>NW_027361747.1:20085000-20472500 GCF_039654945.1 Dendrobates tinctorius | reverse complement strand
AAAAGAGAGTCAGGTGTGTTCTATCACTGTTGGTGATATTGTGAGTTAGTCATTCTCAAGGAAGCTGGGTGAAAGAAGGAGCTGAATGAGAGTCCTGGGCAGCCCAGCCAGAGGGGTTGAGTCAGCTATGGAGTCTGCATGGAAGGCTGGCATGGTGTGGTGGAGTCGCAGTTTATGGTGTCAGCAGGAGGTGCTTGCATGGCTTTGTGGAGTGGTGACGATGGTGAGAGTTGCACTCAGCCTGCTGGACTTGGTTGCTGAAAACTGGACTCAAGCATGCTGGACTTTTTGGCAGAAGCTGGACTCATCTTTGGGACTCTTTACTGGGCAGCTGCAACTGGAAGTGGACTCTGCTCCAAGGCTGCACTATGGTGATGGATCCGGTTATGGTGATGGATCCGGGTGGAGGAGTAGATGCACGCAGGTGGTGGGCTCTGTTGCTAGGAGCGTACGCAACAGAGCAAAGCTAAGTGATGTTCCCCCTGTATTGTCATTTTCCCTTGTGTGTGTTTAGTGCAGTGGTGGGATTAGTTTCCGCACCGACCAATGCCCTATTGAGGGTTTAGGGTCAGGGCGAGTCAGGGTTTTAAGGTTCCTGTGCGTCGCCCGATGCGGAACCGGCATAGGGAACGTTAGGAGTGCAGGGACTCTGGCTCAGGGGAGTGCAGGAGGTCCCTATTCCCTATCGCAGGGCCCACCATTGTTAATGTTACCCAGGTTCCCCTTTATTATTTAAATTCGCCTTACTGGAGGCGGGGTTTCCAGACTATTGTATAAATACGTGTAATACCTAAATTCACCAGTTGGAGGCGGCGTATCCAGCTGCACGTGTTATTATTTAAATTTACCCCACTGGAGGCGGTGTATCCAGGGTCACGTGTGTCATATGGGTTCGCCTTGCGGTACTCGCTGTGTCCTGACACATGTGACCGTGACAGTTTCTACAAATTGCGGAGGCAGCTGACTCTGCGGTCTGATCCCGAGTGGGGGTGACCACAGCGAACTTGGTGAAATGATCTACTATAACGAGACAGTGTTCGTATCCCTGAAATGCGGGTCCAATGGTCAGATAATCCACTGTCAGGAGCTCAAGGGGTGCTGAGGTCACAGTAGTCTGTGTTGCGGCTCGCTGAGCGGGTGGTTTGGCTAGTTCACACAGGCGGAAGGTCCGGCAAATTTCATCCACAACAGCCGGCAAGCGCGGGTGGTAAGCTTTCTGTTGCAGCCATTGCAAAGATTTTTTTTTTGTTCCGTAATGGGCCCCTTTTTCGTGAGCCTCCCGAGCCAGTACGTGAACTTGGGCTCCTGGCGTAACCACCTGCCAAACCGTCATTGAGGTTGTTTGTGATGTTATTTTACGATACAATAATCCCTTTTAGATAACCAACCTCTCCCATTGTCGCAGCATAAGCAACAGGTCTTGGGTCAAATTTTGCCGTTGAGAGTCAGTAGGTAATTGCCCAGCGGCGACCCATGTCCTGAGAAGGCCAACCTCTTCGTCTTCTTGTTGCTGTTGTATCCACTTATCCTGGGATTGTTCAAGTATGCCCCTTGGGGTCTCAGAGGAAGATATCTTTTTATTGTCGGTTGTGAGCACGGTAGCAGTGAGAGCGAACGGTATTTCCTCTCCTTCCAATTCTTCATCTCGATTCTGCCCTGGAGTTGTATGTCGAATCCTGGAGAGGGCGTCTGCACGGATATTCTCGGCCCCTCTTTTGTAGATAATCTTATAATTGTACTTCGCCATCTGGGCCACCCATCGTTGTTCCAGAGCCCTCAATTTGGCGTTTTCCAAATGAGCCAGCGGGTTGTCAGTTCGCACTACCACCTCGGAGCCCGTTAGGTACTCTGCGAATCTCTCCGTCATAGCCCACACCACTGCGAGGAGCTCGAGCTTAAAAGAGCTGTAATTGTCAGGGTTACACTCTGAGTCATGGAGTGAGCGACTTCCATATGCGATCACTCTCTCCCGGCCATCCTGAACCTGTGACAACACAGCCCCCAGCCCGTGAAGACTCCCGTCAGTGTGCAAGATGAACGGTTGAGAGAAATCCGCATAAGCCAACACTGGGGCATCCAAGAGCGCAGCCTTGAGGTCTCAGAAGGCCTCTTCCTGGGGGTGTTGCCACTGGATTCTTCGCCCATTGGCCCCAGCGGGAGCCCCCTTCAGCAGGTCGTGCAGGGCTCGAGCCTGACATGCAAAATTCTTTACGAAGCGACGGTAATATCCGGCTAACCCCAGAAAAGCCCGCACATCTTTCACCGTCTCGGGGGTAGGCCATTCCTGGATAGCAGCCACCTTCTCCTGGGATGGCCTCACACCCTCCGCCGAAACTACATGACCCAGATACTCAATCTGAGAGCGAAATAGGTGGCATTTCTGAGGCTTCACCTTCAACCCGTACTTTTGCAACCGGCTGAGTACCTGTCCCAACCGCTTCAGGTGGTCCTCAAAGGTGGCGGCATAGACGATGTCGTCCAGATAGATCAACGTAGCCTCAAAATTGGGATCTCCCAGACACCGCTCCATCAATCGCTGAAAGGTCCCGGGGGCGTTGGCCAGCCCAAACGGCATCCGATTAAACTCAAACAGTCCCATGGGCAATATGAACGCCGTCTTGGCTCTATCTTCCTCTGACATGGGCACCTGCCAGTACCCACTGGCCAAGTCCAGGGTCGAAAAATATGTTGCCTTCCCCAAGGCGGACAGGGATTCTTCTATGCGGGGCAGTGGGTATGAGTCTTTAATAGTGCAAGCATTCAGTTTACAATAATCCACACGGAATCGTAGTGTACCATCTTTCTTCCGGACCAACACGATTGGGGCCGCCCAGGGGCTTTGACTTTCCTATATCACCCCTTTTCGCAGCATTTGGGCCAGCAAAGTTTTCACCTCTTGATAGAGTTGTGGCGGAATCTGTCGATATCGTTCCCAGATAGGGGCCGCTCCAGCTGTGGGGATTTCATGAATGATGGCGGTGGTACACCCAAAATCGCCCTCATGACTAGCAAATACTTCATGGTACTGTCCCAGCAATGTTTTTATCTGTGAAAGCTGGGCTGCAGTTAATCCAGAAAGCTCGGCCCGCATCTGCTCCAAAATATTTCGGCCCTTCTCTTGTGCCGAGACTTCGTGGTCCTGTAAGGTTCGTATTGTTACTTCCCAAGGATCCTCGGGGTGTACTCGTAAATGAACTGCAGGGGCTGGCAGCACTTCTTCTAAAGGTTTTACTAGTTTGGCCAGTACAGTCCGTGCTTTCAGAACGGTTTCTCGGTCTTCAAGGTTAATGCAGCGCACCAGGACGGCTCCTTTTTGCACAGTAGCTAGGGAACGGGCCACCAGTATGCCAGGAGGTAAGCGCTCTGAGTGACACGGCTCCACCTGCACCTCCACACCCTCCAAGGGTATCGGGGCTCGAATGGGCAGGGCCACCACAGTCTGTCCAGGAGGTAACACAAGCAGGGGAGTCGCTGGCGTGATGACCTTACCCAGAGCCTCGCCTTCCTAACGGTCCTGATGTACCCGTGCTCCCCGCACC
This sequence comes from Dendrobates tinctorius, assembly GCF_039654945.1. NCBI lineage: Eukaryota > Metazoa > Chordata > Amphibia > Anura > Dendrobatidae > Dendrobates > Dendrobates tinctorius. The sequence goes on along the minus strand of NW_027361747.1, from coordinate 20,468,961 downwards.
AGCTGCTGGAATACCTGTCCCTGGGCTGTGCGAGAACCCCACTGCTTCAGAATCCTCTGTGTAGGGTCATTGAGCAGTAGGCTGCCGAACTCTCGTAGGACATTCATGCCTAGGGTGATGGGGTGTTGCTTATCAGCTTCTCCTTGAGTCAGTACCACCCCTCTGCGACCAAGGGATTTACCGCACAGCGTCACTTGCACCCACACCACCCCGGCAACTGGGACCGGCAGTTGGTTGGCAGCTACTAGTCTGATCACGGGCCCCCACTGAGGCCTGGCTGCTTCTGGGAAGTTCTGTTGAAAGTACGTTGCAGTTATAGTGGTTACTTGCGACCCCGTGTCCACCAGGCACCGGACGGCCCAGCCCTCCACTTCTACCCAAACCACCGGACATTTTGCTACCAAATCTTCGGGACTTCCACCACCCCTAGTTGTGGTTTTCGGCTCCAAGCGGCGTCCCCCCAGCCCGGAGCCCTTTAGTTTAATGGCCGCCGGGGTGGGTATCTCCCAAGCCGCGGACACTCTCGGCCAAAGTGGCCTGGTTCTCCACACTCAAAACACCGGACCTGTGTAGGCTGACCACCCCGCGGGGAGTGTGATCCCCAGGAGCTGGGGTTAAAGCTAGGTCGTCCAGTCCTGGTCTCGGTTCTTCTCTTTACTTCGGCCAACTCGCCCTTAATACTTTTCAGCTCTTGCTTCATTTCTTCCACCCACTGAGGCTCCTCGACATTCGCGGAGGCCCCCACACCTCGGATTTTCCCCACGGGGACCACCATCCCCTGCTCCTGCTTTCGAGCACGTGCCTGACTTCCCACCTCTGAAAAATCTATTTGGGGATTCATTCTGATCTGTTCCCGTAGTGCCTGTTTGACTAATGGATCTCGCAGACCAGTCACCAGTAGGTCATGTAGGGTAATGTCGACAGGTCCTGCCCCTACCCCGTCCTTTCTTTCTATAGCCATATGCAATTCTTGGAGGACATTCATATAATCTGTGAACGTCTCCCCCTCTACTTGCATCCGACTAAACAAACAGGTTCTTAATTCTCCCACATCAGTAGGATCCCCATGGGTCTGTTCTACTATCTGTAACACTTTTTCAAAAGTGTTACGGTGCTCCGGAGGTTTCAACATCACTGACCGCCGCGCCTCCCCGTCCAGTGCCATGAGTGCCACCTCGACCTCCAGATCAGGGGTCATTGGGTGCATCCGGAAGAGCCCCCGCATCCGCTCTGTCCAGCTCCATAACATAGTATTGGAGCCGGAAAATCTAGGCAGGTTGTTCAGCATGGCTCCCAATGATATGCTGGTACGGGGACCCTCCTCATTTGTAGAGTTTACAGCTCTACCCTGATCTGGGGCACCACTGTCTGTGCTCGGAGACTGCATCCTGCCGACTACGCCAAGTGTCACTCACACAGGGGCCAGTGTAGTGACCAGCAGATTCTCAGGATGCAGTGACGAGACACGAGACTGAGTGTGATTGGTAAAATAAATATTTATAAATTGGTGCCGCTGGGGCTGTGCTGAACAAATCAAATGGGCAACAACAAACTGTCCTCGCAGGGACTCAATAACATTTACAACACTTTTCCTTATACTAAATGCGACTAATCCGGCTAGTCCGGGTGTTGTAGGCCACGTACAGCCGAACTAAGGGTCCTAATTTCCTATGGACAATTTATCCTTCCAGGCGTCGTTCAGGATCGCAGATGCGACCGCTCAGAGGTCGCTGATGCGGCTGCCTTGACGCCCCGATGTCCCGGGATGATTTGGGTTTGACGGGCCCTGGAGGATCTGTGCTGGCGGGGCAAAACAGGCCCTGAAGAATCGGTGCTGGTGGGGCACAACAGGCCCTGAAGAATCAGGGCTGGTGGGGCACAACAGGCCCTGAAGAAACGGTGCCGGTGGGGCGCAACAGGCCCTGAAGAAATTATGCCGGTGGGGCGCAACAGGCCCTGAAGAAATTATGCCGGTGGGGCGCAACAGGCCCTGAAGAAATTATGCCGGTGGGGCGCAACAGGCGCTGAAGAAATGATGCCGGTGGGGTGCAACAGGCCCTGAAGAAATGGTGCCGGTGGGGTGCAACAGGCCCTGAAGAAATGATGCCGGTGGGGCGCGGTGATGACGCAGTCTCTAAATCTACCGTTCACCAGTCTCTGCCCAGAGTCCCTCAGCAAACCAGATGGGGGCCTCTACTGCCGCCTGTAGCGAGGTGGCGCCCCCTGGGGCCGGTGATGACAGGGCCGCAGCTGTGGAAGAAGGCAGGGGGGCAGTGTCCTGACCGCTGTAAAGGAGTGGTCTATAGTCGCTGCGGTCAGTGGAGGTCGTGGACTTGTCACAGCAGGAAGGGAAACTGGGGGCGTCTGTATGTGACCGTATGAGGGGAGCGGCCGCCGGTGCAAGGCTCTCACGTGTCACTAGTCGGTAAGTCCGTGGCTTTCCTTTCACAGGGCCCTGTCGGTCTCTACAACACACCGTTCGCTCCCTCGGTCCTCTCTGTCTCACCCGACTTCTTGTCTGTTGTCTGGCTCTCTGTCAACTGCCACTTCAGCGCGCCCCCTGCTCCTGTTAAGCTTGCCCCGCCCCCTGTTTCCCTGACAACTTCAGTCAAGTCTTTTACTGTCCTCCCAGCATCGTTCCCTCAGGAACCCTGATGGCGGTCCCCTGGGCACCTGCCCCTTCACTGTCTGGGAGTCCTCCTCCCCACACCAGTGCTCCTCCTCAGTCATAGTCTTCACATACACATGGGCTAGTGCTGCTCCTCAGTCATAGTCTTCACACACAGAGGCTAGTGCTCCTCCTCGGTCATAGTCTTCACACACACACAGGGACAGTGCTGCTCCCCAGTCATAGTCTTCACACACAGGGGCCAGTGCTGCTCCTCATAGTCTTCACACACACAGGGGCCAGTGCTGCTCCTCAGTCATAGTCTTCACACACATAGGGGCCAGTGCTGCTCCTCATAGTCTTCACTCACAGGGTCCAGTGCTGTTCCTCAGTCATAGTCTTCACACACACAGGGGCCAGTGCTCCTCCTCAGTCATAGTCTTCACACACACAGGGCCAGTGCTGCTCCTCAGTCATAGTCTTCACACACACAGGGGCCAGTGCTCCTCCTCAGTCATAGTCTTCACACACACAGGGACAGTGCTGCTCCTCAGTCATAGTCTTCACACACAGGGGCCAGTGCTGCTCCTCAGTCATAGTCTTCACACACACAGGGGCCAGTGTCTTCCTCAGTCACAGTCTTCACACACATAGGGGCCAGTGTCTTCCTCAGTCATAGTCTTCACACACATAGGGGCCAGTGCTTCTCCTCAGTCATAGTCTTCACACACACAGGGGCCAGTGTCTTCCTCAGTCACAGTCTTCACACTCATAGGGGCCAGTGCTCCTCCTCAGTCATAGTCTTCACACACACAGGGGCCAGTGCAACTCCTCAGTCATAGTCTTCACACACACAGGGGCCAGTGCTCCTCCTCAGTCATTGCCTTCACACACAGGGGCCAGTGCTCCTCCTCAGTCATAGCCTTCACACACAGAGGCTAGTGCTCCTCCTTAGTCATTGTATTCACACACACAGGGGCTAGTGCTCCTCCTTAGTCATAGTCTTCAGACACGCAGGGGTCAGTGCTCCTCCTCAGTCATAGTCTTCACATACGCAGGGGCCAGTGGTTCTCCTCAGTCAGTCTTCACCAGGGCCGCTGTTATGATTGAGTCACCATAGGAGGCAAAAACAAAAATGCTAGCTAAGTCCAGAAAACCAGAGAGGTTGGCAGCTATCGGATTGCAGACCCCTGATCCTATCCACAACAACTAACAGTAGCCGTGGGGGGTTCCTACGATGCCCTAGACCCCTCGATCACAGCCGGATAATTAAATAGGCCTAAAGAAAGAAAGGGGCAATCTAAACTGCCCCAGAGCAGACCCCAAAGCAATAGGCAGCCCCCAACATATAATGACGAAGCAAGATGAAAACACTAACACAGACAGAAAAATAGACTGAGCAAAGACGGGGCCCAAACTACCTAGATAGGAAAGGACAGGAAGGCTGCTGTCTGCAATCCGTGAAAAACCCTATGAAAATAAGAGCCAACAGACTGACAGTGAAAAAGGCCCTGAAGACGCTAGGCTTCAAAAAAGCTATGTCAGTACTCAGGAATATTCTGAAGACAGAGCAACCGGCAAAAGGAGATTCAGCTCATCCCAGCAGGGAATGGCAGAATCCAGAAAAGCAAGGAAAACAAACACAAAACATAAATGCAAACAGGCAAAGCAGAAACTTAGCTTTAGGGAAGCAGGAATCAAACTGGTGTCCTAGAAGTCCACAGAGAAATCACCCGCAGGGCAGAAGGGCGTCGGCAGCCTTATATCCAGTCAGTGACTCCACTCAGCCAGTCATCCTCATTAGACTCAGGTGCCTGATAATCAGGCTCATTACCTTCCTTTACCAGAATAGGGAGTTCACCAGACCTCAGTGACGAAGGGGAAAATGAACTCACAACAGTACCTCCCCCTTGAGGAGGGGTCACCGAACCCTCAACCACGCCACCAGGGCGATCAGGGTGAGCCCGATGAAAGGCACGCACCAATCTTTTGGCATGAATATCAGAGGCAGAGACCCAGGAATTATCCTCCTGACCATAACCCTTCCACTTAACCAAATACTGGAGTCTCCGTCTAGCCAGACGGGAATCCAGTATTTTCTCTACCTCATATTCCATGTTACCTTCAACCAATACAGGGTCTGGAGGTGCCACCCCAGGAACAACTGGTTCAACAAACCTCTTCAACAAGGACTTATGGAACACATTATGGATTTTAAATCTGACAGGAAGAGCCAAACGAAAAGATACCGGATTAATAATCTCCAAAATCTTGTAAGGTCCAATAAATCTAGGCTTAAACTTAGGAGAAGCCACCTTCATAGCAATATTTTTTGAAGATAACCACACCATATCACCAATCTTAAACTGGGGACCAATGGTCCTATGTCGATTGGAAAACCGCTGCGCCTTTTCCTGGGAGAGAGATAACTTATCCACCACTTGGTCCCAGATCTGGTGCATTCTCTCCACCACAGTGTCAACACCTGGGCAGGCAGAAGGCTCCACCTGCCCTGAAGAAAATCGAGGATGAAACCCAAAGTTACAAAAAAAAGGTGACATCAAAGTGGCAGAACTAGCTCTATTATTTAAAGCAAATTCGGCCAAGGGCAGAAATGAAACCCAATCATCCTGATCAGCGGAAATAAAACATCTCAAATACGACTCCAAGGTCTGGTTTGTTCTCTCTGTCTGCCCATTGGTCTGAGGGTGAAAAGCAGAGGAGAAGGACAACTGAATTCCCAGCTTGGAACAGAAAGTCCTCCAAAATCTAGACACAAACTGAACTCCTCTGTCAGATACAATGTTCTCAGGAATCCCGTGCAAGCGAACCACCTGTTGCAAAAACAGGGGCACCAACTCAGAGGAAGATGGCAAATTAGGGAGTGGTACAAGATGAACCATCTTAGAGAACCTATCACAAATCACCCAAATAACAGTCATTCTTTGAGAGATCGGCATATCAGAGATGAAATCCATTGAAATATGGGTCCATGGCCTCCTGGGGACCGGCAAAGGCATCAACAACCCACTAGAGCGAGAACAAGATTTAGACCGGGAGCAAGTCCCACAGGACTGCACAAAATTCCTGACATCATGAGACAAGGTGGGCCACCAAAAAGAGCGACTCACCAGATCTCTAGTACCAAAAATACCTGGATGACCAGCCAATGCAGAGCAATGAACTTCAGACATCACTCTCTTCTTCCACTGGTCAGGAACATACAACTTTCCACTGGGACAACGCTCAGGTTTGTCCTCCTGGAACTCTTGCAGAGCAAGTCTCAAATCGGGCGAGATGGCAGAAAGAACTACCCCTTCGCCTAAGATGGTAGCAGGCTTGGTCACCACAGGAGAATCAGCAAAGAAACTCCTAGAGAGGGCGTCTGCCTTGACATTCTTAGTTCAAGGAAGAAAAGAGACCACAAAACCAAAACGTGTAAAAAAACAAGGCCCACCTAGCCTGTCTAGGGTTCAAGCGTTTAGCCGACTCTAGGTAAATCAAATTCTTGTGGTCAGTGAGGACCACAACTTGATGTTTAGCTCCCTCTAACCAATGTCTCCACTCCTCAAATGCCCATTTCATGGCCAACAGTTCCCGATTCCCCACATCATAGTTACGTTCAGATGGAGAGATCTTTCGGGAAAAGAAAGCACAGGGATTCATTTTAGATGTTACAGGATCCTTTTGGGACAAAACAGCTCCTGCACCAATCTCAGAAGCATCCACCTCTACCTGGAACGAGAGTGAGACATCCGGTTGCCGTAAAACCGGGGCGGAGGTAAATCTTCGCTTCAGCTCCTGAAAGGAAGCAACAGCCTCCGGAGACCAATTCAACACATCAGCACCCTTCTTAGTCAGATCAGTCAATGGCTTGGCAATACTAGAAAATTTTGCTATAAATTTCCGATTAAAAATTAGCAAACACCAAAAACTTCTAGAGGGTCTTCAAAGAAGTGGGCTGAACCCAATCATAAATGGCCTGTACCTTGGCCGGATCCATTTCAATAGTTGACGGAGACAAAATAAATCCCAAAAATGAAATCCTCTGTACTCCAAAAAGGCATTTCGATCCTTTGACATACAGGGAATTCTCCCTCAAGATCCGGAACACAGTCCGAATATGTTCCACATGAGAATCCCAATCCTTGGAGAAGATCAAAATATCATCCAGATAGATAATCAAAAATTTATCGACAAAGTCTCGGAAAATATCGTTCATGAAGCACTGGAAGACAGAAGGGGCATTAGTGAGTCCAAAAGGCATCACCAGGTACTCAAAATGTCCCTCCTGAGTATTAAACGCCGTCTTCCATTCATCCCCCTGCTTAATGCGGATAAGATTATACGCCCCCCTGAGGTCAAGCTTGGTAAACCAGCAAGCACCTCTAACTCTAGAGAATAGATCCGAAATCAGGGGTAACGGATACTGATATTTAATAGTAATTTTATTGAGGGCACGATAATCAATACAAGGCCTTAAAGAACCATCCTTTTTGGCCACAAAAAAAAAAACGGCACCTACGGGTGAAGAGGATGGTCTAATATGACCCTTCTCCAACGCCTCCATAATATAGGACCGCATAGCCTCGTGCTCGGGTACAGATAAATTGAAGAGCCGACCCTTGGGAAATTTACACCCCGGGCTTAGTTCAATTGCACAGTCATAACTCCTATGAGGAGGCAAGGACGCAGACTCATTCTCACTAAATACATCATAAAAGTCCGCCAAATAGTCAGGAACATCATGCGACTGAGGAGAGGTGGAAAAAACCGGAGCTTCACTAAAGGCACACCGACAACCCCAACTCACCACAGACACAGACTTCCAATCCAAAACTGGATTATGAATTTGCAACCAGGGAAATCCCAGAACAACGGCATCATGCAGACCATGCAACACCAAAAATCTGCAATTTTCTTGATGGTCTGGGGCGACCCGCATGACCACCTGGGTCCAAAACTGAGGTTTATTTTTAGCCAAAGGAGTAGCATCAATCCCCCTCAAAGGGATAGGCGTCTGCAGAGGTGTCATCGGAAATCCACAACGTTTAGCAAAATCCAAGTCCATTAGGTTTAGCGCTGCTCCCGAATCCACAAAAGCCTTGGTGGAAAATGTGGACAGGGAGCAGATCAGAGTAATTGCCAGAAGAAACTTAGGTTGAACACCACCAACAGAAAACGTGTGTGCAAAGCGTTTCTCTCGTTTAGGACAAACAGAAATAATATGCGAGGCATCTCCACAGAAAAAACACAGCTTATTACGCCTTCTGAACTCCTGACGTTGCGCCTTAGACAAAACTCTATCACATTGCATAGGTTCAGACATTTGTTCAACAGGTGGCAACATCTCTCGTGTAGTTTTGCGTTCACGTAAGCGCCGATCCACCTGAATGGCTAATGACAGAATCGTCAAGACCAGAGGGAACAGGAAATCCCACCATAGTATCTTTTACAGTTTCTGACAAACCCTTCCGAAAGAGGGCTGCCAAGGCACCATCATTCCAGGTAGTAAGGACCGCCCACTTTCGGAATTTTTGACAGTACAACTCTGCCGAATCCCGACCCTGGCTTAATGCCAACAGGGTCTTTTCAGCCTGATCAATAGCATTAGGTTCGTCATACAACAACCCCAAAGCTTGAAAGAATGCGTTCACATTAGTCAGAATAGGATCATCTGGTTTCAAAGAAAACGCCCAATCCTGGGGATCGCCATGCAGCAAAGAGATGACAATTTTAACCTGCTGCGCGGAGCTCCCTGACGAGTTAGGCTTCAAGGTAAAAAATAATTTACAATTATTTTTGAAACTCAAAAATTTAGATCGATCCCCAAAAAATACATCAGGTGTAGGGATCTTTGGTTCAACAGCATACGAACGAGCAAGGTAGGTGGAAATTCCCTGCACTTCTGCAGCAAGCTGCTCCACACGATCAGACAATTGCTTTATTTCCATTGAGAGAGAAAAAAAAATGCCCCCTACGGCCTCAGAGATATAGAGGAAAGAATATACACACTTTTTTTATTTTTTTTTTTTTTTTTTTTAAACACAATTCTTTCCTGCTATTGAGTACCCTAGGATCTGCGGTATGGCGGGTGATTCTGTTATGATTGAGTCACCGTAGGAGGCAAAAACAAAAATGCTAGCTAAGTCCAGAAAACCAGAGAGGTTGGCAGCTATCGGATTGCAGACCCCTGATCCTATCCACAACAACTAACAGTAGCCGTGGGGGGTTCCTACGATGCCCTAGACCCCTCGATCACAGCCGGATAATTAAATAGGCCTAAAGAAAGAAAGGGGCAATCTAAACTGCCCCAGAGCAGACCCAGAGCAGACGGTGAAGCAAGATGAAAACACTAACACAGACAGAAAAATAGACTGAGCAAAGACGGGGCCCAAACTACCTAGATAGGAAAGGACAGGAAGGCTGCTGTCTGCAATCCGTGAAAAACCCTATGAAAATAAGAGCCAACAGACTGACAGTGAAAAAGGCCCTGAAGACGCTAGGCTTCAAAAAAGCTATGTCAGTACTCAGGAATATTCTGAAGACAGAGCAACCGGCAAAAGGAGATTCAGCTCATCCCAGCAGGGAATGGCAGAATCCAGAAAAGCAAGGAAAACAAACACAAAACATAAATGCAAACAGGCAAAGCAGAAACTTAGCTTTAGGGAAGCAGGAATCAGACTGGTGTCCTAGAAGTCCACAGAGAAATCACCCGCAGGGCAGAAGGGCGTCGGCAGCCTTATATCCAGTCAGTGACTCCACTCAGCCAGTCATCCTCATTAGACTCAGGTGCCTGATAATCAGGCTCATTACCTTCCTTTACCAGAATAGGGAGTTCACCAGACCTCAGTGACGAAGGGGAAAATGAACTCACAACAGGCCGCCATCAGGGCATTACTGCCCTGACTGGCGTATGGGGCCCGCATCAGGCCCAGTCTCCTCTGCTCACCAGGCCCCTACCAGCAGGTAAAACGGGCCCACAGCGCAGCGCTGCGGCTGCTGAACGCTATTGACATGTGGGCCCGCACGTCAATAGTTAACAGCCACCAGCCAATCGGAGGCTGGCAGCTGACGTCAGCCGCAACGCGCACAACGCCGGCGTCTGACGTCACTGTCAGTCGACGGCTAGAGCGCGCATCAGCTGCATTGAGGGAGCCTCACCGCTGGAGCACGGCCAGGTAAGAAGAACTTGTTTTTTTGTTTTTTTTCATTGAAAGCGGCGATCCGGGGGGCCCGGGGCAGACTGAGACACGGGCAGAAGGGCAGACATGATGTCAGAAGGCAGACATGGGGGCAGAATGCTGGACATGATGGGGGCAGAATGCTGGACATGATGGGGGCAGAAAGCTGGACATGATGGGGTCAGAATGCTGGACATGATGGGGTCAGAATGCAGACATGGGTGCAGAATGCAGGACATGGGTGCAGAATGCAGGACATGGGTGCAGAATGCAGGACATGGGTGCAGAATGCAGGACATGGGTGCAGAATGCAGGACATGGGTGCAGAATGCTGGAATGGGGGCAGAATGCTGGACATGATGGGGGCAGAATGCAGATGTGGGGGCAGAATGCCGACATGGGGGCAGAATGCTGGACATGATGGAGGCAGAATGCTGACATGGGGGCAGAATGCAAGACATGATGGGGGCAGAATGCAAGACATGATGGGGCAGAATGCGAGACACTGGGGCAGAATGTGACAGTGAGACACAGGAGGGGGCAGAATGGACACAGGGCATAATGTGACAGTGAGACACAGGAGGGGGCAGAATGTGGCAGTGAGACACAGGAGGGGGCAGAATGATCAGTATTGTAGTATTCAGTCACCATGTGGTGGTAATATGTAGTCTGGACATGGTGTTGTGGTATTTGTCCCTTGTATGTGCTATTATTTGGTCACTATGTGGTGGTGATATGTGGTCTGGTCATGGTGCGGTGGTATTTGTTCCTTGTATGTGACATTATTAAGTCACAATGGTAGTAAAATGTGGTCTGGTCTTGGTGTGGCGGTATTTGTTCCTTGTATGTGGTTTTATAGGTCACTATCTGGTGGTAATATGTGGTCTGGACATGGTGCTGTGGTATTTGTCCCTTGTATGTCATATTATTGGTCATTTTAAAAATTGAAAAATAAATAAAAATATACCTAAATTGTATTGCATATTTTAACAAATATTTAATAGGTTAGTGTAGAGTAGAGCTCGGCCAAAAGTGTCTACAGTGTTTTGATGGAGGCTTAAAAAATCTTTTGACCAAAACAAGAGCTGCCAGCTATTTGTGTGATCTGGTGATGGGAACTGTTAATGTGTGATTGGTGAGAAATGGAGTTTTTCCAAGAGAGGGCTGGGGTGGAGCCTGGGCGGAGTCTAAAGGGGGCCCCGAAAATTTTGCCAGTATGGGGCGTCGAAATTTGTAGTGGCAGCCCTGGTCTTCACACACACAGGGGCCAGTGCTCCTCCTCGGTCATAGTCTTCAGACACACAAGGGTCAGTGCTCCTCCTCAGTCACAGTCTTCACACACACAGGGGTCAGTGCTCCTCCTCAGTCATAGTCTTCACACACACAGGGGTCAGTGCTCCTCCTCAGCCATAGTCTTCACACACACACAGAGGTCAGTGCTCCTCCTCAATCATAGTCTTCAGACACACAGGGGACAGTGCTCCTCCTCCGTCATAGTCTTCACACACACAGGGGCCAGTGCTCCTCCTCAGTCAGATACATGTCTGTGTCTGCACCCAAAGGTCTCCATTGCCTATTAAGTGCAATGAGGTAGAAGAATGCAAATGAATGTATCCTAGGGCGGGTGCAGGTATATTCCTTCTGAGTGCAATTCGACAAAACATAGGATCACACTCAGACCAATGTTATTCTATGGGGTAATGCACGTGTTCAATTTTTTCCTCAACCGCATCTGTCCAAGGAATAAATTGCAGCATTCTTGATTTGCATCTGTAAATCAGATCACAGTTGGCAATACAAGTCAATGGGTTCGTCACAGAAATCGGACTGCACTCAGATGACATCTGGTGGTGGCCAAACCTGCAAGGTTTTCCCCTAGAGCTGTAGACGTGAACGTCAATATAGTTCTAATCCGTTATTTTCCGATTATTTGTACGAAATACAGCGTAGGCTCAAGGTCAGGACAAGGCTTTTATGGGACCGTCCACTGAAAATGTCACATCATTGGCTTGCAGCACTCACGTGCATATCAGCGTCCACTAATGGACTGCAATGCTCACACTTCCCTCAAATGAAACTCAAACTAGTCATTTACCTGTCAGCTGAACCTCTCTTGCCACAGACTCACTCCTCCGGCCAGCAGCCACTCTGTTGAAGCAACCCAGGGGACAGCGTTGCAAACCCAGATTCAAGAACAAGGTTGTGTGCACACGCTGCGGATTCTGCTGCGGATCCGCAGCGGTTTTGGTCCTGCGGATCCACAGCAGTTTCTGCTGTGGGGTGCAGTATCATTAAAATCAATGAAAAACGAAAACCGCTGTGCAGACAGTGCAAATTTTTCCGCACGGATTTGCTGCGGTTTCAAAACCGCAGCATGTCAATTCTTTGTGCGGATTCCGCTGCGGTTTGGCACCTGCTCCATGGCAGGTGTCAAACCGCATGGGAAAACCGCAGGCTAAACCGCAGAAAAACTGCAGATAAACTGCATGTCTTTTGACCTGCGGATTTACCTGTGGTTTTTGACAAATCCGCACGGAAAAATCCGCAGGACAATTCACAGCGTGTGCACACACCCCAAGGGTTTAAGGGTAAAGACTGGGGCTACCTCTTGGATCTGTCAACCAGATTGTCTAGCGCAAGTCTGTCTTTTTGAACTAACGGCCTCCGGAAGGCTTAAGGAATGGATTTAATGTGTAAGTATAGAAGTTTAAGGCATACAATACTAAGCTTTAGTGGACTTGAATTGCCGTGCAAAATGACTTATTGGCAAAAGAGGTCTAAGGGTGCAGGTCATTATACCCTCAAGATGGCAGAAGAAAGTATAAGAAATCAATGGGAGGATATAGCACCATAGTGTTCCATACAGTTTAGCTAAAAATTAGTGATTTTTTACAGTAGCACACTTATTTCAGTAGGGGGAATAAAGGAATTGGAAAGAGAATTGGAAAAAAATAAATTATACCAGGAATTAAAAAAGGAATTTGAGACATGGAATAAAGAGATAAGGCAAATCAAAAAAATCTAGCAAAGCATTTATTGAAAAGAAAAATGAAGATGTTCTAGAACAACATCAGTGACTCTCTCTCCTCACCAGCTGAGAGCACTGCATTCTCAAGAGTAGACGAGGGAGAATTACAGATGTAAAAATAAGAACAAATTAAGCAGGAAAGGGAAAAAATCATAACCTAGAGGACTGTACTGGTCAAAGTCATAGAGTTAACCATTTAAACACAAATAAGCTTTCTATGCACAAGCTAACGAGTGCAGCGGTGAATGCTCCGACTAAGGCTGGCGTCACACTAAACAACGCAAAATACGGTCCGTAGATTACAGGCGTAATACGGATGAATGACCCCTAAATAGTGCTCCGTAGGTCATCCGTAAGCCAGGTGCGGTCGCGTATTTTGCGCATGTCTGCATCCGTATGTAATGCGTATGGCATCCGTATGGCGAGATTTTCTCGCAGCCTTGCAAAATGGACATTTAACCGTTTTGAGGCCTGCTAACTATTTAAATCATAAGCCTGCACCCTTTTTATACACTCTGAAACAGGTGGCTGCCTACATTCTGTCCATTTGTGAGCTTGCTTTCGCGAGATGTGTTGGTGTTCTTTGTGCAACATGGCAGAGGGTCTGAGATTCAATACAACTGAGCAGGTTCTCTTTAACTGGCTTTTGTCACGGCGCTTTGGGCAACCATACCCAGTGATAGTGGATCCGTGGAGGAGGAGACGCATGTGGGACCATCCACTTTTGAGGCAACGACTCGCAAGAGGTCATTTTCACCGCCTCTATTCTTCTCTGCGGGAGCATCCTGAGAAATTTTACCAGTACTGTCGCATGAGCATTTCCACATTTGATCGACTCTTGGAGACAGTGCGCCCTGGGATAACCTTTCAGGACACAAGGATGCGCAAAGCGATATCTGCAGAGGAGCGACTTCTACTCACAATACGGTATGTACTACACAACCACATTCTCTATGTTCATAATGTGTGTGCTAAAGTATGTTTTTTTGCCTTCTTGGACTAAGTTTAATGCCCTCATCTTACTCCAAATATGTTTCAACTTACACACCAGAATGTTAGCTCTAATATGTCCTGCATATCACTTAGTCATTGTGCAACCAAATATGTGTGTGTTATTCTATCTCAATTCCTACCAAGTTTGGTCGGCATGTAACTGATGTTTTTGGACTTTATGCATTCTAAACTTATAAATTTCTGTTGTTCTACAGCTTCCTGTCCACTGGCTGTCTTATGCCGCCCTCCACCATGAGTTTCTCATTGGAAGATCAACCATTTCAGGCATAGTGAGGTCTACATGTACAGAAATCTGGACAAGACTCCATCAAGTGGTCATGCCCGAGCCCAGGATGGAAGACTGGTTGAGGATATCAAGGGACTTTGAGGAGGACTTCCAGTTTCCAAATTGTATTGGGGCCCTGGATGGCAAACATATCCGGGTGCGTAAGCCGCCGAACTCAGGCTCCCAATTCTTCAATTATAAACAATACTTTTCTGTTGTATTGTTGGCTCTGGTAGACCCTCAATACAAGTTTATAATTGTTGACATTGGGGCCTATGGAAGGACGGGAGACTCTAGAGTCTTCAATACTTCCATAATGGCTCTGCGGCTACGCACCAACCAGTTGGATCTACTACCACCACGCCAGCTACCTGGCTCCCCTGAAGAATCAGTCCCTTATGTCCTTGTGGCAGATGAGGTGTTTCAGTTATCGCGCAATGTCATGAGGCCATATCCCGGCGCAACCTTGACCACAGGCGCAGAATTTTTAACTTGCGCCTATCACGTGATAGGCGACTGGTGGAGTGTTCCTTTGGGATTCTTTGTACCAAATGGCGGGTACTCCAGTCTGCCATTCAGTTGAGTGAACAAAATGTGAATGAAGTTGTGAAAGCCTGTGTGGTTCTGCATAACTTCACCAGGATACATGATTGTTCCTCCTCTGATGGTGTTGTGCGTAGGCCGGACAATGTGCGCAGGGTGAGACCACCTATGAACCCTCAACGTAGACCGCTCTCTGGCCTAAAAGTATGTGATATTTTCACTAATTACTTTATCTCACCTGAGGGGGCAACTTCTTGGCAAGAGTATGCTGTGTCTATGTTATAATTTGTTTCTTTAAGTGTGTCTAAATATATATTACTCAACCCCTTATGATGCTATGACTGTTTCATTGCATTGGTTAGTGTATGTTAGTATGTTGACAGGGTTTTTGAAAAATCACACAGAGACGTTAACTATAGTAGACAAATTTTTAGTTTTGCCTTTTATTTTTTGTTTCTTAAAGGCAAACATAATATTGCCATATGAACATTTTGGCAATGGGCAAAATGGCCCTTTTTGCCTTCTTAAACTTTTTTGAAAAGTAACATTATATAACATAACCCAAAAAAACATTAGGCAATAACAACATTGCTGCATGAGAATATTTAACTAGAAAGGAAAAAAATAGGTGAGCTCCATCAACAAAATTAATGCTAAAAGATAACACTCACATTTCTTCAGAATGTTTTCCAATCATAGAAATATTCCACCATGACAGGCAAGGCTACCTCACGGCTTTCAGACAGATATTACCTGTCTGTAGAATAGAGAATATATAACCATGCTATACTGGAAAGGATGAAAAAACAAAACTCACTTGTTAAGACATAGAGAGAGCGTGATATTCTGAAGGCTGGTCGCCTTGATTTGTTACTATAGGATTGCTAGCAAAAAAGGTGACTACTTCACTAAGGCCAGCACGCCTTTCCTAGGCATTAGCAAGTGAGTAGTGTATTTTCATCCTTTGACTTTACAGTATAGCGCGTTTAAATATTCTCTTTTGTACACACATGTAATATCTGAAAGGCGTGAGGAAGCCTTGCCTGTCATGATGGATTCTTTAATATGATTGGAAAACATTGTTACAAAATTAGAATGTTAAATTTGGTAACAAAGTTTGGTGATGCAGAACACCTGTTTTTTCCTTTGTATTTGGAGCACCAGTTAAACCGCACTGGACATCTACGGCCATCAGACTTATAAATCCTCATAGGTTGGGGAAGGGGAACGTGGAAGAGCAGCCTGTGGGTGCTGCTGGACACTGTGGCCAACATCGCCCTGTGTGGGGCCATACTGTTGCCCATGATGTTGGAATTGTCCTGCCTCCTGGGACTGTTCGGGATACTGGCCAGAGTAATGATGATGGGGAGGGGCATCTTGTTGGCTGTGGTAGGCACGTGCCTCATACCCGCCAAGATAGCCAGATCGTCCCCAACCAGGTTAGGACCAGCCTCCAACACTGGGTGGGTACAAGTGGCCATATTGGTGGGGTTGGCTAGAGGCTGACATTTGTGGCTGCTGAATAGAAGGTTGGGTAGTGGGAGGAAGGGGTTGAGGTGTAGGCCCACGTATTAGAGGATGTTCGGACCCTGCTTGAGCAAGCATCTGTGTGGATGGTCTCATGCGCATTAGATTTCGGGGGGAGAGCTGCCACCTCTCCAGATATTTGAAAAGCTCATATGGGGTATTGGGGGGGGGCTTGCATCAAGCAGGATCTGAAAACATCCCCTAATACGGAGCCTGACCTCACGGGTAAGGGCACGGAGATAAAGGGTGAGGCTACGTGAGTAGGCCTCCTCCCCATCTGTAGTTACTCTTGATAAATAATTTAGCACCCCTGTGTCCACATTGGTCCTGCTCTCTTGAACAGTGACCTGGCACCTTCGTGTTCGCCGGGATGTAACAGCAGCCTGTGGGGATCCCCTGATCTGGCCTGTTGGGCTGCTGCTCAAGTTGCCCGGGTCTTCCAGGATGGGTGATAGGGCAGCAGCAGACCGTCCTGGTGGTGTTGTGTGTTGGGCAGCCAATGGGTTGTCCTGTGATGCCTCATGTTCTGCCATCCTTCTTGTAGGGGGAGAAGATGGGCCAGCCACCTCATCCCCTACAGGATCTATTATGGGCTCTGTCTCTGAGGCCGTTCCTCGATCTGTAAGGTTGGATTGAGTTCTGTTATGAAATAGAACAGAGGCAAAAATACATCATAGAATCGTAGAGTTGGAAGGGACCTCCTGGGCCATCTGGTCCAACCCCCTGCTCAAAGCAGGATTCGCTAAATCATCCCAGTCAGATGTCTGTCCAGCCTCTGTTTGAAGACTTCCATTGAAGGAGAACTCACCACTTCTCGTGGCAGCCTGTTCCACTCATTGATCACTCTAACTGTCAAAAAGTTTTTTCTAATATCTAATCTGTGTCTCCTCCCATTCAGTTTCATCCCATTGCTTCTAGTCTTTCCTTGTGCATATGAGAATAAAGTTGATCCTTCTACAATGTGACAGCCCTTTAGATATTTGTAGACAGCTATTAAGTCTCCTCTCAGTCTTCTCTTTTGCAAACTAAACATTCCCAAATCCTGCAACCTTTCCTCATAAGACAGGGTTTGCAGACCGGTCACCATTCTGGTCGCTCTTTTCTGAACTTGCTCCAGTTTGTTGATGTATTTTTTAAAATGTGGTGCCCAAAACTGGCATCAATATTTTTGGCCCTGTAAAGTATTTGTGTAATATGGTGTGAGGTATCTACTTACGGTCTCAGATCCAGAATTGGGGCGAGGAAGGAGAGCCGGTCATAATAGATGTATTTCCTTTTTACATATCCAGCATCCCCACTCCTGGACCGCTGCTGGCGTTCCCGGCGGTACTGGTCCCGGATGCTTCGCCAGCGTTTCATCACATCTTCCACTGCAATGTGACAGGAAATATTGTCAAATTCACATATTTGATAGGTCACATTTGCGACCAGTAGTCTAGGTGTAGCGGACAGGGAGTGGACAATGTCCGAGAGTGGACCATCTGGGTCATGGATCTGGAGCCCCTGGGTCGAGCGCCAGGTGATGACCGACCCCTATACAGGGATCGTTAGGGGCAAAACCGCAGAGGACAGAACCGCGACAGCCGGTACCAGGAGGGACGGCTCGGGGACACGGAGCAACAGCGTGACCAAGAACACTGGAAAGAGGTGTAGAGAACCCGAGCAGGGTTGTAGGATGAGGAGACGGCAGGCAGCCGCTACTAGTAGGGACACAGGAGGAGGCACCGGAGCAGAGGGAGTGCACACCAGGAGGACACAGATGGAAGTACAGGGACGGGTTACATACGAGACCTAGGGAGCGGGAAGAGGGAGAGACAAGGAGAAGGCGAGACAGAACGGAGACCAGCAGGGAGACGGGAAGAGGACCTAAACTAGATCCCTGTAAAGACAGAGGGGGCCAGAACAGAGCGTAAGGTAACACACTATCCTCAGGCGTCCTCTCTACAGAGAGAACGCCTGAAATATCATAGGACCCGGAAGTGGGCGGTACGTACCGCCCTCAGCGCCGCCCGCCGCCGACAGAAGAGAGAGCGCTGGCGCGCGCCCGCGACCTAAGGAGGGGGCGCAGGGACGTCGGAGGACAGAGAGCTGGGTGAGAGATCGCGCTGCGGCGAGGGTACCGGTGGGAGGTGGTAACAGCTGGCGCCGCTGGAGCGGAGGCGAGGCCGGGCACGGCCGAGAGCGTTACAGTACCCCCCCTTACATCCCCCCTTTCTGAGATTGGCCAGAAATCTTTTCAATATTAGGGGGGCGTTGATGTTTTCTCGAGGCTCCCAGGACCTCTCCTCAGGGCCAAACCCCTTCCAATCAATAAGAAAGAGGGATCTCCCCCTGACCTTTTTCATGGCTAAAATGTCCCTTATTTCAAAGATGTCATCCGAGCCAACAGGCGAAGGAGGGGCAATGGAGACCGGTTGGAACCGATTCAGAACTATAGGTTTCAGGAGCGAGACATGAAAGGCGTTGGGGACCCGGAGTGAAGCCGGCAATCTCAGTTTATAAGCCACCTCATTGATGCGTTTTATCACCTCGAAGGGGCCGATGTAACGAGGACTCAACTTATAGGAAGGAACTTTCAAGCGGATGTGCTTGGTCGAGAGCCAGACCTTGTCACCAGGACGGTACGGAGGAAGGTCCCTTCGTCTCTTGTCCGCATGTTTCTTGATTCGAGCACTGGCATTCACGAGGGACTCTCTGGTCTCCTTCCAAATCTTTGAAAATTCTATGGCGAGAGCATCAGCTGCGGGAACTCCTGATGACGTGATAAAGGGCAGTGGAACACCCGGATTGCGGCCAGAGACCACAAAGAACGGAGATTTGGTGGTCGACTCACTGGGGTGGTTGTTATGGGCGAATTCTGCCCAAGGTAGAAGTGAGACCCAGTTGTCCTGATGAGCGTTGGAAAAGTGACGCAGATAGGTTGTCAGGCCCTGATTTATCCGTTCCACTTGCCCGTTGGTCTGTGGATGATAAGCAGAGGAGAAATCGGTGGATGTACCCATAAGTCGGCAGAGAGCCCTCCAAAAGCGAGACGTAAACTGAACCCCACGATCAGACACAATCCGTAGGGGGAGACCATGTAACCTGAAGATCTGGTGGATGAAGATCTCGGCCAACTCCGGAGCTGACGGCAATCCGGCCAGGGGGACAAAATGAGCCATCTTAGAGAAGCGGTCCGCTACGACTAAGATGGTGGTGCAACCGGCTGAGCGAGGCAAGTGAGTCACAAAATCCATAGCAATTTGCTGCCATGGAGCCTCCGGAACAGGCAACGGATGGACAAGGCCGGAGGGAAGGGTTCTTGGGACCTTGTTCCGAGCACAGGT
Organism: Dendrobates tinctorius; assembly: GCF_039654945.1. Taxonomy (NCBI): domain Eukaryota; kingdom Metazoa; phylum Chordata; class Amphibia; order Anura; family Dendrobatidae; genus Dendrobates; species Dendrobates tinctorius. Next base: position 20,449,466 of record NW_027361747.1, on the reverse strand, counting down.
TGTGCAAGAAGCAACATAATCCACCACGTCTTGGCAGAGGGTGGCCCACCAGTAATAACGGGCGAGGAGCGAGAGGGTCTTCTTGGTCCCAACGTGCCCAGCAACCTTGGAGGAGTGCCCCCAGCGTAATACCTCCAGACGCTTATTCCTAGGCACGAAGGTCTTGCCTGGTGGAGGGGGCAGAAAAGTTCACAGGGGCCACAGTGATCATTTTGGTAGGCTCAATAATATATGATGGACCCTCGTCCTCAGGCGACTGTAAGGACCTGGAGAGTGCATCCGCCTTGACGTTCTTATCGCCGGGCCGGAAGTGCAGCTTGAAATCAAACCGAGAAAAATACAAGGCCCATCTGGCCTGTCTGGAGTTGAGCCTCTGTGCGGACTGCAGATAGGCCAAATTTTTGTGATCCGTGAAGATAGTAAAGGGATGCACCGCCCCCTCGAGCAAGTACCGCCATTCTTCTAGGGCCATCTTAATGGCCAGCAATTCCCGGTCTCCAATGGAGTAGTTGCACTCTGCAGGTGAGAAGGATCTGGAAAAGAACCCGCAGGGCACCAGTTGTCCTGAGGAGGCTTGCTGAGAGAGAACCGCCCCAGCTCCGGTGGAAGAGGCGTCCACTTCTAGAACAAAAGGCCTACTGACCACTGGCCGATGTAAGACCGGCGCTGAGGCAAAGGAGCGTTTTAGTGCCAGAAAAGCGTCTTCAGCCTCGGGAGACCAGCTGTTTGGCTTAGTTCCTTTCCGGGTCAGGGCCGTGAGGGATTTGGTCACCATGGAAAAATGCGGCACGAACTGTCGGCAATAATTCGCGAATCCAAGGAAACGCTGGATGGCCTTTATACCGACAGGACGGGGCCACTTGAGTACTGCAGAGAGTTTCTCGGGATCCATCTTTAGACCGGAGTCTGTGATAATATACCCCAAGAAGGGTAGCGAGGTCTGTTCGAAGAGACACTTTTCAATTTTGGCGTAGAGGTGATTCTCCTGGAGTCGGTGCAGAACCATGCGTACGCTTCTCCGATGAGAGGATAAGTCAGGCGAAAAGATAAGAATATCATCCAGGTACACTACTACGCACGAATACAGGAGATCCCGAATCACTTCATTAACGAACTCCTGGAACACGGCAGGAGCATTGCAGAGACCAAACGGCATGACCAAATACTCATAATGGCCGTCACGGGTATTGAAGGCCATCTTCCACTCATCCCCTGTGCGGATCCGGATCAAATTGTAGGCTCCCCGTAGATCCAGCTTCGTGAAGATCCGAGCCCCTCTCAGCCGGTCGAACAATTCCGGAATCAGTGGGAGCGGGTATCGATTCTTAACCGTGATATTGTTCAGACCCCGGTAGTCGATACATGGTCTGAGGGATCCGTCCTTCTTCCGAACGAAGAAAAAGCCTGCGCCTGCTGGGGACGCGGATTTCTGAATAAACCCCATTGGCCAAGTTTTCCTGTATGTACTCGGTCATGGCCGTGGTCTCAGCTGGGGACAAGGGATACGTTCTCCCTCTGGGCGGCGTGGATCCAGGAATCAGGTTGATGGGGCAGTCATAGGCCCGATGCGGGGGCAGGGAATCGGCATCTTTTTTACTAAAAACGTCGGCGTACGCGTAGTACGGTGCGGGAAGACCCGGAAGATTGGCTGGCATAGGCAGGGAACGAGGAAGAAGGATGGGCAGCAAACATCGTGCGTGGCAGGAATGACCCCAGCGTAGGATCTCCCCAGAGCGCCAGTCGACGACTGGCTCGTGCAGCCGGAGCCAGGGTAATCCCAAGAGGACAGCGTGGGACAAATTAGGCAGGACATAGAAGGCAATTCTTTCAACATGAAGCGCTCCAATTTGTAGGTCTACTTCGGCCGTAACCATGGTGACGAGCTCGGGAAGAGGTTTTCCATCGACGGAGGTGATAGCACGCGGATCCTTTAAGATGACCACCGGAATCTTGAGTTTATCCACCTCATCTTGCCGGATAAAATTACCCGCCGCACCCGAGTCCACATACGCCTCCACAGATCTGCGCTCCCGACCTGAAATAATTAAAGCTGAAAGGGTAAGGGGCAGAGAGGAATTATGATCACCTAGGGAGACCCCTCTTACCTGACCTAGGTGGAGGTGTTTCCCGGTCTCTCCGGACAGGTGCGCACAAAGTGATTGGCTCCACCTCAGTACAGGCAGAGCCCGTTCATCATCCTCTCCCTGCAACGCTGCTCAGTCAACCTAATCCGATCTACCTGCATAGGCTCGGGACCAGTACTAGTAGAGGGAGCTGAGGAGCGCGGAATGGGCGCTTGATACAGCCTGAAGGGTCTGCGCTCCCTAACCGATTCTCGAGCGCGCTCCAGAAACCGCAGGTCTATGCACGTGGCCAGGGATATGAGATCCTCCAGGGTGGTTGGGGTATCCCGACCGGCAAGTTCATCCTTAATTTTACTTGAGAGGCCTCTCCAGAAGGCCCCCACAAGTGCCTCATTATTCCATCCAAGTTCCGACGACAAAGTCCGAAAGCGGATGACGTACTGTCCCACCGTAAGGGACCCCTGGCGGAGGTTAAAGAGGGCCTCTGTAGTAGACGCTAAGCGTCCGGGCTCGTCAAAAACTTTGCGGAACGTTTCCAGAAAGTTTTGAATACTAGACACGACAGGATCGTCCCTCTCCCATAGAGGATTCACCCAGGCCAGGGCTTCTCCCTCAAGATGGGAAACAATGAACGCCACCTTGGCGCGATCAGTGGGGTATTGTTGGGGCAAGAGCTCAAAGTGCAGTCTGCACTGATTTAAAAATCCCCGACATAGCTTAGGATCTCCGCTATACCGGGGAGGCTTTCCCAGTCGGGGGGGCGGAGACGAGGCTGCATCCCTGGGTGGGGTAGCGGCGGCCGCGACGGACTGCAAGGCAAGCAGTCGGTCGTCAACGGACGCCATATAACCCAAAATGTGGGACTGGGCATCACGCTGCTGCGCGAGCTCCTGCTGAAGGCTGACTAGGAGGGGGCGTGCCCTGGGTCAGAGGTTTGCAGAGCAGACAACCGAGTGTCCATGGACTTCATGAAGGACATTATCCGGGTCTGATTTTCATGCAGGAACAGCAGTTCCTTCTGCGTAGCGGCCGCGGCACCGGCGGGGTCCATGGCCTGAGGATACTGTAGCGGACAGGGAATGGACAATGTCCGAGAGTGGACCCTCTGGGTCACGGATCTGGAGCCCCTGGGTCGAGCGCCAGGTGATGACCGACCCCTATACAGGGATCGTTAGGGGAAAAACCGCAGAGGACAGAACCGCGACAGCCGGTACCAGGAGGGACGGCTCGGGGACACGGAGCAACAGCGTGACCAAGAACACTGGAAAGAGGTGTAGAGAACCCGAGCAGGGTTGTAGGATGAGGAGACGGCAGGCAGCCACTACTAGTAGGGACACAGGAGGAGGCACCGGAGCAGAGGGAGTGCACACCAGGAGGACACAGATGGAAGTACAGGGACGGGTTACATACGAGACCTAGGGAGCGGGAAGAGGGAGAGACAAGGAGAAGGTGAGACAGAACGGAGACCAGCAGGGAGACGGGAAGAGGACCTAAACTAGATCCCTGTAAAGACAGAGGGGGCCAGAACAGAGCGTAAGGTAACACACTATCCTCAGGCGTCCTCTCTACAGAGAGAACGCCTGAAATATCATAGGACCCGGAAGTGGGCGGTGCGTACCGCCCTCAGCGCTGCCCACCGCCGACAGAAGAGAGAGCGCTGGCGCGCGCCCGCGACCTAAGGAGGGGGCGCAGGGACGTCGGAGGACAGAGAGCTGGGTGAGAGATCGCGCTGCGGTGAGGGTGCCGGTGGGAGGTGGTAACAGCTGGCGCCGCCGGAGCGGAGGCAAGGCCGGGCACGGCCGAGAGCGTTACACTAGGCTTGGGGCCTTCTGGGGTGTGCTTTCTACCCATGGTGGCATATGTAATTGGGCAGATACACAGGGTCTCTTTAGCTACACGTAATAATTGTTTTGTCTAGGACGATGAGGAGCTTGTTGCCTAACCCCAAATTATGGCTGTGTGAATCCACGTGTCACATCCAAATCTAACGGCCTCATGAGGCAAAAAGTACATGCACATGAAGGGGGGTGCTGATTCTATATTCCTTTTTTGTTGCGCGCTAAGGTTACTCATGTTTTGCGTTGTACTTACGAATTTTATGCTGCTCCTCACGTGGTCGGTCACCAAAGTCATGGTACATCTGGCGACAGATGCGCCTCCATGACGCCTCCTTTCTTGCCCGGTTTGCATAATTTTCATCGCATTGGTCCCAGATTTCGGGACGCTCCTGCACAAGGACAATGAGCATCTCTACATTTATGTAAGTGGACACCATGCTGCTGCTATACTCCATGGAGGAGTACTTCCGGGATGTCTGGAGCGCTTTTTGAGCTCATTTGCATGTCTAGGCTTCCTGATGATGGATTGGCCCATTTCCTGTCAACAGCCAAAAGACCTGCGTATTGCTCGCAGGTCACACGTCTGGTCCGTGTGTAATCCGTATTTTTTGCACACCCATAGACTTGCATTGGCGTACTACGGGCGTAGTACACTGACAATCGCAGCATGCCGCGATTGGCACGGAGCGTAGGATAGGGATGAGAAATATACGCCTGGTGCGAGTGACCACATAGAGAATCATTTGTCCGTGTCTAATGCGTGCTTTTAGCGCCTCTCACTCGGCCGTATTCCTCGCCAGTGTGACCCAGGCCTAAACATCTATCTTTTCCTCCCGCTAATCCTGTACATACATACTCTCAGCAGTGAAAGATGTTCATTTATTTGCAAGAAACCTGATTTTACAAAGGCTATGCCGGAGACCAAAGATGGATTCGTGGATGAAGAAGGGGAATATTGAGTAAACCTCTGTACAGCAAATTAAACTGCCAAGTCTCAGCTCAGATATAGAGATATTTGTCAAAGTGGTCAGTGAAGGTCTAGAGAATCTTCCTCCAAAGATTCTCTGGTGTCAGCGTGAGTATACAACATGTAATATCCAGATCAGAAACAGAACCTGACTAGAATGTCTCCGGCCTTACACAATCCACTTGCATTTAGCACGTCGGAAATAGTCTAGTCGGGTTCTGTTTCTGATCTTCCCCATAGTTTGCAATCCTACAACACCAGCGGCACTAAAGATGATATTACGCCAGAACAGCTCCTTCTAGCTGATTTATTGTAAGAGATAGTTAGCCTTTGTGGATGGCATGGGGTTGGAGGAGATGGAGGACATGATTCTAATGCCAAGCTATGTTGCTGGCTCTATGAGCCATGGTGGTATGAGCACTGGCAATGAGTGGTAATTGCTCTCTGAGTCACTGCAAATCTCAAAGTGGGAATCAGGTGGGAGGGCAAGGAGCTCAGACTACTTCCCACAAAGAGGCAACTGTTAGCCAAATCAGCGATGTCACTGATGATGATGATTCCTTGATGGACAAGACCTGGGAAATAGACCGGGGATCCAAGGAGTTGACATAATAAGAGGAGGAGAATGCTGGCCTCATCAACACACAGCACAGAAGAAAGGTAAGGCTATGTGCACACGCTGCGGTTTTTGCTGCGGTTCCGCTGTGGTTTTGGCCACAGCAGAACTGCAGCAGTTCTGCAGACAGTGTACAGTAGCATGTTATCCTATGGGATTTACATTCTGCTGTGCACATGCTGCGGATTTTTACCTGCGGAAAAGCTGCGGTTTTGAATCCGCAGAAAGAATTGACATGTCAATTCTTTCTGCGGATTCTGCTGTGGTTTGCCACCTATTCCATTGTCCAGGTGGCATACCGCAGGGCAAAACCGCAGGCCAATCCGCAGGTAAAACCGCTGGTCATTTTACCTGTGGTTTTACCTGCGGTTCCGCAGATAAGAATCCGCAGACCAATCCGCAGTGTGTGCACATAGCCTAAAAGTGTCTTGGAGGCAAAAGTTGCTTGTTCTGCAGTGAGTTTTGAAGCAGGTGATGCCGCACGTAATGTTGGTGGAAGCGGGGTCATGGAGTTTGTAAGACCATGTGGCGATGTTGGCGAGTAGCAAGCCTGAGCATTTTTTGCACATTGCAGCCAGACAATTTTGTGGCAGACTGCAGGCTCTGAAAGAGCAAAATAAACCATTGATGCCCTGGTTCATACAGACTAGAAACTATGGCTCTCCATCAGCAGATGAAGCGACTTCACCTGCTTGTTTTTGAAAAGTAAACTGGAAAGTAATCAGAGCAATCTTCAAGTTGTCCTCCACTTTTTTTCACGCTCCTCTTTCTGTCAGCCATACCGTACCCTCAAGTAGTGTCTGGTCGGTGTCATCACAACCATCATTGTCATCCAGCTCCTCCTTCTCCTGTATCGGCAGATATCCATCTCTGATAGGCGTACACTACCAGCCTTCCACTTATGCCAACGAAACTCCTAACTGGTCAAGTTGCTGGTGATGCAGCTGCTTTTTGAGAAATTATTTCTTGTGCCCAGCCTCACTGGAAGATACTTAGTTGCCATTATAAGTATTACTCTCTATGTGCTCTCACATGTAGGAGAACATAGGCTGCTCTCTTGAATTGTGTTTGAGCTCCACACTGCACTGCACCATAGACATATGAAGCAGAATCTACCGTTGTGGCCAAAAGTATTGACACCCCTGCAATTTTGTCAGATAATACTCAGTTTCTTCCTGAAAATGATTGCAAGCACAAATTCTTTGGTATTATTATCTTCATTTATTTGTCTTAAATGAAAAAACAAAAAGAATTGTCCTAAAGCCAAATTGGATATTATTCCACACCAAACATAAAAAAGAGGGTGGACAAAAATATTGGCACTGTTCGAAAAATCATGTGATGCTTCTCTAATTTGTGTAATTAACAGCACCTGTAACTTATCTGTGCCACCTAACAGGTGTTGGCAATAACTAAATCACACTTGCAGCCAGTTGACATGGATTAAAGTTGACTCAACCTCTGTCCTGTGTCCTTGTGTGTACCACATTGAGCATGGAGAAAAGAAAGAAGACCAAAGAACTGTCTGAGGACTTGAGAAACCAAATTGTGAGGAAGCATGAGCAATCTCAAGGCTACAAGTCCATCTCCAAAGACCTGAATGCTCCTGTGTCTACCGTGCGCAGTGTCATCAAGAAGTTTAAAGCCCATGGCACTGTGGTTAACCTCCCTTGATGTGGATGGAAAAGAAAAATTGACAAGAGATTTCAACGCAAGATTGTGCGGATGTTGGATTACGAACCTCGACTAACATCCAAACAAGTTTAAGCTGCCCTGCAGTCCGAGGGTACAACAGTGTCAACCCGTACTATCCGTCGGCGTCTGAATGAAAAGGGACTGTATGGTAGGAGACCCAGGAAGACCCCACTTCTTACCCCGCGACATAAAAAAGCCAGGCTGGAGTTTGCCAAAACGTACCTGAAAAAGCCCAAAACGTTTTGGAAGAATGTTCTCTGGTGTGATGAGACAAAAGTAGAGCTTTTTGGGCAAAGGCATCAACATAGAGTTTACAGGAGAAAAAAAGAGGCATTCAAAGAAAAAAACATGGTCCCTACAGTCAAACATGGCGGAAGTTCCCTGATGTTTTGGGGTTGCTTTGCTGCCTCTGGCACTGGACTACTTGACCATGTGCATGGCATTATGAAGTCTGAAGACTACCAACAAATTTTGCAGAATAATGTAGGGCCCAGTGTGAGAAAGCTGGGTCTCCCTCAGAGGTCAGGGTCTTCCAGCAGGACAATGACCCAAAACACACTTCAAAAAGCACTAGAAAATGGTTTGAGAGAAAGCACTGGAGACTTCTAAGGTGGCCAGCAATGAGTCCAGACCTGAATCCCATAGAACACCTGTGGAGAGATCTAAAAATGGCAGTTTGGAGAAGACACCTTTCTAATATCAGGGACCTGAAGCAGTTTGCCAAAGAAGAATGGTCGAAAATTCCAGCAGAGCATTGTAGGAAACTCATTGATGGCTACCGGAAGCGGTTGGTCGCAGTTATTTTGGCTAAAGGTTGTGCAACCAAGTATTAGGCTGAGGGTGCCAATACTTTTGTCTGGCCCATTTTTGGAGTTTTGTGTGAAATGATCAATTTTTTGCTTCATTCTCTTTTGTGTTTTTTCATTTAAGACAAATTAAATGAAGATAATAATACCAAAGAATTTTTGTTTGCAATCATTTTCAGGAAGAAACTGAGTATTATCTGACAAAATTGCAGGGGTGTCAATACTTTTGGCCACAACTGTATGTGTAAGGCCAAACTATCTGTTTCACAGCTCAGTGGGTGAATGTATTGAGCGGCTGCAATGTACCACAGCAATCAGGACAGGTGGTAAAGCCTTCGCTACTGAGTGTTACGTTTGTTTCCACTGCCGAATTCTACTCAACAGACATCACCACATCCCCATTAGCAACACTGTTGATTAAACACACCGACCTCGTGGTGTGACCGAACACACGGGAAGGGGGTGTCGACTTCGCTCACCTCGGGGGAGGGGAAAGAAGAACCTAGCAAGGATCAGCTCTTTGGTGCCACCACTTGCCTCTGGTCAGTCAGGGAACTGCACCCAGGGCAAATAGTCGTAGGTACGAGTTAATGAGATGCTCCCAGTGAGGGGGGATATATACAGGTATATATACAAGAACAAATATACAAGTTTACAGTCAGGAGTGCAGTATAAAGGTAGGATATAGATAGGTTGCAATTACCGTGTTATGTAGCATGTGGCCACAGGGAGGCGCTGATGGATCACAGGTCCAAATCTTAGTTACGTGGTTCCCTTGGCCGCATCAGATAACGGGTCCTCCTGCCATTAGAAAAATAAGTTCAAAATGAGAGCCTGCCTTATATCTCCTAGGCTGTTTCCCTCCCATACTTTGCTGCCACCCCTGGGCTGGGCTACCTCCCTCCTCCCATGTCTGAGTATATGATTTTCTGTCCAGAATCTTGGATGTCCAGTTATCGTGGATAACTTTCCGACCAAATGGTTTTACAACTTGAAAGCAAGGAGGACAAAAGCCATAGAGTGGACAAGTTGCTGTGCATAAAGCAACAAATCTTGCACTAGCTGGCTTCCCGTCAACTGCAGCTGGAAATTGTAACAAGCGGCAATGTCCGGAAAATTTTCGCTGTCCTTACAGTCGGAAAAAGTAAATCACACTCCCTGCATGGCACATGTCCTGAATTTAATTGTACAACATTTCATTCAGAAATATACATACTTGAAAAAGGTGGTGGCTATAGCCAGGAAAGTATCTGCTCATTTCAACCATTCTTATGTGGCAAAGTGCACCCTCCTGGCTTTGCAAACAGAACAGTCTGCCAGAGTGCCACATGAATTGCAATGTTGCATCCGGCTGGAATTTGATGCTGCATATGTTGTAGCATCTGTGTGAGCAATGAAAAGCAGTGATGCACAAAACTTTCTAGCATCCAAACTGCAGCATGGGATACTTTGAATTCCCCCACTGGCAGCTGATGAGGAATGCTGTAATGCAGCCTGATTCCTCAACCTCTTTACTACAGTGATGCTGACATGCTGACCACCTCAATCTCCCTACTATGTCCTCTGCTTTGGATCCCGTGAACCAGGACCTGCACCTCCTTTTTATACTACTGGGATCACTTAGCCACCATATATACTAGGAGCCCCCTTTAATTCCAGGTATCAATGCACTATAGCACCTTATTTTTGTTATGGAGGCATACACACATGCAAACATACTACCGCATGGCTTTAAAAACAGAATTTTCCCTACGCTTATCTTTAGACATTTGATGATGATCTTTTTATCCACACTGATAATCCTCTATTTAATATACACATATTCTGTGATACCTTGAATTCATTTTTTGGTATATAATGTTTTTACATGCCTACTTATTATGTGACACACTTTGATTATGTGACACACTTTGACAATCATGGGGAAGACAGCTGACTTGACATGTCCAGAAGGCAGTGTCTATGACACACTCCACAAGGAGGGTAAGCCACAAAAAGTCATTGCTAAAGAAGCTGGCTGTATCCAAGCATATTAATGAAAAGTTGAGTGGGAGGAAAATGTTTGGTAGAAATAGGAGCACAAGCAACCGGGATAACCGCAGCCTTAAAAGGATTGTTAAGAAAAGGCCATTAAAAAATTTGGGGGGAGATTCACAAGGAATGGACTGCTGCCGGAGTCATTGCTTCAAGAGCCACCACACACAGATGTATCCAGGACATGAGCTACAAGTGTCACATTCCTTGTGTCAAGCCACTCAACACCAATAGACAATGCCAGAATCATCTTACCTGGGCCAAGGAGAAAAAGAACTGGACTGTTGCTCAGTGGTCCACTGTTGTTTTCACATGAAAGTAAATTTTGCATTTCATTTGAAATTCAAGGTCCCAGAGACTGGAGGAAGAGTGGAGAGACACAATCCAATCTGCTTGAGGCCTAGTGTGAAGTTTCAACAATCAGTGATGGTTTGGGGAGCCTTGCCATCTGCTGGTGTGTTTTATCAAGACCAAAGTCAGCGCAGCTGTCTACCAGGAAATTTTAGAGCACTTCATGCTTCCGTCTGCCAACAAGCTTTTTGGAGATAGAAATTTCATTCCCCAGAAGGACTTGGCCCATGTCTACACTGCCAAAAGTACCAATACCTCATTTTAAAACAACAGTATCACTGTGCTTGATTGGCCAGCAAACTCGCCTCACCTTAACCCCATAGAGAATCAATGAGGTATTGTAAAGAGGAAGAAGAGAGACACCAGACCCAACAATGCAGACGAGCTGAACGCTGATATCAAAGCAACCTGGGCTTCTATAACACCTCAGCAGTGCCTCAGGCTGATCGCTTCCATGCCACGCCGCAATGATGCAATAATTGCCAAAGGAGCCCCGACCCAGTATTGAGTGCATTTACTAAACATACATTTCAGTAAGCCAACATTTGAGATTTTAAAATCATTTTTCAAACTGTTGTTATAAAATATTCTAATTTACTAAGATAATGACTTTTGGGTTTTCATTGGCTGTAAGCCAGAATCACCAACATTAACAGAAATAAACACTTGAAATAGATCACTCTGTTTGTAATGACTCTATATAATATATGAGTTTCACTTTTTATATTAAAGAACTGAAATAAATTAACTTTTTGATGATATTCTAATTTTATGAGAAACACCTGTATATCTTGATCTAATAAAGCTTTACATTATTTACCACCATTTTGGACTTTTGTTGGTTTCTCTTTCTCTCTTAGTTTTCCACTATTGCTGATCCAGAATACCTGAACCTTGTAGATTGTGAGCGCTTGCGTGCAGGGTCCTCTATCCTCCTGTACCAGTGACTTCTAGAGTTGAGCGAAACGGGTCGGTCAAATTCATAAGTCGCCGACTTTCGCTAAAGTCGGGTTTCATGAAAAGAAACCTGACCATAGTGTGAGGTCGGCCACGAGGTCGGCGACCAGAGCGCCAAAGTCGCGTTTCAAATGATGCTTCCAGCGCCCTTTTTCAGCCAATGATGGAGGACGCACACTGTGGGCAACGCGATGACATGTACAGCGGTCACCACCATCTTTGAGAAGGGCATGCAAGTGATTGGCTGGCTTTGTGTGGCGTCACAGGGGCTATAAAAGGGTGTGCACGCCGACCGCCATCTTACTTCTGCCGATCTTAGCATAAGGAGAGGTTGCTGCTGCTAATTCTGAATAAGGGAAAGCGTTAGGCAGGGAAGAAGAACAAATAAACTGCTGCTGGTAGCGATTTTCACTGTACAACACAACAGTTTGTGTGCAGTGACAGGGGAGGCTATATTTTTGTGCATCAGCTCTGTTGGTTATTAGGCTGCCTTATAAGGCTCCCTGATAGCTGCATTGCTGTTTGCACACTGCTGTGCAAACTGCTTTTTTAAAAGCAAAAATACTTTTCTTCCTCTTTTCTGCACAGTTACCAAGCGTTCATTTTTCCACACTTTTGTGTGCAGCAGTCCTGCTTATTAGGCTGCCTGCTGCCATACTTGGACTGAGAGCATCATTGTCAGCCTCCTAAAATCTCTAGGGAGATTCAAATTCTCCCCAATACTATATACACCTTGTACTTTGTCATACACCAGCAAATTTCAGCCTGTTAAATTGAGGTGTAATCTATAGTGGGCCTGAGATAATAGTTCTGCCTCCTAAAATCTCTAGGAAGATTCAAATTCTCCCCAATTCTATATACACCTTGTACTTTGTCATACACCAGCCAATTTCAGTCTGTTAAATTGAGGTGTAATCTACAGTGGACCTGAGATAATAGTTCTGCCTCCTAAAATCTCTAGGGATATTCAAATTCTCCCCAATACTATATACACCTTGTACTTTGTCATACACCAGCCAATTTCAGCCTGTTAAATTGAGGTGTAATCTATAGTGGGCCTGAGATAATAGTTCTGCCTCCTAAAATCTCTAGAGAGATTCAAATTCTCCCCAATACTATATAAACCTTGCACTTTGTCATACACCAGCCAATTTCAGCCTGTTAAATTGAGGTGTAATCTATAGTGGGCCTGAGAAAATAGTTCTGCCTCCTAAAATCTCTAGAGAGATTCAAATTCTCCCCAATACTATATAAACCTTGCACTTTGTCATACACCAGCCAATTTCAGCCTGTTAAATTGAGGTGTAATCTATAGTGGGCCTGAGATAATTGTTCAGCCTCCTAAAATCTTTAGTGAGATTCAAATTCTCCCCAATACTATATACACCTTGTACCTTGTTTTACAGTACCATATAGCTGGTGGAATTTTGGGAACATTTTCCCAAAAATGAGGAAGCATGGTGGAAGAGGCCGTGAACGTGGGCGGGGGTTGCCAGCTGGTAATGATGGTGGTGGTGGTGGTGCATCTGCTGGTAGTGGCATAAGCACAATAGCATCTAAGGCAGGAGGTGTTGAGCCTGCGTCATCATCTGGCTCCACAAGGCCTCGAAGGCTCCCTTTTCTGAGAGTAGGTAAACGACTTTTAAAGCCGGAGCTTCAGGAACAAGTTTTGGCTTACATTGCTGACACAGCCTCCAGCTCTATCGCCTCCTCTTCTGAAGCTTCAAAAAATAAAAGCACTGAGTCGTCAGTGGAGGCTCCTGGTCAGGAACAACACCTTTCCTTGTGTCCTTCACCCCTACCAAAAGTGAATGATGCAGCAGGCCACACTTCACATTAGTCCATGTAGCTCTTTCTCACATGCCATGCCTGGGTTATCAAGTCAAATCGTGAATTCCCCAGTCCAAGATGAATCTGACATGGAGTGTGGGTCGCCAGCCAGGGCAGTGGGGTTAATCGGTATCGGGCCGGTGTCTCAGAGGGATATGTCACGGTGGTGGTGACCCGGTCCGTGGCCCCGGGTGTCCATGCAAAGGGGTGAATTACGTTTATAGGTGAATGATACATGACGCCACCAGTGGTTTCTGATCAGATTGACCAGCGCTGCAGTGTCGCTTCTCTGGGACAGATGTTGTGGTGCAGCTAAGATGTAGAAGCCCTGCACAGGTAGGGCCGTAGTCGCAGGGCAGATGAAAGAGTTGGTAGATGGTGTGCAGTGCAGGATGTAGCAGAGCCGTGCGCCAGGCGCAGGAGAAAGATGACAGACACAGTCATGCAGTTCCTTTACCTGTACTTGGTAAGTGCCGTCCAGGACCCAGAGTACAGATGGAGAAGGAGTTGGTCAGCCTGGAAGCAAATTAGGAATTCTTTCTCTGCAGATAGGTAGTGTGGCTTCCGTTCTAGCGCTTATCTGAGGTACTTGCAGTACTGAGTTCACTGAAGTTCCCCCTGTTGACTCTCTTTTGGAACGTTCTCATATGGCAGGCAGCCGTAGCCTTTTCCTTCTGGCTCACACACGTTGCTGCTGGGGCCTCCGAGCCTTAGTTGGGAACAGAGCATTTACATCTGCTACTTCCTCCGGTTTCTGCTGCAGGACCGTCAGTGTCCCTACAAACTCGGAGATCGGAATCCGGACCATGAGCTCCAGCTAGGAGTGAGCCTTAACTCTGCTCATCCTCCAGCTCCCCTTCTCACGTCCACACACTTCCCCTTCCCTTCACAGACTGCCCTAACTTCCCTCCTCCCGACCACAGAGAGCAGCTCCTCAGCAGTCAGGTTCAGAGCTCTCCCTGCTGGCCTGGAGTGGGAACTGTGTTGTGTGTTGGTTTAACTGCTAGAGAGATCCTTCGTTGCTCCCAAGCATGACATCACACTCCCTAGGAGGAAGGTAATGCCACTGTGGCGACCGTACTCTTGGGGACGCCACAAGTGCACTGATGCCCAGCCACTGCTAGATGATTCTTCTGGTACATTGACCCAGACCACTACATTCCCCTCGCACTCTACACAGCCAGAATCTGACCCTGATGAAACTCAGGTTCCCCTTCCCGCATACTATACCACCTTAGACAGTGACAAAGAGGAAGGTGCAGATGAAAGTGCAGGTTCCTTGAGCAGGTGGGGGGGCATATTCATGGGCGACGGCACTGGCATAGGGCCCCTCATAGTACGCAAAAGTGTCTCTGCCGGTGGGAGGGCCCACCCCCACCCCCACCCCCACCCGCCGGGGCCCACCCCCACCCGCCGTCAGATACACCGCCGTACTATGAGGGGCCCTGTGCCAGTGCCGTCGCCAAAGAGTGGGCCCCCCTGCTTGCTCAGGATCACAGCACTTGCAAAGTTGAAATACTTACCTCTCCCTGCTCCACCGCCGTGATGTCTTCCGCGTTTCCTGACAGTGACATTCTGGTCAGAGAGCGCGATGACATCACGTCTGTATGCCCTCTGCCTAAACAGTCCAAGTGCAGAGAGATGGAAGATGGGGACGATGAGGAGTCCAGAGTATAGGGATCCCCTAGCGAGGAGACTTAATTTTTTTAAAGGTTGGGAGCAATTTTTGGGGAGCACCATACTCTGGAGAATGATATATGGGGCCCACCATACACTGGAGGATTCCAAAGGTGGACATCAGACACTGGAGCAGCATTTAAAGGGCCAATTATACACTGGAGCATTAGAAATGGGGCCCATTATATGTGGAGCATTATTTGGGCCCATAAGACACTGGAGCATCATCCATGGGGCCCATCATATACTTGAGCATTGTAAATGGGGCAGATTATATATGGAGCATTATTTGTACCAATCGTACACTAGAGCATCATACGTGAGGCCCATCATATGCTGGAGCTTTCCAAATGGGGGACATCAGACACTGGAGCAGCATTTACAGGGCCCATTATACACTCGAGCATTAGACATGGGGCCCATTATATATGGAGCATTATTTGGGCCCATAAGACAGTGGAGCTTCATCCATGGGGACCAACATATACTGTAGCATTATGTGGAGCTCATAATATACTGTATCGAACATTATATGGGACTAATGATTCTGTATGGAGAAATATATGGGCCTCATTACTCTGTATGGCGCACTATGCGGTGGCCATAATACTGTATGGAGTAATATACTGTCCATTTTTGGAGCTATTGGAGAATTTAAAATGGATATCAGTCATGTGATGTAAGACGTGAAGTATTTTTCATTGTACTGTACCGCTATTTCTCTGCCGTATCAGAGGATCATGAATTGTGGCATATGTTAAAGGAGCTCAGTGACACTCTTTGGCCCTGGGCCCACAAGAATCTGGAGCCAGCCCTACCCCCCCACAACTTTAGCCAAATAACCCCCAGTTTTCAATGCCTAACTATTATTATAAAGTAAATTAAGGTTGACAAGCTTAAGTAATAAGAATTGATGTTTTTGGTATTAAAATGGGCACTGTAGGTGTGTATCCTGTCCTCCACTCACTGCCGAGTTTTCTTCCCCATTGACTTGCAATGGGTTTCGTGTTTCAGTTGGCCTTCGACTTTTCACGATAATTGGCCGATTGCGTTCGACCCGACTTTTGCGAAAGTCGGGTTTCATGAAACCCGACTCGACCCGAAAAAAGGCAAAGTCGCTCATCTCTAGTGACTTCTATTGTTTAAGATTACTGTACTCGTTTTTATTGTGTATACCCCTTTACATATGTAAAGCACTATAATAATAAGTAATAATAATAACCTAAATGCGTCCTGTCTGAACTTGAACTTGTTCACCCTGAACCTGAATCCATCCTGCCTGCTCCTGAACCTAAATCCGTCCTGTCTGAACCTGTTCTCAAGTCCAGAACTCGCTGAGTCTGAACCTGCACCCGAACCTGTTACCATCTTGTCAAAGTGTTCCACAATTTGTCTAGTCTGAATCAGCACCTGAACCTGTTAACCCATCATGTCTACTGTTCCAGGATCCATGCATCAGTGTCCAGTCCTGCTTGCTTTGGACTTTGAGTCCATACCTGCGTTCTTGACCCTTGGGGTCAGCTTCTGCAGTACCTGGGATTGCCCTGGAGTAGTACCTGGCAGCTACCTGCAGCTCAAGCCTAACTCCACATTCAGGGGCTCTAGTGAAAACCAGGTAGCTGCCTAGTCATGCCCCTGCTGGGTAAGCCCGGCCAGTGGTGCAGTGGTTCCACAATCCACTAGCGTGAAAGTTTTCACAGGCCATGGACCCTGCTGACTGCAATACTTCTCCACTCTCTGAGTTGTTCCAGGAACGATCCGGAGGGACGGTGTGTACGAGAAAACCACTGGCTACCCTGAAATCAAATCATGCATCTTGACAGTGTAAAGCTGGTTGAGCAACGGCAAGAGATCCATCGAGCTAAGGGATTGTGCTACTTTTGCGGTAGCTCGGGACATGTTTCCTGATCCTGTACCAAGAAGTTGGGAGAACTCTCAAGACTTGGCTCTGTAGGAGAGACTAACCTAGGTGAAAGTAATTCCTCTGTACCATTGACCCTGCCAATATCCATGTCATGTGGAATTACCCGGTTCTCTGAGACGGTCTACTGAGATTCAAAAATGGCTGGAAGCTTCATATAGCAGGCCATGGTGGATCGCTAGCAGATTCCTGACAGATTCCTCCAAAGTCCTTTTGATGGTGTCGTTTGTCATTGGAGGGGTTCTATCTGAAGCTGTTCATTTTGTTGCCGAGCAAATGGGGCTCTGGATGGGAATTCGGCATATGTGTTGCCTAATCCTCAACATCTAATTCTCCAGGGTCTGCCATGGTTACTTCACCCTGAACCCATCCTTGACTGGAGATCCTGTGAAATATTTTGTTGTTGTCTTGTCCCTGTATGTCCAGTTCGACCGACAGTGACTTTCTAGTCTGCCGGATATGTTCCCGGGATCTTTATCCCCTTTTGGCCGTATCGATCCTCTTTCTCAGGCTGAGACTCAAACCTTTTCCAATTACTTTAAGAAAAATTCAGCAAGGGGTTTCGTCCAGAGGTTTTCCTGAATGGTTTCTTCTACAAAGCTGTCTCAGCTCCCGAACGTAACTATTTGATTGGCAATTGTAAGTTATTGATGATTATGATGGCTTTAGTGGGGCAGTTCATCCATTCATCATTTACTCCAAAAAAGAGGAGCCCCAACCTTCCAGAATCATTGCTGTGGCCCCAGTGAACTTATCTCGGATTTCTCCAGAGAAGACTTTAGTGTCAGAATCGAGTAGGTGGCACGTTCTGCTGTGGGGTCACTCTTCTAAATTGACTGACCATGTTCCACTTCCTCTGGAGATATCCCTTGTCAGCTTGAAGAAGAGAGGGCATAAGGCTGGCGTCCCTGCATGTTTCCTCCCCGTAAGGGACGCCGACATGATCACCGCCTCGACCGCTCAGCTATATCCTCTTCTCCGGCTCCTGTGTTCCAAGACCTGTGTACTCTGCGCAGGTCTCCTGTCAGCGTGCTTTGGGCCTCTTAAAGGGGTAGCACGCACTCCTGATGTGTCCCCAACCAAGAACTGTGAGGCATTAAAGTATTTAAGACACCTTCCCCTTAATGGAGGGGCCTAAGCAACATCTGTGTTTAGTTAAATCTGCAACCTGGTAAGTCCTTGTCAGGTCCCTTTTCCAGGTCTGTCGTCCGGTACCTTAACCTGAAGCCACCTTGTTGGTCCCTGAACTTGAAACTGCAAACACCCTGTCGGTACCAGAAACTGAAGCCGTCTTGTCTGTCCCTGAATTTGAATCCGCTCTGTCAGTACCTGAACCTGAAGCCGCTATGTCAGTCCATGAAACTTAATCAGTCCAATCTGTTCCTGAATCTGAATACCTTAACCTGAATCCTTCCTGTCTGAACCTGAACCTGTTCTTCCTGAATCTGAATCTATCCTGTCCGTACCTGAAACTGAATCTGTCCTGTCTGCTCTTGAACCTGAATACTTGGACTTGAATCTGTCCTGTCTGAACCTGAACTTGTTCCTACATCCAGAACCTGTCTAGTTGAATCAGCACCTGAATCTATTGCCCGTTTTGTCAGAGAGTTCTGTGACCCATCCAGTCTGAACCAGCACCTGAACCTGTTACATTTCTTGTCAAAGTGTTCTGCAACATGTCTAGTATGAATCAGCACCTGAACGTATTACCGGTCAAGTCAAAGTGTCCCGCAACCCGTCTAGTCTGAACCTGTTACCTGTCTTGCCAAGTTTTCCAGAACCGGTCTAGTTTGAACCACCAACTGAATCTGTTACCCATCTTGTCAAGTGTTCCAAAACCCATCTAGTCTGAACCACCACCTCTAACTGTTAACCATCTGGTGTTCCAGGATCCACACTGTCTTAACCAGCAACAGTGTCGATTCTGTGAAGAGTCCCAGGATGGCGCTGTCTGAACTAGCACTAGTGTCCTTCCTGTGAAGAGTTCCAGGATCTGCGCTGTCTAAATCAGCACCAGTGTCCAGTCCTGTCTTGGACTTCGAGTACGTATCTGTGTTTCTGACCCTTATGGTCAGCTACTGCAGTACCGGGGACTGCCACCTGCCCTGGACAACAAGAAAAACTGCAGTCATAAAGTTCAAAAAGTACTCATAATTTTATTAAACATATATCAAAAATTTATACCAGACAGACTGTACAAAATGAGGCTAAAAAGATGGAACATGATGATCACAGAATCATACAAGACTGCCCAAAGTGGGTATGTCCATGTATCGGGGTACTCACATAATTTTACAAAGCACGTTTGTGTTATAGGCACAGCGTCCGTATAGGACTGCATAAAATTTCACCCATATAAAGTAAACATGGATCCGTATAACAATTGGCATATGTAAGCCACAATCATTTGCAGGTGCCGCAGCTGGGTGAATAAATAGCCATCTCTTCGTTTGGAGGAAAGACAATTTCTGCACCAGCATAGAAGAGGGTTCTTCACGATAAGAGCAGTGAGGCTCTGGAATTCTCTTACTGAGGAAGTGGTGATGGCCAACTCACTGAATGAATTTAAGAAAGGAATGGATGATTTCTTGTGAATAACAGTATAGAAGGTTACGAATAACAGAGTATTATAGGTAGATGGTTGACCCAGCTTAGGGGAAGGAATTTTTTTCCCTATGGAGAAAATTGGCTTCTACTCTGTGGGTGTTTTGCCTTCCCCAGGATCAACAATGCAGAACAGCTGCACTAAAAATAGGCTGAACTAGATGGACATAAGGTCTTCCTTCAGCCTTCAAAACTATGTTACTATGTTACTATATGTATATTTATTCTTGCCCCCTTGTTTCATTTTTCATTTGTTTTTTTCCGCTTTGGTTTTTCATTATGTCTTGCCCACATTTGCCAGCATCCAATATGGTTTCCTCTGTTGCTGAGTGTGGGGCGCATGCGCTCTGGCGTCGCTGGGTTGGCCGCTTTGCTTTCCGGTGGTGTGTCAGTTTCCGGGTCACGTGGGGCCCCACGTGTTTCCGGTCTTGGACCGCCCGCTAGAGCGCTATCGTCTGCAATAGAGGTAGTTCTGGGTTTCTTTTCCTCATTAGAGCCAGTTTCATCACAGTGATTGATGGTTTTCATGACTGAATGATTTGCTTTTTCTCTTTACTTAGTTAAGAGGTTCTTGCCGAATACTGGTTGTTGTGCTAGGGTTGCCTATTGGTTTGTCGCACTTTGCCATGCATGAGAGGAGCGACTGAGTCTATGGCTGATGTGAGGGTGGCGTTGTAGAAAGCGTTGGCACTGTCCGTGTTGTGAAGTGAAGATATGGAGGACAGAGGTAGAAGAGAGTCTGAGAGTTTGTGGATGTCTAGGTGTGCGAGGTTTCTGCGAGGATGTGCTAGTGGTTGGACATGGGGGCAGGTGAGGAGGACAAGGATGAGAAGGTATAGTGTATACCTTAATACCTATAGTGTATTAGTATATAGTGTACTCACTTATTATGTCTAACACAGTCCCTTAGTATATAGTGCACATACTTATTATGTATAACACTGTCCCTTAGCATATAGTGTACGTACTTATTATGTATAATACAGTCCCTTAGCATATAGTACACGTACTTATTATGTATAACACAGTCCCTTAGAATATAGTGAACTCACTAATTCTGTATAACACCATCCTTAGTTACATAGTTTCCTCTTTTATTATGAATAACACCATCTCTTATTACGTACCATTCTCGCTAGTTATATATGGTGCCGTCCCTTATTATATAGCTTCCTCTGTTGTTATGTATAGTGCTGTCTCTTACATAGTGTATTTTTTCCTCAGAATTGAGTGATTCCATAATTTTTCCCCTATGCTTGGTTTAAAAATGTAACCATTACTGACTACCACATTTTTTGTTCTTGATTTTTTTTAGTATTTCTTAAAGCCAGAAAATTGCCATTTGAATTGACTTTAGTTTTGTGCCATGTCTGTGATATGCTTTTTTTCTACAAAATTAAACAACTGAATGAACATCCTCCAAGGCCGGTGATGCCACAATTTTTGCCAGGGGTTGTAAAAGGACTGCTGATCAAGGAGCCTGTGACCAGACTACCAGTCCATCAGTTCCTCCATTCCAGTCCAGCTTTCCCATGTTCCATCAGCCATCATTGCATTATATAGCTAACAAGACAGGACGGTATGTAATAAAAAACAGGGCTCTATATAATCCAATATGTAAGGGAAGGTACTGTACATAAGAAGAGAGGGCACTGTGTAAGGGACAGCAATATACATAATAAAGGAGATTATGTAATATATATACATGTATGTGTGTGTGGCTATATATATAAATATGATTTATGAAGGTAACTGCTTGCACCAGAAATTTTAGGGGCTTCATATCATAGTTATTTGATCACACAAATTTAATTTATGCCTTTATTTTTCTCACTTCACTTCACCAACTTAGGCTAGTTTCACACTAGCATATGGAGGAGCTGCGAACAGATGCGGACTTCCTCCATGAAGCTCTGCCCCCTGCCGCGCCTCCTCCGTTCAGCTCCGCCTTCGATTGCCCTTTCACAACCCCTATAAAGTATGATAACAAAAGGACCCCACAAACACAGTATTATACCATGTACCATGTTTTTGTATATTCTATGTCTTGTCCATTGCTGTTTAGGTCTTTTCTTTTTTTTTCTTTCTTCTTGCAAGGGAGTGACTCCACCAGTGATTTGAGGGCTTAGTTGTCTGCCTCTTTGATTATACACATGTGTGGAGTCCCACTGCTGATTAGGAATGTTTATAATCATTTTGTGAACTGTTTTGTTTCATGTCTCTGAGGAAGAACCTGGTGTAAGGTTCGAAACGCGTCAGGCGTGGGGGACTGTTTTCCCCTTTATGGTTTTATCATGAAATTATGTGAATAAAACTTATCGTGGATTTTATCAAGTCTCCAGTGCCGGATTTTCCTTCTCTCTTCATGTTTGCAACACATGGTGGTCAGCCATTTGATCCCTAGGCATGACCGGCTTATAGGACTATTTTGGTGAGCACAAATTTCCCTTTCCCTTTCCTAATTTTCTACAGTATTATACCACTACAGTGAATTCCTTCACGGTACCCCCCACATGGTGGATGACCCTACTATAGCCCCCTAAACTCCCCATACAAAATATGATGAGCCCAACACAGTATGATTCCCCAAGTGTGACCACCCCATACAACCCTACATACAGTATGTATGTCCACACTGTATCATGGCCCCCACTAGCCCTCCAAACAGTGTTACGTATATATTAGTAATTGCTTGCATACAGTACAATGGTCCTACACACAGTCCTCCATGAAGTATAATGTACTCCCATAGTCCTTACTATAGTATAATGCACAGCCCATAGTCGTCCATATAGTATAATGCACCCCATAGTCCTCCATATGGTATAATGCCCCATAGTCCTCCATATAGTATAATTCACTGCATAGTCCTTTCAATAGTATAATTCACTCCCCATAGTCCTTTCAATAATATAATTCACTCCCCATAGTCCTCCATATAGTATAATACACCCCATAGTCCTCCATATAGTATAATGCACCCCATAGTCCTAATTATAGTATAATGCAATAAAATAGGTAAAAAGAAAAGGTGATAAATTCTTTCGCAAGCCACTGCATATTTATGTGGAAATAGTAGGCCACTATGATATGTATATTTAAATAAAAATAAATAAAAATGTTTAATTTCTTTTCACATTTTAACCCATATGTCTCATATATGTTTAAATACTAATATGTGAAGAAATATATATTTCCATATGTCTACTTTATTGTGACTGCAAGTTTAAAAAATATGTATTTGAGATGTGCTCATTGTAGGCCTTTAGGACAAAGCTAACTATTTTCCTTTTTTCATTGTCAAATTCCAGGAGCCACAATACACTGTATACAGAATCTATTTATATGTATTGTGACAGGGTCACTGGTGCCGTACTTGAGAGGAGATACATTGGGGGAAATAAGTATTTGATCCCTTGCTGATTTTGTAAGTTTGCCCACTGACAAAGACATGAGCAGCCTATAATTTTAAGGCTACGTTAATTTTAACATAGAGATATATAATATCAAAAATAATATCGAGAAAATCACATTGTATAAATTATATAAATTTATTTCCATTTTGCATTGAGAAATAAGTTTTTGATCCCCTACCAACCATTAAGAGTTCTGGCTCTTACAGACCAGTTATACGCTCCTAATCAACTCGTTACCTGCATTAAAGACAGCTGTCTTACATAGTCACCTTTATAAAAGACTCCTGACCACAGACTCAATTAATCAGTCAGACTCTAACCTCTGCAACATGGGAAAGACCAAAGAGCTTTATAAGGCTGTCAGGGACAAGATCATAGACCTGCACAAAGCTGGAATGGGCTACAAAACCATGAGTAAGATGCTGGGTGAGAAGGAGACAACTGTTGGTGCAATAGTAAGAAAATGGAAGAAATACAAAATGACTGTCAGTCGACATCGATCTGGGGCACCATCTAAAATCTCACCTCTTGTGGCATCCTTGAGGAAGGTGAGAGATCAGCCTAAAACTACACAGGGGAACTTGTTAATGATCTCAAGGCAGCTGGGACCACAGTAGCCAAGAAAACCATTGGTAGCACATTACGCTGTAAAGGTTTAAAATCCTGCAGTGCCCACACGGTCCCCCTGCTCAAGAAGGCACATGTGCAGGCCCATCTGAAGTTTGCCAATGAACACCTGGATGATTCTGTGAGTAATTGGGAGAAAGTGCTGTGGTCAGATGAGAAAAATATTGAGCTCTTTGGCATTATCTCAACTCACCGTGTTTGGAGGAAGAGAAATGCTGCCTATGACCCGAAGAACACCGTCCCCACTGTCAAGCATGGAGGTGGAAACATTATGCTTTGGGGATGTGTCTCTGCTAAGGGCACAGGACTACTACACCACATCAATGGGAGAATGGATGGAGCCATTTACCGTAAAATCCTGAGTGACAACCTCCTTCCCACCACCAGGACATTAAAAATGGGTCATAGCTGGGTCTTCCAGCAAGACAATGACCCAAAACATACAGCCGAGGCAACAAAGGAGTGGCTCAAAAAGAAGCACATTAAGGTCATGGAGTGGAATATCCAGTCTCCAGACCTTAATCCCATAGAAAACTTATGGAGGGAGTTGAAACTCCGATTTGCCAAGCGACAGCCTCAAAATCTTAATGATTTAGAGATGATCTGCAAAGAGGAGTGGACTAATAGTCCTCTGATGGGTGCACAAACCTCATCATCAACTACAAAAAACATCTGACTGCTGTGCTTGCCAACAAGGGTTTTGCCACCAAGTATTGTCTTGATTGCCAGAGGGATCAAATACTTATTTCTCACTGCAAAATGCAAATAAATTTATATAATTTGTACAATGTGATTTACTGGATTTTATTTTTGATATTCTCTCCCTCAATGTTAAAATTAACCTACCCTTAAAACTATAGACTGTTCATGTCTGTGTCAGTGGGCAAACATACAAAATGAGCAAGGGATCAAATACTTATTTCCCCCACTGTATGTGTCGCAAAGGTTGCTTTCCTGCATTATGTGAAAGCTCTGATTGTTTTCTCCAGCATGATATGTGCTGAGAGCAATCCAGTCACTATATAGGCCTGGCTTCTATGGTGGGTAGGTCAGAGACACATACCCACCATATATCCACCTTCAGGGTGTGGCTGGAGGGAGTTAAATGTCCAGATAGTTTTTTGTTTTCTCTGTGAGTATGTGTGTATTTCTTTTTTACAAGTGCTTCTCACTAAATTAAAATATCATCAAAAAGTTAATTTATTTCAGTTCTTCAATACAAAAAATGAAACTCATATATTATATCGAATCATTACAAACAGAGTGATGTATTTCAAGGGTTTATTTCTGTTAATGCTGATGACGATTCTGGCGTTGTCTATTGGTCATGAGTGGCATGACACAAGGAATGCGACACTTGTAGCCCATGTCCTGGATACATCTGTGTGTGTGGTGGCTCTTGAAGTAATGACTCCAGCAGCAGTACTCTCCTTGTGAATCTCCCCCTCGATTTTTGAATGGCCTTTTCTTAATCAATCAATCAAATTTATTATCGCCAAGTACATATTACATATATACAAGGAATTCTTTGTGGCAAAGGGGCAACATAATATATAACAACAGATACAACAAGTAACATCTAACAAGACAGATACAGTATATAGTCTACACATGATGATTTAATTGTTGAACAGAGAGTGGATAGAAGCTGTTCATATGGCGGTTGGTGCTGCATTTGGGGACTCTGAAGCGACGTCCTGAAGGGAGTAGTTGGAATGAGGAGAGTCCCGGGTGAGAGGGATCGGATGAAATTTTCAATGCGTGGGATCGAATACTCTTATCATAAAGATCCTGGATTTTAGGCAGGGGGGAACCTATAATTCTCTCTGCTGTTCTGAAAGTCCTTTGTAAATGGAGTTTGTCATGCGCAGTGGCTCCCCCATACCAGACTATCAGAGAGGAACAAATCACAGATCTGATGACAGCATTAAAGAATAAGATCAGCAGATTCTTAGACAAACCATATCTTTTGAGCTGACGCAGGAAGAACATCCTCTGTTGTGCTCTTCTTATAACAGCATCCACATTTTTCCCCCATTTAAGATCATGAGAGATGATAACACCAAGGAATTTGGTCTCTGTGACCCTAAGAACCACTTCGTCATGGATGTAGATTGGAAGTATCTCATGTTGATCTTTCCTAAAATCCACAACCATCTCTGCAGTTTTTTTAGTGTTGAGTACAAGATTATTGGCTTTACACCAGTCACATATTCTTTTCACCTCACTCCGATACAAGTCTTCAGCATTTCCCCTGATGAGACCAATCAGTGTCATATCATCGGCAAATTTCAAGATTTTTACTGAGTCTGCTGAAGAGATGCAATCATTCGTATAGAGAGAAAACAGTAACGGGGACAAAACACACCCCTGAGGTGCCCCGATGTTTGTGACCAAGGTGTCCGAAGTGAATGGTCCAACTTTTACACTCTGTATCCTGGCTGTCAGGAAGTTATAAATCCACAAGCGTAAGTTGAGAGGGACTCCAAGAGCTACCATTTTCTTATGAAGTAAATTCGGATCAATGGTATTGAACGTTGAGCTAAAGTCCATGAAAAGAATCCGGACATATGAGTGCAGTTCATCTGTATGATCCAAAATGTACTTCAGTGCCAGATTGACAGTGTCGTTTGCCGAACGATTCTCCTTATAGGCAAACTGAAGCGGGTCCCATAGCTTCTGCGTGAATTTTATCAGGTGGGACATCATAATTCTTTCGAAGACTTTCATAGCTACAGATGTGAGTGCTACTGGTCTATAGTCGTTCAACTCAGAGGATCCCACTTTCTTGGGGACAGGGATAATTGTGGAACTTTTCCAACACTGAGGTACAACGCACTCTTTCAGTGACACATTGTATATATTTGTCAGTATAGGGGCAAGCTGGGTAGCACATACTTTCAGACACATTGGAGATACACCATCAGGGCCAGGTGCCTTTTTCACCTTAAGTCCCTTCAGGATGCGTATCACCTCTGCCTCGGAGATCACTACTTGGGTGTTGCACAATGAATGATCTTTATATGAACAGACTGAGGAGCTTAGAGATGAATAGCCACTGTGTGTAGAGCTTGCCTCAAATCTGCAGTAGAATTCATTTAACTCATTTAATCCTTTCAAGGCTGCGGTTATCCCAGTTGCTTGTGCTCCTTTTTCTACCACACTTTTTCCTTCCACTCAACTTTCCATTAATATGCTTGGATACAGCACTCTATGAACAGCCGGCTTCTTTAGCAATGACCTTTTGTGGCTTACCCCCCTTGTGGAGTGTGTCAGTGACTGCCTTCTGGACATCTGTCAAGTCAGCAGTCTTCCCCATGATTGTGGAGCTACTGAAACACTCTTTCAGTGCTTAGGAAGCCTTGTGCAGGTGTTTTTATTAATTATTCTAATTTACTGAGATAATGACTTTTGGGTTTTCATTGGCTGTAAGCCATAATCATCATCATTAACAGAAATAAACACTTGAAATAGATCACAGCTTGTAATGACTCTATATAATATGAGTTTCCCTTTTTGTATTGAAGAACTGAAATAAATTAACTTTTTGATGATATTCTAATTTAGTGAGAAGCACTTGAGAAGCACTTGAATATCTGAATGAGTGCTTGTTTTCTTCAGGATGAGCTATATTTGTCAGTGGCAGCATTTTGTGACACATAACGTATTACCTATCTTTTATTAACTCTTTATGGGAAGAAGAAGAAAAAAAATTTGATACTGTTGTTGTTTTTGTGTCAGTACAATTATGTCAATACACTGTTTGAGAAAAAATTATTTGTTTTTGTGTCGCCATATTCTTTGAGCCATATTTTATACAATTTTCTGTCAATGGAGTTGTATGACGGCTTATTTTTTGTGAGACGAAATGTAGTTTTCAGTGATTCTATTTTTGGGTAGATCCACTTTTTAATTAATACTTTTGTGAGGCTGGAGGAGCAAAATCCAGCAATTCTAGCATTGATTTAAAAAAAAAAAAATTCTTGTTATGGCATGCACCAAATGTGATTAATAATAATCCATTATTATAGTATGGGTCAATATAATTATCATACTGCGGGAATGCCAATCGGCTGACAGAGGGATTGCTTTCCCTCTGTCTAACGGTGCAGTCAGACGGCTGTATTACTCGCGTGAGGATGGCATTAAAATCCTCGGACTGGCTGTTGGCTCTCCTGACCTAAGCTTGACAGCTGCATAGAAATACTATACTATCACACTGAGATCAGGAGAGCTGACGTCCAGTCCGAGGATTGAGATGCAATCCTCACGCGTGTAATACAACAGTCTGTCTGCTCCCTAACTACCCATGTGCTGCTGTCACTCTTGACAGGGGCATATAAGAGACTGCTAACATCAACAAGAACCTAACCTTGTGATCAGCATGAAGGACACATCCATCTAATAAGGGTCTCCTTTCACTTACGACGCACCAGCGATCCTGATAACGATGCGACCTGGTAGGGATCGCTGGTGCGCCGCTAAATGATCGCTAGAAAGCTGCCAAACAGGCAGATCTCGTCAGCGATGCAGCAACGATCCAGCGATCAAACACAGCGATGCACGCTGGCCAGCGGGACGCCGACGACAAAAAAATGGCCCAGAACATTCCTGCACGATCAGCGATATCCAGCAGGGGGGCCGGTCGCTGCTGCATGTCACATGTAGCGAGATCGCAGGCGAGATCGCTGTTGCATCACAAATCGCTGACGCATTAGCAATCTCACTAGTGATCTTGCTATGTGAGACGGGGCCTTAAGTGACATGAGCTATCTTTCTGTGTTAAGGGGTTAACTAAAGAAATCCAGTACAGCCAAAATTATGCAAAAACCGGTAAATGTTTCTTCTCCCACATACGTTAGTGACTGGGAGTATTTCTGGATCCAACTGTTTCTTCTACTCTACGGCAGACTAGTTAGAGCAAAGTTAATTGGAACGAAATTTCTATTGCATTATGTTGGAGAAGTGATAATTCTAGAGAATGAAAAACCCCGTCCTCATTCTGAGAATAATTTCTCACAGTTCTTTTAATGAGCTTTTAAGATTATTCTGAGCAGACTCAACAGATTATTTTAACCTTGTAATTGCCTCTGCCCTCCTTATTGGCAACAATGCATTAACCACAAGTTAATAACTCGCTGCTATGCCTGATTTTTCTATAGTTAGCAATTTATTTTACAAAGTGACTTTCCCCGAATAATAAATGAAACACTGCTAACAGCAGATTCTGACAAATATTAGACTATATGCACATAACAAAGCCATATGTATGTACTCTTTATGGTGACCAGCATAAGGAGCCAAGGTTATCTTTCAGCTTTCTGGTATCAAAAAGTCACAATTTTTGACACACACTGTTTTTACCCCCAAATTTGCTATTTTATGCCACTTTCACAAGGTTTTTAAAAAAATCGTAGAAGTGGGTGTGGTTAGCTATGCAAATGAGTTGCTAGTCAAATTTGTGAATTGAACATTTTCTAAAAATTCACAAAACAGTTGCAAACTCACTGCGATAAGGAAGAGGTCCTATAATGAAGCAAGGGTGACCCGAACATTTTTCTCTCATCCAATAAAATCTGGCAGATTGTGCTACTCACACTTTGATCAGACCGTGATCAGAGTTTTATCAGAGTGTGATCTGATTTTCTCAAATGTGGAGAATGAAAAAAAATCTCCATGCTCTCCATGCAAGCGGCCAAAAGAAGCTGTCATATTTGCTATAATTTATGCCAGAAATTGGTATAAAACATACAGTAGTTCTCATGGTTGGTGTACAGTTCAGCCTGTGTGGCACCATTATCCCATAGTTCATTAAATGTAGAGGTGTACGCCGCCCCAAAAATTGGGTGCATCTTACTCAAGCAGCCTCAAATTTAAACTTGAGTTAAAAACATCAGTCATAATAATTTCCCACATTCCCACATAACCCTAATGTGGTTCTCTTGTACAGCTCTGGGTATGTGCACACGATCCGGAGTTGCTGCGGGTTGGATGATGCGTACAAATCTGCAACGGCCAGATATTACAGTAAAGTGGATGGGATTTCTTGAAATCCCATGTCCAGTATGCGTCCACAGATGCCTGCGGATCACCCGCGGAGACGGACATGCGGCGCATATCTCCAGACTGCAACATGTCAAATTTCACCAATAGAATGTATTGGGATGTGGTGAATCAACATGGTTTAGTGAACACATGCGGATTCACCTGCATTCAATAGACGGCAGTGGTTTAGATGCAGTGCTGCTACTTTTGGATCGTGTGCACCCGGCCATAGAGACAAGTCGACAGTATTACTCCAGCGTGGCAAGCAATGGAACAGACAACCTCTGCATTACTGTGTACGAAATTAGGGCCACACAAGTGCCGGAAAACATTGATGCTCAATGCAGGAGCTGGCATGGAATGCAGGGACAAGACCTATGACATATATACGTATAGGTCGTGAAGGGGATAAAAGTTATTTCTTATGCATAATTACAAATTCTAAATGTGTTGCCTCTATGTGTAGCTAGGAGCTGAGCAGGAAGGGTACGAGATGCATCTGAGTGGGTGTGTGTTTCCAACTATGGTGACCATGTGGTGTTTGCAGGTACGCAGGATGCAGTGACGAGTCGCAAGACAATTAGGTGCTTTCTATAATAACGTTTATAAGACTAGAGGGATCATGGCCTGATCAACAAAAGGGGTAACACAGGTTGCCCTCGCAGGGGCTCTATACAAGCAAACACAAATGGGTAGAACGCGACTACTTCCGGCAATAGCCGGTCACTATAGGGCCGCGGTATGGCCGACTACAGGTCCTTAATTATATAGTCAACTTAGCCATCCAGACGTCCCTCGACGTTCGGGATGGTGGTCTTTCGGCGCAGTAATCGCTGGGCCCAGTTGCTGAGGCATTGACGGAGTCTTCGCGCGCTCCGGCGCGCCGATGACACTGGAGCCCCACAGGCCCCGGCGGAGTCCTTGGACAGATGGGCCGCAACCCCCAAACTGGGGCAAGCGGCAGCGATGTGGGGTGGCGAATGACAGGCCACCTGTGCAGCTAATGGCTGCGACGGGGAGTCCGCGGCCAGCAGAGGCTCGGCCCCTGCTGCGGACCGGAGCGGGACAGTGGTGGGCGCCAACAGCACTGCACTTGCCGCTGCCACTGGTGAGAGCTGGGTGGCTGCGGGTGGCGGGGAACAGGCCGCAGCCACGGGCTGGAGCAAGATGGCAGCGGCCGCGGGCGACCGCGGGTAGGCCGCAGCCGTGGGCTGAGGTGAGGCGGCAGCGGCCGCGGGTCGAACTGGGGCCGCAGTGGCTGCGGGCTGGAGCAGGGCAGCAAGTCTCGGATGATCACCTTGGCACAGTCCCTCTGGAGTCCTCAGTGAGCGTCTTTCCTGGCACTGGTAAGTCGCTATAGCTTTCAGTCGCTACCACGGTCTCCTGCTGCCTCTGTCCCAGTCTGCTGACTCATCGTCCTGGGAATTCCCTGCCTCCTTTATACTGGTCCCTCCCCCAGCCCATCTGACTGTCACAACGGTCCATCCCCGAACTTTGTCCCCCGGGGACAGTTTCCCCAGGAACTCAGATGACGGCTCCCTTGGTTCCGGCCCGGACACTCGACGGGGGCCATTCCTCCCACACTCCCCCGCCCTGTATGCTCGCCAGTGCTCGGGCGAGGATTTTCGTAGACTTGGGTTAGTTTTTTGGGACAACAGTTCTTGTCACCATACGAACTGGTCCTGTTCGTAACGTTCAGGGGGTTTGCCAGCTGTTGACCGCTCGGAGCGTCGAAGCTCGGGTGTAGTGGAGTCTTCTGGGGTGGTTGAGGGTGGTCGAATAGTTGGTTCTGGTGGGATTCCTGGTCTACTGTAGTGCCACTACAGGGGCGACTCGCAGATGCGATGGGGAAGTCCTCTTCGTCATCCAGGTCTCAGCTCGAGCCGTGGGGGATCGGTAGATGTACAAGGCCGTAACATGTTATGGTGCACAACCCGAGTGAGAGGTGCGTTGTTTCCTTCAGATTGTATTTCGTACACAGGCCCGTCGGGGCTTATTCGGTGCAACACTCGGTACGCGTTCACCTCCCACTGTGGTTCTAACTTGTTTTGGGGACGTTGATCAAGTACGAGTACCCGATCCCCAGTCTGAAAGTCAATGGGTGGGGGCAGTGCTCCCCCCCTGGTGTTCTAGATCCTGGAGCTTCGTATGGACTATACGGTGGAGGGTCTGCAGCCGGTGCCGGTGGTTTCGGACCCACGAAGATATCCCGGTCCAGGGTTGAGGTTCCTCCGGGTTCAATTCCACCTCCGTAATTCCTTTGCTTTCCCGTCCGAACAGCAATGAGTAGGGGGTGTAACCAGTCACTCGATGCACCCAATTGTTATATAACCACACCAACTGAGGGACATATTCAGGCCAGCGGGCCTTGCGGTCGCTCTCCAGGGTGCATAGCATTTGGATTAGAGTATGATTGAGTCGTTCGCAGGCTCCGTTTCCCTGCGGGTGGTACGGCATAGTCCGCAATTTATCGATTCCATAAAGATGGTGTCGTTCTTCCATGACTTTTCCTAGGAAGCACACTCCTTGGTCCGAATATATTCGTTGTGGACAGCCGTACACTTGAATAAAGTTCTTACAAATCGCATAGGCGGCCGACTCCACAGTTTGGTCTCTGGTGGGGGTGACCACGGCGAACTTGGTGAAATGGTCCACCGTAACGAGACAATGTTCATACCCCTGAGAGGCCAGACCTATGGTCAGATAGTCCACCGTAAGAAGCTCCAGAGTGGCTGATGTTACAATAGTTTGCACCGGGGCTCGTTGCGCGGGGGGTTTAGCAAGCTCGCACGGGCGGCAGGTTCGACAAACTTCTTCTACAGCAGCGTGCAAGCGTGGGTGGTACACTATCTGCTGCAACCATTGTAAAGTCTTTTGAGCACCAAAATGAGCCCCCTTCTCATGTGCTTCCCGGGCCAGTTGGTTGAGATGGGCTCCGTGGTTCGTGACATGGCTTTTCGATATAAAAGTCCCTTTTTCATGACTAGTTTTTCCCACTGGCGCAACATCAGCAACATATCTTGGGTCAAAGTCTGTCTCTGTGAGCCCGTGGGCAATTTACCGGTATCCACCCATCGGCGCAGGAGCCCAATTTCTGTATCTTCCTGTTGCTGCAGAATCCATTTGTCACGGGGCTGTTCCAGCATCCCTCCTAGGAGTCCCGGATAAGGCACTTCTTGTGTGCTGACTGTAGGTGCGGCGGTGGTGAGGGCGAATGGAGTCTCGTCTGCTTCTAATTCGTCGTCTCGACTTCTTCCTGGGGTAGTGTGTCGGATTCTGGAGAGCTCGTCAGCGTGCACGTTTTCAGCTCCCCGTTTGTAGATGATCTTATAATTGAATTTGGCCATCCGAGCCACCCACCGCTGCTCTAGGGCCCCCAGTTTGGCATTCTCCAAATGGGCTAACGGGTTGTTATTGGTCCGCACTACTACTTCAGAGCCCGCCAGGTACTCTGCGAATCGCTCTGTCATTGCCCACACTATCGCGAGGAGCTCGAGCTTAAAGGAGCTGTAATTGTCCGGGTTGCGTTCTGAGTCGTGCAGTGACCGGCTACCGTAGGCGATCACTTTCTCCCGGCCATCCTGCACCTGTGACAACACAGCTTCTAGCCCCTGGAGGCTCCCGTCGGTATGCAGGATGAACGGTTGCGAAAAATCCGCATACGCCAACACCGGGGCGTCCGAGAGAGCAGCTTTGAGATCTTGAAATGCATCCTCTTGCGGTTGCTGCCACTGGATCTTCCGTCCATTTGCCCCGGTGGGAGCCCCCTTCAGCAGGTCTTGCAGGGCTCAAGCTCGGCGTGCAAAATTCTTCACGAACCGACGGTAGTAGCCGGCCAACCCCAAGAAGACCCAAACGTCCTTCACCGTCTCGGGGGTAGGCCACCCCTGGATGGCAGCGACCTTTTCCAGGGATGGTCGGACGCCCTCTGCCGAGACGGTATGCCCCAGGTATTCAATCTGGGTGCGGAACAGGTGGCATTTCTGGGGCTTTACCTTTAACCTGTACTTCTGCAGCCGGCCGAGCACCTGCCCCAACCGCCTCAGGTGGTCCTCGAACGTGACGGAATAGATGATAATATCGTCCAGGTATAGCAACCGCTCCATCAACCGCTGAAAAGTTCCCGGGGCGTTGGCCAGCCCAAACGGCATCCGATTGAACTCGAACAGTCCCATGGGAAGGATGAATGCCGTCTTGACTCTGTCTTCCTCCGACATCGGCACCTGCCAGTACCCACTGGCCTGGTCTAGGGTTGAAAAGTACGTTGCGTTCCCCAGGGCGGACAGAGACTCCTCTATGCGGGGCAATGGATACGAATCCTTGATGGTGCAGGCGTTCAACTTCCGATAATCCACGCAAAAACGCAGAGTGTCATCTTTTTTCCGAACCAGGACAATAGGGGCCACCCGAGGGCTCTGGCTTTCTCGTATGACCCCCTTCCGGAGCATTTGGGCTAATAGAGTTTTCACTTCCTGGTATAGCTGCGGTGGTATTTGCCGATATCGCTCCCGGATGGGGGCTGCTCCCGCCATGGGGATCCCATGCGTGATGACCGTGGTACATCCAAAGTCGTCCTCGTGGCTGGCGAAGACATTGTAAAATTGTCCAAGAAGTGTCTCTACCTGGAGAAGCTGGGCTGGCGCTAGACCGGAAAGTTCAGCCTGCATTTTCTCCAGGATGACTTGACCTTTTTCTTGAGCCGAGGATGCGGCAGTCTGTTGGGATCGTACCGTTACTGCCCAGGGATCTTCGGGTTGCACCCTCAACTGGACTGCGGGGTCCGGCAGCATCTCCTCCAAGAGCCTTACTAGTTTTGCCATTTCGGCCCCGGGGCTTCAGGGCAATAGCCTGATCTTCCAGGTTGACACAACGTACCAAGACGGTCCCTTCCCACACTGTGGCCAGGGAGCGGGCCACCAGGATGCCAGGATGCAGGCGACCGAGTAACATGGTTCCACCTGCACCTCCACGCCCTCCAGTGGCATTGAGGCGCGGATCGGCAGAGCCACCACAGTCTGCCCCGGAGGAAGCTCAAGTGGGGGGGCCGCCAGCGCGATGACCTTGCCCAGCGCCTCACCCTCCTTGAGCACTCGCGCCTCCAGCACCAACCACTGGAAGACCTGCCTCTGGGCCGTGCGAGAACTCCACTTACTTAGGGTCTCCTGCGTGGAATCGTTGAGGAGTAGATTGCCGAACTCCCGCAGTATGTTCATGCCCAAGATGATCGGATGATGGTCGTTAGTCTCTCCTTTGGTTAGGACCACTCCCCGGCGGCCAAGGGATTTACCACACAATGTCATCTGAAGCCACACCACTCTGGCAACAGGTACCGGCAGTTGGTTTGCGGCCACTAGTCGTATCATGGGCCCCCACTGGGGCCTTGCCGCTTCCGGGAAATGCTGCCAGAAGTACGTTGCCGGCATGGTTGTTACCTGCGACCCTGTATCCATTAGACACCGCACGGCACGACCCTCGACTTCGGCCCATACTATTGGGCACTTAGCGACCAGTTCATCGGGACTTCCACCACCCCTTGTTGTGGCTTCTGGCTCCGAGTGGCGTCCCCCATGCCCGGAGCCCTCTAGTTTAATGTCCGCCGGGGTGGGTATTTCCCATGCCGCGGACACTCCCATGCGAAGTGGCCCAGTTCTCCACACTCATAATACCGGGGTCGGTGAGGCTCGGCCACTCCGGGTATTGCGAGGCCCCCAGGGCCCGGAATTGTAGCCAGGTCGGCCGGGCGCGGGCTCTGTTCTCTTCTTCACTTCAGCCAGCTCGCCCCGGATACTCTTCAGTTCTTGTCTCATTTCCTCAATCCATTGAGGTTCTTTGACAACGCTTACGGAAGACTTCATGCTCCGGGCCTTCCCCACAGGAGCCGTCATCCCCTGCTCTCGCACCTGTGCCTGACTCCCCACTTTGGAGAAGGCTAAACGTGGGTTCACTTGGACCTCTTCCCGCAATACCTGCTTGATTAATGGGTCCTGGAGTCCAGTCACTAGCAGGTCACGAAGGGTAATGTCGATGGGCCCCACCCCTATTCCGTCCTTCCTTTCTATGGCGGTGTATAGCTCCTGGAGGGCGTTCATATACTGGGCGATGGTCTCCCCCTCCCCCTGCATCCGACTGAACAACCGGGTTCTCAACTCCCCCACGTCTGTTGTATCCCCGTGGGTCTCTTCCAGGATCTGCAAGACCCGGGCGAAGGTGTTGCGACACCCCGGGGGTCTCAACATTACCGACTTCCGGGCTTCCCCATCTAGCGCCATAAGGGCCACCTCAGCTTCTAAATCGGGGGTCATGGGGTGCATGCGGAAAAGGCCCCGCATATGTTTTGTCCAGCTCCACAACAGCGTATCGGAGCCAGAAAACCGGGGCAAGTTACTTAGCATAGCCCCCAGGGAGATGCTGGAGCGGGGACTCACATCATCAGCAGCGCCCACAGCCCCACTCTAATCAGGCGCACCGCCGTCTGCGCTCGGAGACTGCATCCTGCCGACTATGCCAAATGGGGTGTTTGCAGGTACGCCGGATGCAGTGATGAGTCGCGAGACAATTTGGTGCTTTCTATAATAACGTTTATAAGACTAGAGGGAACTTTCCTCAGTCACGGCCTGATCAACAAAAGGGGTAACACGGGTTTCCCTCGCAGGGGCTCTATACAAGCAAACACAAACGGGTAGAACACGACTGCTTCCGGCAATAGCCGGTCATTATAGGGCTGCGGTATGGCCGACTACGGGTCCTTAATTATATAGTCAACTTAGCCATCCAGACGTCCCTCACCGTTCGGTACGATGGTCTTCCGGCGTAGTAGTCGCTGGGCCCAGTTGCTGAGGGCTGGAGCGAA
Source organism: Dendrobates tinctorius (assembly GCF_039654945.1). Taxonomy (NCBI): domain Eukaryota; kingdom Metazoa; phylum Chordata; class Amphibia; order Anura; family Dendrobatidae; genus Dendrobates; species Dendrobates tinctorius. Next base: position 20,413,148 of record NW_027361747.1, on the reverse strand, counting down.
ACTCCAGCGGCTGCGGGCGACCGCGGGTAGGCCACAGCCACGGGCTGAGGTGAGGCGGCAGCGGCCGCGGGTTGAACTGGGGCCGCAGCGGCCGCGGGCTGGAGCGGGGCAGCAAGTCTTGGATGATCGCCTTGGCGCCGTCCCTCTGGAGTCCTCAGTGAGCGTCTTCCCTGGCACTGGTAAGTTGCTCTAGCTTTCTATCACTCCCACAGTCTCCTGCTGCCTCTGTCCCGGTCTGCTGACTCATCGTCCCGGGAATTCCCCGCCTCCTTTATACTGGTCCCTCCCACAGCCCATCTGTCTGTCACAACGGTCCGTCCCCGAACTCTGTCCCCTGGGGACTTTTTCCCCCGTAACCCAGATGACAGCTCCCTTGGTTCCGGCCCGGACACTCGACGGGGGCCGTTCCTCCCACAACCATATAGTGGAACATACTAGATCAACCCTATAAGCAATTATATTAATGTTATTTATTGCATCTTTCAGTTCTGATGGGAGTTGTTCAATTCCATCTATTCCATCTTTCCTGTTCCACCATGACAACTTTTTCTAGTCATAACATGTGACTGCAGAGTTTGCCTTTAATCAATGTTAATCGTGCCCAGTATGCCCCCTAATTTATTAATAATACAGCCCAGTGTGTCCCCTTAATTAGTTAATGCCTGAGAAGAAAATAATAAACTGTATACTTGCCTAACTTTGAGTTTCTGACCCCGCATCGACCACAGTGATGCAGTGACACCATGTGCAAGGATGCTGATGTCTTGTATGGCTACTCTGTCCTGCAGGCCTGCTGCTTACAAGACAGAGAGAAGGCACATGAATCCCATCCTACATGTACTATCTCAGGATTTAACTGTATCGGTATCCTGTGAACAACGTGGATGCAGTTGAAAGTGGGGCTCAACCAGGAGTCCAGGTGGGCATGAGGGGTTGCCTCGGTTCCCTCCTCAGCAGATATGTTTCTGTTACAGTATGTAGGCATTCTCTAAGAATAGTGACCATAATGCAACTGCAGTTGGGTAGTTGTAGAGCGTAAATGTCATAAGAACAGCGCCCTCTAGTGAAAAAAAGTCAGGATACTGGAATATACTAATTACATTACAGTTCACAAAATTGGGTCATGTACAGGAAAAATGTAATAAAATAGTACATCACTGATTGTAATTATAATCTCTGTTCAAATAGATATAAATCACGAACAGAAGAACAATTGGATTTTATCTCAGTACGAAAGTGTGAATGCGATGGAGCAGCATTGTCATGGTTTATAGAAACATTCTCAGGAAGCGAGTTATGTCGCCTGCGAAGGGAACGGGAAGGTCTAACACAAAGGAATATTAAGAACAGGAAGGAAAATATAAACAGCCTGAATCTATAAATACCTGAATAAATGATACAGCCAAAGGAGGAGAGCTGCCTCTGAGACATGACAGAGAGATAATGGATGGATAAGATAGATAGATACAAAACATACACAACACACTTTACCACTACAATATATGCAAATGTATATGAAAAATATGAAATGTAGAACTATATAGATATATTTATAAGATGCTATAAGTACATTCCATGTAGCAGTAAAGCAGTCCAGGTTTCATATATTCAATGTCTGCTTACAGAGTGCTGCTGTATTCTTTTGTGTATAGGTTATGCAGTCATATTGCACCTGTTCACACTTGCTTTATTCTGCTCATAGATGCTGGTCAGTTTTTTTTTTCTTTCTTTTTTTGCTTTTTTATGTAGTTAACTCTAACTAGCCATCTCTAACACTTTATGGTTTATCAGATTATTTGTAATGCGTTAGTTTGTACTTGTCTTTTTTAATGCTCAGATGGTAACCTATCCATCATCCATTAAAATTGGAAGATCAGTTGCAGGCACAAGCGTTTTCCTAATGGTGAAGATTAACTAACAAGTCTTAAAAAGTAAAAATAAATAGCTTATGAAAAAATTGCAACTATAGGAAAAAGCAACAAGAAAAGAAACAGAAAAAAATAAAATTTTAACAATATTAACTTTTTACTGTGAAAAAAAGTAAAAATGTAAAAATGTGAGCTTGTTTGTAAAGTTTTAACATCAATATCCTCTGCATCTTCGATATGACCCCAAAATATTCTGAAAATCCTTTCAATTTGATGCCCTTTAAGTACAACTTACAAAATAATTTGCCATTTTCTCTAAAGTGGTCTGTCATTTATTCGAGCAGTTCTAATCTATTATTGAAAATTACCAGTCATTTTAACCCATCAGCGTCTACTGACAGCATAATAATAACCAAGATTTAAGAGCCTGTTCTCGGCGAAGCAATCACTGTTTGTCCTGGTTCTATTCTCATGAGACTGAAAAGTTGTTCTGGGGATTGTAATAACCTGCCTCAGGTGGGGGAAGAATTGCTTTCCTGCACTTCTCTCTCCTTTTTCAACTAAGCTTTTACTCCTATCTAAGGCTATGTGCACACGTTGCAGATTGGGCTGCGGATTTTTCCGCGTGGATTTGGCAAAATCCGCAGGTAAATCCGCAGGTCAAAAGACCTGCGGTTTATCTGCGGATTAGCCTGCGGTTTAGCCCTGCGGTTTCACACCGCTACAATGTTAAAGGTGTGAAACCGCTGCGGATTCCGCACAAACAGTTGACATATTGCGGATTGTGATCCGCTGCAAATCCGCGCAGAAAAATCCGCACCATGTGCACAGTGGATTTTAAAATACATAGGCTAACATGGTACTGTACCATGTCAGCAGAACTGCTGCAGATCCGCAGGGCCAAATCCGCTGCGGATCCGCAGCAGAATCCGCAACGTGTGCACATAGCCTTACTGGTCTTACATACAATCTATAGGGGCAATCATCCGGCTCCTATATAATCTTCCTCACAAGACAAGATAAAAGCCAGATAGGAAATAAAGAGTAAAGGGGGCTTTACACATAGCGATATTGCTAAAGCGCCACCGATTTTGTGACGCAGCAGCGATGTTGCTAGCGATATCTTACCTCCGACTGACTTCCCCGCTGGTTGATCGCGCGAGATTGGCCTGGTCCATTTCTCGTCACTGGCTTCCTGCTGGCGCTGACGAGTGAGACATGGATGCGGGCGGAAGACGGTGATCATCCCCGCGCCTGAAAGGTAAGTACGACCACCGAGCATCTCTGCATGGCTGGTGAGATCTGCCTGTTTGGCAGCTCACTAGCGACCATTTAGCGATGCACCAGCGATCCTGACCAGGTCGTATCGTGGTCGGGATCGCTGGTGCATCGCTAAATGTAAAGGGGCCTTAAGCCATGCTGATTGATTACACAAGATTAAATCTGGCCATTAATTAAATTAGCTTTCATTCAATTCAATTCATTCCTATACAAATATACCATTTATCCACAACTACTGGGACCCTTTAATCAACTAATTGGTATCGGTTCTGGGAGTAGATTGTCCTAAAAATTCTGTTGCTTGCATTTTTTATTGCATCTTTATTACATTCATTTTATCACTTTTTTCTCTTTTTGGGGATGTCAAATTCTAAATAAAACTAGACTACCTTGGCCCGTGCGAAATTTTCGCACACTGGTCGTCGGGGGAACGCAGGCAATTTCAGAAAAAGCCAGCTGGTCAAATGTAAATGTAATTCATGAGATGATGAACACAGACAGGTATTTATATATGTAGATTGGTAATAAAATACATTGGTTTGATAAGTAGAGGCCAAAAAATGTTTTCCGGTTGAGGCACCTCATTGTGTCTTTCTGCAGGTTTATGAAAATGAATGTTTAAACTGTATTTAGTGATAAAATCGTGAATGTGTGGTTTGTTTGGCTTTTTTCTTGCTGAAGGGAGCAAGTTTACCTTTCAAATGGTGTATCATTTCAGTGTGTGGGGAGAAGTAATCAGCGAAAAAGCAGTGCATGTATACAAATGTGTTTGCATATGTGACTCACCTGCAGTGCAGTGTGCAATCCTGAAATAGGCTGGGCAAGCACTTGAGCAAGCTGGAAAGACCCCAAGGCAAATGTTTGGATTTGTTTGTGATGTCTGTAAGCAGCTTTGTGGTAGTGTGCTGCCACCTGCAGGTAATTTGACCTTTCAAATGGTGTATCATTTGTTTGTGTGGGTGGAGTATGAACGGAGCAAGTGTGCAATTCAATAGGCAGTGCATGTTTACAAATGTGTTTGCACATGTGCCTCACCTGCAGTGAAGTGTGCAATCCTGCAATTTGGCTAAAATAGGCTGGGCAAGCAGTTCGGCAAGCTGGAAAGCCCCCAAGGCAAATGTTTGGATTTGTTTGTGATTTCTGTAAGCAGCTTTGTGGTAGTGTGCTTTGGGGTACTGTGGTGCCACCTGCAGGTCATTTTTCCTTACTGCAGGTTTATGAAAATGAATGTTTAATCTGTATTTTGTGATCAAATTGTGGATGTGTGGTTTGCTTGGCTATTTTCTTGTTGAAGGGGGCAAGTTTACCTTTCAAATGGTGTATCATTTGTGTGTGTGTGGGTGCAATATGAGCGGAGATACAAAGTAATCACCGAAAAACAGTGTTTAGAAATAATAGAATAGATTGTTTTGAAAACTTCCTGTTTTCTCAGAATCTAGCTTTGAGAAAACTTTATTGACATAAATCGTGTTGCAATACATCAGTTTTATCCACCTCACAACTTAACAGTACACCCCTTCTACCTTCACACAGTTATAGTGCTCTCACTGTGGCTCCATACAGTAAGAGTCACGCTAATATTATCCTCCCCTGCTTCTCTGAACCAGAAGATATCAGATCGATAAATCCTCTGGAAGAACCACATGTTATGACGATGGAGAGGAGTGGCTCGCTGTGCCTACAGGATCACAGGAGATGAAAGCACCACTCCCCCATGGGTGATGGATTGAATGACAATTTTTTCAGTGGGTTGCTCAAAGCCCCAGAAGTTCCTGAAACACCCCTGCAAGAGGAATCACGCAGAACTAAACACGTTAATGCCAGCATCCCTCCTAACCGATATGCACAGGAAGAGCTCATGTGGGAACAAATTATGAGGAATACCCGTGAATGCACTCATCTTCTGGCAGAGATAGGATCACTCAAAGTTCCCCTTGCCCAAGGACTGATGAGCTAAAATGTAGGAAGAATGTAAGAGTGTGTGCCGAAAAGAATGAGATTCCCCAGCGTTATTCAGCATTTGTGTCTAGAGCCTGCCACCTGCTGTCCAAGCAGAATAAGGTGGAACCAATAGGAAGAGGAAGAGTTTCGGGGAGGAATTGTCTAGATGGAGCACCGGATCATGTGGCTTTAATGTCGCAGGCCAGAGTAGCAAGGCGGGAGGGGATTTGGCAATTATTGCCAAATTAGAATGGAAATATTTTACTCCTCCTAGCTACAAGATGTCAGAAGATTGAAGGATGTCTGATGTGGTACTGATAATTAAAAAAAGGTAAAAATGTGGATTCAGGCAACTATCTTTCAATAAGTCTGACATTATTAGTGTGCAAAATTTTGAGGGGTATTATAAGAGATGACCTGAAGAAATATATTGCAGGGAATAATATAATACGAAACTGACAACCAGCATGGATTCATGAAGAATAAGTCGTGTCTAACTAACATGGTGCGTTTCTATGAGGAGGTAAGTGCAAATCTGGATGTTGGTAATGCAGCTGATGTAATTTATCTGGACTTCAAATTAGGAAATACATTATTTAATTCAACCTGAAACTTCAGCAAATCATCACTGCACCCTTCCCATATGCAAAAAATGTCATCGATGTAGCGCCACCAGGCTCGGACATGGCGCCAGTAGTTGGAACAGTACACATGTTGGTCCTCATATACCGCCATATGGATGTTAGCATATGTAGGGGCCACATTGGACCCCATGGCGGTACCCCTCACCTGCAGGTAATAATCATCCCCAAAGAGGAAATAATTCCTCCTGAGGATGAAACCCAGCAGGGTGAGAACCAACTGTGCACAACCTGAAGCCATGTCCGAACCCGATAGCACCACATCAACGGCATGTAATCCCCTGTCATGTTCAATGGATGTACACAAAGAGACCACATCAAACGAGGCCAATACCGTATCGGAAGTCACATTAAATTCACTGATCTTACTCAAAAAATCATTAGTGTCTATAATATATGATTTTGCAGATGTAGCAAATTGTCTTAGCACCTTATCCAGAAATATAGAAATGTTACTGAAAATGGAACCTCTCCCTGAGACTATAGGACTTCCGGGGGGGTTCAGTAGATCCTTGTGGATCTTTGGCAAGGTATACAAAAGTGGTATCACAGGAGTTTCAATCAACAAAAAATCAAAGCACTTCTGATCAATGAGTCCATTGTATAAGGGCTCACTAATCAGGAGCCGTAATTCGTTTAAAAATTTGTTAGTAGGGTCACAAGATAATTTAGTGTACACAGCTGTATCTGTTAACTGGTGTAAAATCTCTGCTTTATACTTAGTGGTATCCATCACCACTACAGCCCCACCTTTGTCTGCACTCTTGATAGTAATAGCAGAGTTATTAGACAATTTCATTAAAGCTTGTCTCTCAGCACCATTGAGATTCCCCACAGTGGTTCTATGAAAGTTTTTCTTTAACTGCAGAAAATCTCTTTCCACCAATTGAATATAAGCTTCAACAAAATTGTTTTTAACAGGAGGCTGAAAACTACTTTTATTGTATAAACCAACACCTTGTAAGGTAAAACCACTGGAGACCACATCATTAGACATAGAAGGTGCCCCCTGTTTTTCAAAAAAATGGGTGGTTAATCTTAGTAATCTCCTAAAAAAAGCAAAGAGATCACATTCTATTTCAAACCAGTCAGGTGAGTTCGTAGGGCAAAATGTCAGACCTTTAGACAACAGATTAATTTCAACATCAGATAACTCGTATGAGGATATATTTACCACCATACTTTGATGTCTCACATGCCCCTCTTTTTCACCTCCATGTTGCGTGTCCTTACTGGACTGTTGCATACAGAATCCGTATTGCATCATCCTCTGTATAAGAAAATGTCATGGCATTATCCAGTTCACCCACCTCTGGATTAGTGGTTTCCATAGTAGATCTGGTGCACGCTTGCTAGGGTCCACAGCAGTAAAACAAATAGTTGCAGCCAACAGCACACAGACTTATAAGATGCACGCTCCAAGGATCCCAGGGCCCAACAGGATCAGTAACTCACAAAAATTGTAAAGAAGGAGTAGCATCCATTCCAGGTGAAGAAAAAACTTTAGCTTTTATTTTGCCATCATTAGATACAACGTTTCGACCATAACATGGTCTTTATCAAGTACAACAAGTAGCAATTGAAGCGGCCTTAAATGATGTGGACAAACCAATCACCATTCAGGAAACGCCCCTAAGTCAAAAATACATACATAATGCCATGGATTTGGTAATAATAAACTTTTGACCTTGTAGCCTTGCTGGGCTTGTGGGCGTCTTGTCAGCGGTGGTAGGTTTGTTTACATGGCAGGTCATGTGACCGGTCATGTGACGATCTCCATGGTTTGACTGATGGTCACGGCCGCGTCGACATGAAGGTGCCTGTGCTCGTGCGTGGCTGGGGGCGGGGGGAGCTTGGTCGGCTCTTGCAGATTGCGTCCTGTCTGCTACACAGCCCATGCGCGGTGTTTCAGATATGGGTGCATCGCGAGATTTCGCCCGTGTCTCTGCCTTTCCTGCGGCTGTGCGGCGCCACTGCATGTTGTCTATGAGCTCTATACACAGGCAATTACAGCAGCAATTTCCTCTCTGATCACTTGTGTGGACTGCTGCTATAGGCTATTTGTTTGGCGCCAACGCCAAGCATTGTTTCAATTTGTCTGAGGGGGGTATTTAGGTATATATGGCATTGATTGGCGGTTTATCACCATAGTGACCGCTATGCCATATGAGGATTGGGTGATCGCTCTGTGGACATTGTTTACAAACATTTATGTCCCTTTGGTTGTGTGATTTTTTGTATTCTTATGATTTCACATTGTATTAAACATAACGCACTGATTGTTTTGCATATTTGATGCTTTATATGATGTATTATGTATGTATTTTTGACTTAGGGGCGTTTCCGGAATGGTGATTGGCTTGTCCACATCATTTAAGGCCGCTCCAATTGCTATTTGTTGTACTTGATAAAGACCATGTTATGGTCAAAACGTTGTATCTACTGATGCAAAATAAAAGCTAAAGTTTTTTCTTCACCTGGAATGGATGCTACTCCTTCTTTTTGAAAAGTCATTGTCACTGCCCCACACAACAGCCTTGTACTGACGTAATTCACTTAGGTCAGAGTAATCTTATTTTTGCATATACATTCAATGGAAATATACCTGGGACTACAGAACAGGAGAACTTGGGTATTCTGGTTACAAGTAAGCTGAGGAACAGTACTCAATGTCAAACAGCAGCCACAAAACTAAACAAGATGAAATCCCTTAACCCCTTTACCCCCAAGGGTGGTTTGCACGTTAATGACCGGGCCAATTTTTACAATTCTGACCACTGTCCCTTTATGATAAATAACTCTGAATCGCTTCCATGGATCCTGGTGATTCTGATATTGTTTTCTCACGACATATTGTACTTCATGACAGGGGTAACATTTCTTTGATATAACTTGCGTTTATTTGTGAAAAAAACGGAAATTTGGCGAAAATGTTGAAAATTTTCCAACTTTGAATTTTCATTCCCTTAAATCACAGATATATGTCACATAAAATACTTAATAAGTAACATTTCCCACAAATTTACTTTACATCAGCACAATTTTGGAACCAAAATTTTTTTGTTGGGAAGTTATAAGGGTTAAACGTTGACCGACGATTTCTCATTTTTACAACACCATTTTTTTTAGGGACCACACCACATTTGAAGTCACTTTGAGGAGTCTATATGAAAGAAAATACCCAAAAGTGACACCATTCTAAAAACTGCACCCCTCAAGGTGCTGAAAACCACATTCAAGAAGTTTATTAACCCTTCAGGTGCTTCACAGGAATTTTTTCAAAATGTTTATTTTCCCAAGCGTAACAAGAGAAATTGGGCCCCAAAAGTTATTGTGCAATTTGTCCTGAGTACGCTGATACCCCATATGTGGGGGTAAACCACTGTTTGAGCTCATGGCTCAAAAGGGCTCAGAAGGGAAGGAGCGCCATTTGACTTTTTCAATGCAAAATTGACTGGAATTGAGATCGGGCGCCATGTCATTTTGGAAATTAGATCCCCCAAGGAACTTATCTAGATGTGTGGTGAGCACTTTGAATCCCCAAGTGCTTCACAGAAGTTTATAACGTAGAGCCATAAAAATAAAAAAATATTTTTTTTCCCACAATAATGATCTTTTTGCCCCCATTTTTTTATTTTTCCCAGGGTAACAGAAGAAATTGGACACCAAGAGTTATTATGCAATTTATCCTGAGTATGCTGAAACCCCATTGTGGGGGTAAACCACTGTTTGTGCGCATGGCAAAGCTCGGAAGGGAAGGAGCATCGTTTGACTTTTTCAACTCAGAATTGGCTGGAATTGAGATCAGACGCCATGTCACGTTTGGAGAGCCCCTGATGTGCCTAAACAGTGGAAACCCCCCAATTATAACTCCAACCCTAACCCCAACACACCCCTAACCCTAATCCCAACCCTAACCCTAGCCCTAACCCTAATGGGAAAATGGAAATAAATACATTTTTTTTATTGTATTATTTTTCCCTAACTAAGGGGGTGATAAAGGGGGGTTTGATTTACTATTTATAGTGGGTTTCTGTTTGGCTGCTGTCACATGCTAAAAGACGCTTTTTATTGAAAAAAATAGTTTTTGCATCACCACATTTTGAGAGCTGTAATTTTTCCATATTTTGGCCCACAGAGTCATATAGGTCTTATTTTTGCGAGACGAGTTGACGTTTTTATTGGTACTATTTTCGGGCACGTGACGTTTGTTGATCACTTTTTATTACGATTTTTGGGAGGCAGAATGAATAAAAAACAGCAATTTATGAATTTCTTTTGAGGGGGCGTTTATACCGTTCTGCCTGTGGTAAAATTGATAAAGCCGTTTTATTCTTCGGGTCAGTACGATTACAGCGATAACTCATTTATAACTTTTTTATGTTTTGGTACTTTTAAACAATAAAAACTATTTTATATAAAAAATAATTATTTTTGCATCTCTTTATTCTGTGAGCTATAACTTTTTTATTTTTTCGCTGATGATGCTGTATGGCAGCTTGTTTTTTGCGGGACAAGATGATGTTTTCAGCGGTACCATGTTTATTTATATCCGTTTTTTGTTTATTCCACTTTTTGTTCGACGGTATGATGACAAAGCATTGTTTCTTTGCCTTTTTTTAAGGGGTTCACTAAAGGGGTTAACTAGTGGGACAGTTTTATAGGGCGGGTTATTACGGACGCGATGATACTAAATATGTGTACTTTTATTGTTTTTTTTACATAAAGAAATGTATTTATTGGGGAATTTTTTTTTTCTTTATATAGGACTTTTTTTTATATTTTCACATATTTTTTTTCCTTTGCTCCAGGGTGGGACATCACTTTATTATATCAGATCGCTGATCTGACACTTTGCAGAGCACTGTGTCAGATCAGCGATCTGACAGGCAGTGCAGGAGACTTCTCAGCAGGCACTGACAAGCCAACTCCCTGCAGGACCCCGTGGCCATCTTGAATCCGGGGGCCTGCAGGGGGGAGGCCCTCGGAACAAAACGATCACATCGCATTGTTCTGAGGGTCTCAGGGAAGCACGCAGGGAGCACCCTTCCTGCCTGATGCTTCCCTATGCCACCGGAACTCTGCGATCATGTTTGATCACAGTGTGCCGGGGATTAAAGTGCCGGGAGCAGTCCCTGACCGCTCCTGGCATATAGTGCCGGGTGTCAGCTGTGATAAACAGCTGACACCCGGCTGCAATAAGTTGCGCTCCCCCGTGAACGTAGCTGATTGCGATGATGTACTATCCCGTCCACGGTCATACGGGCCCGGGTCACCTGGATGGGCTAGTACGTCATATGTCAGGAAGGGGTCAAACCCAATGTATTCCTATCTCTGTATAACTCTGGTTACACTTTGAATGTGGGATACAGTTTTGGGCTACACATTTTAAAAAGGATATTCAGAAGGTAAAGACAGTTCAAAGGTGACAACTAGTTTATCATAAAGGACGGAAAGTCTATCTGATAATGAGAGGCTGGAAAAGTTGGGCTTGCTTAGTTTCAAAAAATGTTGAGGAGATCTCATTTATATGTATAAATACAAGTGTGGTCATTACAAAGGACTGGTACATGACTTATTCCTTCAAAGGACCATACTAAGGACAAGGGAATATTTATTATGTGTGGCAGAGTGAGCGATTACAGCAGCTAAACAAGAAAGAGTTGAGCATTCAGAATGCGGAATTTTCGACCACAAGAGGCAGTAATGGCAGACACTATAAAAGCAGTTCAAAAAGGTTTTCTCCCCACTACAAATGGCATTGTGGGTTGTAAATAATCTAGTGATAGAGAATGTATAACTGCTGAAGAAAGGTTGAATTTGATGAACCTGTGTCTTTTCCCAACCTATTTGACTTATTTTACTAATTTTATTATAGCACCATTAATTCCAAAGCGCTTTACACACATCATCACTGTCCCCATTGGGGCTCACAATCTAAATTCCCTATCAGGATGTCTTTAGAGTGTGGGAGGAAACCAAAGGAAAGTCATGCAAACATACAAACATACAAACATACAAACTCCATTGCAGATGTTGTTCTTGGTGAGATTTGATCCCAGGACCCAGGGTGCACCCAGGTGCAAAGCAACAGTGCTGACCACTGAGCCTATATATACTGTACCTATATCGAGCCTATGTAGAACTATGTAACTAACTATATACTGTATATCTCAGAGTTGTTATTTTGGTCTCTTTTATCTCATAAAGTTTCCCATAAGTTGATAGATACTTTCTAAGAGTCATATCTTGCTTATTCAAGTAAATGTGTTTTCTTTCTAATTCAGGTCAGGACAGGCTCTGTGGAGCGAGAGATGATCTTTGAAGCCACTCTCTACTCTGACCAAGAACAAAGGACCCCTTGTAAGAAAATAAGTTTTGAAAGCTGGACTACTCCTCTAAAGACCCAATAATAAATAATTGAATATATGTTGTGAGATTCTGCAGAATTTCATGACCTGCATAATACTAAAAGAAATATATAATATTACAGTCATTTGGGACTTTTGGAATTAATTTCTGGCATATCTTAGAAACAAAAATATACTGTAAAAATCAACCAATTTCTTCACCACTGTCTTGTCTCTCCAGTTCATGCAGATGAACAGAGTGGTGTTTGAAAGCATATCATTATTTTGAGGGTAGCTGCAGATGGAAATGGATCTGTTATGCTAGAGTAGCAACTCACTTCGGATAATAGGTAAAGCTAAAAGGAGATTATCACTAGAGAACTAGTAAACCTGCTGCAAGATTCATGACTTCTGTATAACCCCGCCCCCACCACTGATTGGCAGCTTTCTGTTTATGCACAGTGTAGACAGAAAGCTGCCAATCAGTGGTGCGGCTATGCAGAGCTCAGCATTCGGGGTGTAGAAGAGAGGACCGGGCTGTGGGTACTGACAGAGCACTGGGTCCGGAACTGCTGGGACTGAGCCTCATGTTGAGAGAGGGAAGGAGGTTAGAGACAGAGTGAACCCGTAACCTAGATACAGAGGCGTGACTGGCGAGAGGGAGTTAAAAAGGGTTTGCGCGCGAAAGAGAAGAGGCTTCCCGCCGGAGAGCAGAGCGAGTGAGGACCATTGACGGATTGTGGGGAGAGATAGGCCGCAGAGTAGAGATACTGGACAGGCACGGTGATGACGCTCAAGTACCGGCGGACGTGCAAGGAAACGCACACCGAGTCTAAGGTTACTGAGGACTTCACTCTCTTGCACAGCAGCTGAATGGACTAGAGGCTCAGTGATCAAAACTGGTGACCACCCGCTCCCACCAGAAGTAAGACGTTTGTTAGGCAGGGAAGCTTGAAGATTCAGCACCGGCTTCAGCCAGCAGCCAAGCAACCATCGGACTCTGCGAGAGAAACGGACAACCGAGTTATATTAAGTGAGACTTATTTATATTGTTAAACTGAATTACCATTACCCTGCTTTACTCCCCGCCCTTTAATTAAATTTCCCTTGTTTTCTCCCTGCAAGGAGGATATTCCTGTCTTGTTAAAGTAAATAATTGTTAACCCTTGCTCAGTGCTTCTGTGTCACTGCATCTGTGTACCTATGTTACATTAGCACTGGGAAATATGCAACAGAAAAAACAATTTTTAATCAAAACTGCAGCACCCAGTAAAGTGAGTAATACATCACTGAAATCAGGGTCTTCAACCCTACGTCATGCTACTCTGAGCAGAAAGATCCCCCATGCACAAACAGTATGTGAGCCATTTCTTCTAGAACAGCTCTGCGTACAAGCATCCTCTTACAGGGGTTGTCCAGATTTGCGGCAAAAGTCTTCACTCTCTATATGACTGCAAACTGCTGAATCATGACAGCCTGCAAAGAACACGCTGTCACTATTCCTCAGTATTCTCCGTACTAGTCAGTGGTCATATGCATATTGCATACTTACAGTCACATGCTGATTAGACTTTCAGCTTCACTCAATAGAAGTGAATTGAGAGAAGATCGATGAGTCTAGTCGGCACATGGCCACAAGTGTGCAAATTGCTTACCTGTGGTCACGTGACCAACAACTAGAATGAGCAATACTGGGGAATTGTGAGTGAGCACATGGAGATACTTTTGTACCCAGCATGGACAACCCCTTTAAGGGGATGCTTGTATGCTGAGCGATTCAATGGGAATTATGTTAAGGGAGGTACTGTTACAGTGCGCGCACTGTATGCTGTTATCATTCTAGCAATCTTCAAACATATGCAGTCCCAAGCCTGCTTAACTGCTTACAAAATAGATTTGTCACCAGATTTCACACTACAAACTGCATGCACTGTTTGAAAATAAATTTCAGACCTGAGGATTCTAGTGTACTTACTTTGGAAATCCATGTCTGTATGGCAGTATAATCCTTCGTACGTTTACACTGATGTCAGACTTCCTCCCTATGATGTGGTCTCAGGTGGTGAGCCCACATCTTTTGGGGGACATGTCAGCTGTTCTGAACAGCTGACATGTGCCCGGAATAGCCGTGGGTGGAATCGCTATCCACCTGCGGCTATTGACCCTTTATGCCCCTGTCAAACTCTTGACAACTGCATGTAACATGCGCTTCCGGCAATTTTGCCGGAAATCCGCCCATTGGTACCCCCTCACGTGATCGCAGGTCACCGATGGGTTGGCCTGACAACCAGAGGTCTCCTGCTCTATGATTGTCAGTGCTGAATTGCTTTGAACGCCGCCCAGTGCAGCTTCTATTGAAGCATGCAAAAAGTAAAAAAAAGTTTTAAAAAAATATTAAAAAACTAGAAATATCACCCCCCTTTCGCCCCATTCAAAATAAAATAATTTTTAAAAAATCAAACATACCCATATTTGGTATTGCTGTGTTCAAAATTGCCCGATCTATCAATATAAAAAAAGAATTAACGCGATCGCTAAATGACATAGCGAGAAAAAATTCAAAACCCCAGAATTACGTTTTTTTGGTCGCTAGAACAATGCATTAAAATGTAATAATGGGAGATTAAAAGACTGTATCTGCTCCAAAATGGTAGCACTAAAAACATCAGCTCGGCACTCAAAAAATAATCCGTCGCCCAACAGGAAATCACAAAAATTGGAGACGCTATGGGTATCGGAAAATGGCGCAATTTTTTAACAAGCTTTGCAGTTTTTTTCACCACTTAATAAAAAAGAACCTAGACATGTTTGGTGTCTATGAACGCATAATGACCCGGAGAATCATAATGGCAGATCAGTTTTAGCAGTCAGTTGAACATGGTGAAAACAAAAAAGTGTGGGATTGCATCTTTTTTGCACTTGGATTTTTTTTCCCGTTTTCTAGTACATGACATTGTAAAGCCAATGGTGTCTTTAAAAAGTACAACTCGTTCCTCAAAAAACAAGCCCTCACATGGCCATTTTGACCAAAAAATGAAAAAAGTTATGGCTCTGGGAAGGGGAGCAAAAAATGAAAATGCAAAACCAAAAATACTTCTGGTCGCTAATGGGTTTAATGTACGTATTGGCCCCCGGCCATTGAGGTGATACCTTATAGTTTAGATACTAGGAATAGTCAGATTGTGGGATTAGTAGAAGGAATCGATGTTCAATGCTAAAAGGCAAAACATATGAAGAAGACAGGAGCACAGAATGAGTTACATTTATTTTGCATGTACAAAGACGGATGGTGTGAACTGACACTGATGTTCCTTGAGCTTGACGTACACCTTTAAATTGTTTAGAAGTTTTTCTGGGCTCTTTTGTTACCATTCGTATTTTCCGACTCTTTGATTTGCCATCAATTTTCCAGCTGCGGCCACCTCCATGGAGGTTGGCTACAGTCCCATGGATCTTACATTTCTGAATAATATGTACAACTGTAGTCATAGGAACATCAAGCTGTTAGGAGATGGTCTTATAACTTTTACCTTTAACATGTTTGTCTATAATTTTCTTTCTAATCTCTTGAGACAACTCTTTCCTTCTCTTCCTCTGGTCCATGTTGAGTGTGATGCACACCATGTCACCAAACAGCACAGTGAGTATCTGTAGCCCTATATAAAGGCCACTCACTAATTCCAAGATTGTAGACACCTGTGATGCTAATTAGTGGACACACCGTGATTTAACATGTCCCTTTTGTCACATTATTTTCAGGGGTACCATCATTTCTGTCCAGGCCTATTTCATGAGTTTTATTTTTTTAAAACTCTGTGCAAGCATGGTTGAAAAGCAATGCCTGACTTTCACTTGTTCATTTTCATAGATTTTTTATTCTTACTTTTGTCGGATTCAAGTTAATCCTGTGACCATTGTGGGGTTTTTTGCCATTAAACGAGGGGTACCAACAATTTTGACAACGTGTGTAATCTAGTCTTCTGTATTACTGGGATATATGGGTTATTATTGTGGATTTACCAGAGTACAAATCAGTAGAAAATACTCCGGAATTACATTGCATGGCAACAATGACATCGTGGCATTTTGTATAATGTTTCAGAGGTCAAAGTGGATAATTAGAGTCCATTTCCTCTATATGGTAATGAATACTTTGCATGGTCTGGTCCCTATAAATAACAGTTGCTGCTTCTGCTGATGATGTCATGGAATGTTGGGGTCTCTGGCTCCACCCCCTTGCATTATGACATCACAGATCACACACATTATGTCAGGAGCTGCAGAGCCAACATTCCATTTGAGGGTTGCAGTTACTGAAGAGAGAGGTAAGTCGGTTCTATGTCACTTCTTGTGTCCTTTATTCTCTTCCATCATCTATTTCTTATTTATTTTTTATTCATTAAGGAGCCTTTATTCTATATAATACAAACAGGTCCAAAACTAATAGTGAACCTCTCAGATTAGGTGATGTCCAGGTCTTAAAGAATTTCTTCCAATAGTAAAGGGAGATATAGGATGTGATAGGATGTGATGGGATTTATCTCCAAGCACAGAAATGACAATGATTTCCCCATTATCCATCACATTTTATTGGTTTCTGACTCTCTTGCTCATCAGATCCATAGAACAATTCAGCGATAACTGGAACATGACGACGTCTCGATTTTTGGGCCATGTATTGCTTTAGAATCATCCAAATCTGGGAGCTGAGTTATATCATGTAATGGGAACATATTGAGCCACAAGAAAATTATGTAATTGCCGGATGTTATTGAGACATATAGTAATATGCAGTCCAGATCAAAAACATAAATGCAACCAATATTGGTAAATTCTTGTACAACACCAATGTATATACATATTAGCTCCATATATGGTCCATATATGGTGAAACTATTCAAATATTCCCCCGCATTGGTAGGATTCCTATTTTTTTGATCTCTAGTACATAGGGCAATGCACTTCAATGGAAGCCAGCAGTAACAGCCAACCCTTGGAAGGTCACAAATGCTGAGGTTGTTGGTTCCGCACCCTTTGGCTGCTACTTGTGATGTCATGGAATGTGATGGTTGTTGGCTCCTTCCACATTAGATGCTTTATATGATGTCACATAATGTTTGTTAAAGTTGTCTCCGCATACAATAGCTCTTATATGTCATTTCACAGAAATTTTTCGTTGTTGGTTTCGCCCCCATGAGCTACTAATTGTGATGTCACCAAATGTTTTGTTGTTGCTTTCACACTTATTAATTTCTACTTGTGATGTCACCAAATGTGGAAGGTAGTCCTTCAGAACAGAGTGGCTCTTGGCATTTGAAGGTGGAACTTGTGCTGTTATAGGTGAGGAATGCTGCTCCTAGTTTGAAGATGCACATGATTCAATTTAGAGAATCATGGATAATGAAAAGGAGCTACAACAAAAAGCTAGAGATACATCAAGTAAGAGATGGAATACCTTCTCCAGGATGGGGTGTATCGGAGATTGGTTAAACAATATACTCTCAACTTAGCTAAAGCCCATAGTGGTAGAGATAGGATTCATTGTATTGATCTTGATTGCCTGTAAATTATTAATGTGTTGTGTTTCTCATTGCAGAAAATGAATTATACATTGGAGCCACTGGAGGACACAGACAGAAGATGGCTCCTGTGCAAGAACAATATATAAGCCCTTTGCAGCCCAATACCTCATCAGAAAGTACAATTCCATCTGCTTTGGAGGTGGAAATGTGCCCTTTACCTCTTGGGCCCGTGAGTAACAGCAAAAGCTGCACCAATAGTACGTCCACCCCTGGAACCATAGGAAGGATGACATTACAGCTACAGAGGTGACCGTCTGATAGCCTAGCTCGACTACCCACCTCTCCTGAAGACCCTTTCAGCCTTTTTGAGACTTGGGTGGAGGACATCATCTCTGAAAATAGGGTCCCAAAGCTGCACCCCAACAGTTTGAGAAGTGGTGGGATGCAGGTCTGGACAGCTGTCGCCATTCTATTAGATGGATAAGAGGAAATATATATGTGTGTATGCTTTAATAAAGATTGAGGGATTGAGTGAATACTTAGATTAAATGGCAACTGTAAGGCAGTCAGGAATGGATGTCTGACATCCCATGATCGATGCAGAGTAGCTGTATACTTCATGAAGTATGGGCTGTCAACAGGGGTCATTTCACAATAGGCAGAAACATAGTTAGCACAGGTCTGCTCACCTATCGTCATCCTACTAGATAGATAAGAATGGATAAATGTGTGTATGTATGCTTTATCAAAGATTGAGTGTGTTAGGCATCGGGTTCTTGCCTCTGCACAGGAGGAATGCCGAGCTTTGCCGTCTGTGGTCTCCAACTCCACTCCTGCCGCAGAGGAGCCTGCTCAGCAAAGACGTCGTTCCCGGCATCTTGCTCAGCCTACTACTGTTGGCTTGGTTACTGCTGCTAATCAGGGTTCAGCTATAGTAACCTGCAGTAGCCAGCAGCGAGCAGCTCGTGGGACTAAGTCCTTCTTTCGGTCCACTGAGCATTTCCGTGAAAAGTCCTCTCATTGGAGGTCTGAGGTCACATGCTCAAGTCCTATTGCTGCTCCCATTGGACAACTAGGAAGGTCCCAGAAGGACGCTGCTATAAAAGAGTTGCATGGCTGCACGGCCATGCGCTAGTATAGACTCTTATGGTATTATGTGTGAGTGATGATGGATGCATGTATCTGGTGACTGACTCATTAAGACTCCCCTCCCTTGGATACGTATGGTTTAGGGCTATTAGAGTCATAGTCAGCATCTTGTAGTGGCTGAGTCTAGTGCCACAGTGCTCCCAGTTCACAGCACCTCTCTTAGCGCCATATTGTGCCATCCTACCTAACGCAGCTTTCCATCTCTGCATGATGGACCCCGGCCTGCGAACGCACCTTACACCAACTTCATTATTTGGTGTGATCCACTAGCCCCTAACAGAGTGAATGATTAGATGAAATGGCAATTATATGGCAGCCAGGAATGGATGTCTGACATCCCATGATCTATGTAGACTAGCTGCATACTTCATGAAGTATGGGCTGTCAACAAGTGTCATTTCACAATAGGCAGGAACATAGTTAGTGCAGGTCTGCTCATCTATCGTCATCCTACTAGATAGATAAGAATGGATAAATGTGTGTATGTATGCTTTAACAAAGATTGAGTGTGTTAGGCATCGGGTTCTTGCCTCTGCACAGGAGGAATGCCGAGCCTTGCCGTCTGTGGTCTCCAACTCCACTCCTGCCGCAGAGGAGCCTGCTCAGCAAAGACGTCGTTCCCGGCATCTTGCTCAGCCTACTACTGTTGGCTTGGTTACTGCTGCTAATCAGGGTTCAGCTATAGTAACCTGCAGTAGCCAGCAGCGAGCAGCTCGTGGGACTAAGTCCTTCTTTCGGTCCACTGAGCATTTCCGTGAAAAGTCCTCTCATTGGAGGTCTGAGGTCACATGCTCAAGTCCTATTGCTGCTCCCATTGGACAACTAGGAAGGTCCCAGAAGGACGCTGCTATAAAAGAGTTGCATGGCTGCACGGCCATGCGCTAGTATAGACTCTTATGGTATTATGTGTGAGTGATGATGGATGCATGTATCTGGTGACTGACTCATTAAGACTCCCCTCCCTTGGATACGTATGGTTTAGGGCTATTAGAGTCATAGTCAGCATCTTGTAGTGGCTGAGTCTAGTGCCACAGTGCTCCCAGTTCACAGCACCTCTCTTAGCGCCATATTGTGCCATCCTACCTAACGCAGCTTTCCATCTCTGCATGATGGACCCCGGCCTGCGAACGCACCTTATACCAACTTCATTATTTGGTGTGATCCACTAGCCCCTAACAGAGTGAATGATTAGATGAAATGGCAATTATATGGCAGCCAGGAATGGATGTCTGACATCCCATGGTCTATGTAGACTAGCTGCATACTTCATCATGTATGGGCTGTCAACAAGTGTCATTTCACAATAGGCAGGAACATAGTTAGTGCAGGTCTGCTCATCTATCGTCATCCTACTAGATAGATAAGAATGGATAAATGTGTGTGTATGCTTTAACAAAGATTGAGTGAATGCTTAGATGAAATGGCAACTATAAGGCAGCAAGGAATGGATAAATTCAATGAAAAGATCCAGCTCACCAGAGACAGCATCCTGACATCGGAGCACGAGACCGCTGTGTCAAAGCTCTTGGTTAAAACAATGAAGAAAGGAATGTCCAGCTCAACGATGTAGTGAAAACAAATCCTTTTATTCACTTAGTCCATTCAAAGGTGAGGTTAAAAGGCCAGCATAGAAAAACAAGGCTTACGTTCTCAACGCGTTTCTGGTGACTTCGCAACCTTAATCATGACTAAGGGAGCTGGACATTCCTTGCTTCATTGTTTTAAGCAAGGAATGGATGTCTGACATTCGATGATCTATGTAGACTAGCTGCATACTTCATGAAGTATGGGCTGTCAACCAGTGTCATTTCGCAATAGGCAGGAATAATAATAATACATTTTATTTCTATAGCGCTGACATATTCCGCAGTACTTTACATTTCAGAGGGGACTTGTACAGACAATAGACATTACAGCATAACAATAATCACATAGATTATAAAATACCAAGAGGAATGAGGGCCCTGCTCGCAAGCTTACAGTCTATGAGGAAAGAGGTAGACAAGAGGTGGATGGTAACAGTTGCCCTGATTGTATGGACCAGCCATAATGTTAAGTGTGTGACAGTACAGACACAGAAGGCTAATGGATGCATAAAGCATGTGGGAACATGATGCGGGGAACTTGGTTATGGTAAAACTTTTGGCTGTGCCACACAGGGATAGATTAGGTTAATGTGTTGAGGCGATAGGCCAGTCTGAATAAATGCGTTTTCAGGGCACGCTTAAAATTGTGGGGATTGGGGAATAATCGTATTGACCTGGGAAGTGCATTCCAAAGAATTGGCGCTGCACGTGTAAACTCTTGGAGACGGGATTGGGAGGTTCTGATTATTGAGGATGCTAACCTCAGGTCATCAGCAGAACGGAGGGCGCGGGTAGGGTGGTATACTGAAACAAGGGAGGAGATGTAGGGTGGTGCTGAGCCAAGGAGGGCTTTGTGGGTGAGGGTAATAATTTTATACTGAATTCTGGAGTGGATGGGTAGCCAGTGTAATGACTGGCACAAGGTAGAGGCATCGATGTAA
This sequence comes from Dendrobates tinctorius, assembly GCF_039654945.1. Classification (NCBI taxonomy): domain Eukaryota; kingdom Metazoa; phylum Chordata; class Amphibia; order Anura; family Dendrobatidae; genus Dendrobates; species Dendrobates tinctorius. The sequence goes on along the minus strand of NW_027361747.1, from coordinate 20,391,869 downwards.
AGATTGGTGAAGAATATGATCCTGGCTGCAGCATTCAAGACAGATTGGAGAGGGGAGAGTTTGGTAAGAGGGAGACCGATTAGAAGAGAGTTACAATAGTCGAGACGAGAATGAATAAGAGAAACAGTAAGAGTTTTTGCAGTCAAAAGTAAGAAAAGGTTGAATTCTAGAAATGTTTTTGAGGTGCAGATGACAAGAGCGAGCCAGTGATCAAATGTGGGGGGAAAAGGAAAGCTCGGAATCAAGTATGACCCCAAGACAGCGGGCATGTTGCTGGGGAGTAATAGTGGAACCACACACAGAAATGGCAAAGGTATAGGTACATTAGTAGTGGGAGGAAACAGTCTTTGACAGGTTCAGTTTCAGATATAGTGAGGACATGATGTTAGACACAGCGTTTAGACAATCGCCGGTGTTTTCTAGAAAGGCTGGCGTGATATCAGGAGAAGAAGCGTATAATTGGGTGTCATCAGCATAGAGATGGTACTGGAAACCAAATCTACTGATTGTTTGACCAATAGGGGCAGTGTACAAGGAGAAGAGGAGGGGGCCTAGAACCGATCCTTGAGGAACCCCAACAGTAACGGGAAGGTGAGAGGAGGAGGAACCGGCAAAAGATACAGTAAAGGAGCGGTAAGAGAGATAGGAGGAGAACCAGGAGAGAACGGTGTCCTTGAGGCCAATGGAACGGAGCATAGTGAGGAGGAGCTGATGATCCACAGTGTCGAATGCTGCAGAGAGATCCAAGAGAATTAGCATGGAGTAATGACCATTTGATTTAGCTGTTAGTAGATCATTAGAGACTTTAGTGAGGGCAGTTTCAGTAACCAGATTTCCCGCATCATGTTCCCACATGCTTTATGCATCCATTAGCCCTCTGTGTTTGTACTGTTACACACTTAACATTATGGCTGGTCCATACAATCAGGGCACTTGTTACCACCCATCTTTCGTGTCTACCTCTTTCCTCATAGACTGTAAGCTTGCGAGCAGGGCCCTCATTCCTCTTGGTATTTGTTATAATCTATGTGATTATTGTTATGCTGTAATGTCTATTGTCTGTACAAATCCCCTCTGAAATGTAAAGTGCTGCGGAATATGTCGGCGCTATAAAAATAAAATTTATTATTATTATATAGAGTGTAAAGAGCGGAAACCGGATTGGAGAGGGTTGAGAAGAGAGTTATCAGAGAGATAGCGGATATGATGGGAGTGGACCAGGCGTTCTAGGAGTTTAGAGATGAAGGGAAGATTAGAGACAGGTCTATAGTTAGCGGCACAGTTTTGGTCGAGGGATGGTTTTTTAAGTAGTGGATGTATGATGGCATGCTTAAATGAGGAGGGAAAGATACCAGAAGAGAGAGTGGTTAAATATTTTAGTTAGGTGAGGGGTGACAGCAGGGGAAAGGGACTGGAGGAGATGTGACGGAAATGGGTTACTGATGCAAGTGGTTGGGCGAGAAGATGCAAGGAGCCTGCTTACTTCATCTTTTGTGACTGGTTCAAAATCAGAGCGTGAGCTAGATGCAGTGGGGGAGGGAGGACAGTGCATGGTATGAGGTGATTGGGAGATAATTTCCTGTCGAATCTGGTCAATTTTTTCTTTGAAGTAATTGGCCAGATCGTCAGCTCGGAGTTCCGTGGTTGGGGCCTGTACTCTTGGTTGAGTAGAGAATAAAAAGTGTCAAAGAGACGTTTCGGGTTATTAGACAGTGAGGTGATGAGGGTGTTGAAATAGGTTTGTTTGGAGAGGTGAAGGGCAGTGTTGTATGTTCTAAGCATAAACTTATAATGGATGAAATCTTCGTGTAGATTGGATTTTCTCCACAGACGTTCGGCGCACCTGGAGCACCGCTGCAGGAAACGTGTTTGCAGGGTGTGCCAGGGTTGTCGCCGTCTGTGTTGTGGTGTTCTATTTATAGTGGGTGCAAATTCATCCAGGGCAGTTTGAAGTGTTTCATTGTAATGCTTCAGTGCAGAATCAGGACATGAGAGGGAGGAGATAGGGGCCAATGAAGACTGCAAGTTATTTATAAGTTTCTGGGGTGTTAATGGCCTGTATGTTTCTAGAAGTATGGACAGTGGGGGTGACCTGAGCAGCCTGGCAGTTCTTGATAAAGAATGAAAGAAGGTTGTGGTCAGAGAGCGGGAGAGGGGAGTTTGCAAAATCATCCACTGCACAAAGCCGAGAGAAGATCAAGTCGAGGGAGTTTCCGTCTTCATGCGTTGGAGAATTAGCAAGCTGCGAAAGGCCAAACAAGGAGGTTAGAGATAAAAGGTGAGTAGCAGATGGGGAGAGGGGAAGAGCAATGGGGATGTTGAAATCTCCCATGATGAGGGTAGGGATGTCACAGGAGAGAAAATGTGGAAGCCAAGTGGCAAAATGAAAATAGTTAGCGCAGGTCAGGACAGCTGTCATCATCCTATTAGGTAGATAAGAATGAATATATGTGTGTATGCTTTAGTAAAGATTGAGTGAATGCTTAAATAAAATGGCAACTATAAGGTAGCCAGGAATGGATGTCTGACATCTCTTGATCTATGTAGACTAGCTGCATACTTCAAGGAGTATGGGCTGTCAACAAATGTCATTTCACAATAAGCAGGAACAGAGCTGCCATCAGGGCATTAGTGCCTCTACTAGTGTATGGGGCCCAGTGAGCAGAAGCAAAGACGGGGTCCAGACACGCTGGCAGTCCGGGACCCTTCTTTGCTTCTGCTCACCGGATCCAAGGGGCAGCAGTTCAGGGCCGCTGCACACTAGGTGCATAATACTGCACAGTTAAATGCTAAATCACATGCAGTGATTCACTGAGCTGAAATCTTGGTCTGTTTATGCGCACAAGATGTAGACTCACACTGCACCCACACCACCCACAAAGTGATGGTGGCGGCGGTGCTAACCTTATTTTCATTGTATTGATTCGTTATATGTGTTGTCTTTTTTGTTGTTTGTTTTGTTTGTTTTCTCTTTTGTTATTGGCGCTATAATTTTGCACTTGACGTAATTGACTAAAGGATTTAACTAAATGACTCTTATAAAAAATAGGTTTAGTTAGCAAAATGTTTAGTGGGAACGTGTTACGGAATGTACTTTATGTGTTTGGCATTGACCACTCTCTAGTTATTGTTAACCAATGTGGTTGTGAGATGATTAAAAGGCATTCAGCATAGCCTATATTTCTATTTTCCATTCATATTTGGTGCCGAAATTCAATAAAGTCCATATTAGTAAGTACCTTGTCATCTCAAACACATTCGTCAACAATAACCAGAATATGGCCAATCCTTTTAACCCCTTTTGATAGTGGGCGAAATAGTAAGCCCATGCCGGACTCCCCGTTTGGTGTGGGCTCCAGCGCTGAGCAAGCACTTTTCCGGGCACGTGACAGCTGATCTATACAGTTGACATGTGCCTGCAATAACCGTGGGTGGAATCGCGATCCACCCGCCGCTGTTAACTAGTTAAATGCTGCTATCAATCTCTGACATTGGCATTTAACTCACCAGAAGCACGTCACTGATCCCGCCCATCGGTGACCCCATCACATGATCGGGAGTCACCGATGGGTCATCATGACAGCCAGAGGTTTGTAGCAGATGTCTATGGTTGTCATTGCCAGATTGCTATGAGCGCCACCCCATGGTCGGCGCTCATAGCAAGTGAGCATTTCTGCTACACAGGTGATCTGAACATTGCCTGTGTGTAGCAGAAGCGATCAAAGTATTGCAGTTTCTAGTCTCCCATGGAGAGAAGCATGTAAAAAGTAAAAAAAAGTTTTTAAAAAATAAAAAAAAATAAAAGTTCAACTCATCCCCCTTTCGCGCCATTCAAAATAAAACAATAAAAAAATGAAATATGCACATATTTGGTATCGCCGCATTCAGAGTCACCCGATCTATCAATGTAAACAAAGAATTAAGCCGATCGCTGAACGGCGTAACAAGAAAAAAATTCAAAACGCCAGAATTATGTTTTTTTGGTCGCTACAGTGCAATAAATTGCAATAATGGGTGATCAAAAGATAATTTCTAAACCAAAATAGTATTAGTAAAAATGTCAGCTCAGTGCACAAAAAATAATTCCTCACCCAACCCAGATCACGAAAAATTTAGACGGTACAGGTGACGGAAAATGGCGCCTTTTTTTTAAAATTACTTAATACATTTTGGATTTTTTTTCACAACTTAAATAAAAAAGAATTTAAGGGAGCAAAAAACGGAATTCATTTGGAAAAATAAATAAAAATCTACTGAAACAGCAAAAACCCAAAAAATGGAAATTCAAAAACTGAAATACCCCTGATCGCAAAGGGGTTAATCATAGTTTAACATTTTGGAAGAATTTACTTTAAAGTTTGTGTCACCCCTTATATCATCAAATAATAGATAAACAGAAACTGCTTTTCTAATAGACTGACAAGTCCAGAAGAGATCCATTTTCAGCTGTCACCTCATTGTCATAACTGCGCGGATTATAATGAGAGTTAACAGAATCCACCAAACGCAGTAGATAGTGTTACAACTCACCTCTTCCCCTTTCCTGCATTTCACTAAACATGAGAAAATGTAAAGAAAACTCTCCCAAGGAAATAGAGTCCCATTTAATATCTTATGATATATATACACATGAATATGTCCAATGTCCATATCTCCAGTGAAGAGAGCAGCTTCCATAAATGTCCAGTAAACAGAATACAATAATCTGCAAACCTAAAATGCAAATTAAAAAAAAAATGACAATCTAAATGGTTAATAGGTTAGAGTAGAGTAGAGTAGGGCCCTGCCAAAAGAGTCTACCTTGTCGTGGTGGCAGGCTTAAAAAATCTTTTGGTCAAAACAAAAGCTGTTGGCTATGTATATGACATGGTGCTTGATGGGACCTGTGTGATTGGTGAGGAAGTAGAGTTTTTCAAAGAATGGGCAGTGGGACTGTGAAAAGTTCGAGGGATGGAGGCAGATCTTGGGTGGAGTCAGAACTGGGGTGGAGCCTGGGCAAACTCTCAACATTTAACCAGTATGGGGCCCTGAAATTCCTAAAGGCAGCCCTGGGTTTGAGCGGTTGACTCACTCCACTGCTTCACAATGGTAGACACAGGAACAGTCCTAGTAGAAATTCACCTGATGGTTTATTTTAGACAGCATAACCCTTCGCAGGGATCAAGAAAAACAAACAAAGCCTTTCTGGCAAAAAGGTAACACAAAGGTAAAGTCTCTCAGCATCCTTGTCCTGCAGACTCCACTGCAGGTAACGCACACAGCATCATTAGCTCCTATGGGAGCTACAGTGGGGAAAAAAAGTATTTAGTCAGTCAGCAATAGTGCAAGTTCCACCACTTAAAAAGATGAGAGGCGTCTGTAATTTACATCATAGGTAGACCTCAACTATGGGAGACAAACTGAGAAAAAAAATCCAGAAAATCACATTGTCTGTTTTTTTTTTTCATTTTATTTGCATATTATGGTGGAAAATAAGTATTTGGTCAGAAACAAAATTTCATCTCAATACTTTGTGATATATCCTTTGTTGGCAATGACAGAGGTCAAACGTTTTCTGTAAGTCTTCACAAGGTTGCCACACACTGTTGTTGGTATGTTGGCCCATTCCTCCATGCAGATCTCCTCTAGAGCAGTGATGTTTTTGGCTTTTCGCTTGGCAACACGGACTTTCAACTCCCTCCAAAGGTTTTCTATAGGGTTGAGATCTGGAGACTGGCTAGGCCACTCCAGGACCTTGAAATGCTTCTTACGAAGCCACTCCTTCGTTGCCCTGGCGGTGTGCTTTGGATCATTGTCATGTTGAAAGACCCAGCCACGTTTCATCTTCAATGCCCTTGCTGATGGAAGGAGGTTTGCACTCAAAATCTCACGATACATGGCCCCATTCATTCTTTCATGTACCCGGATCAGTCGTCCTGGCCCCTTTGCAGAGAAACAGCCCCAAAGCATGATGTTTCCACCACCATGCTTTACAGTAGGTATGGTATTTGATGGATGCAACTCAGTATTCTTTTTCCTCCAAACACGACAAGTTGTGTTTCTACCAGTTCCAGTTTGGTTTCATCAGACCATAGGACATTCTCCCAAAACTCCTCTGGATCATCCAAATGCTCTCTAGCAAACTTCAGACGGGCCCGGACATGTACAGGCTTAAGCAGTGGGACACGTCTGGCACTGCAGGATCTGAGTCCATGGTGGCGTAGTGTGTTACTTATGGTAGGCCTTGTTACATTGGTCCCAGCTCTCTGCAGTTCATTCACTAGGTCCCCCCGCGTGGTTCTGGGATTTTTGCTCACCGTTCTTGTGATCATTCTGACCCCACGGGGTGGGATTTTGCGTGGAGCACCAGATCGAGGGAGATTATCAGTGGTCATGTATGTCTTCCATTTTATAATTATTGCTCCCACAGTTGATTTCTTCACTCCAAGCTGGTTGGCTATTGCAGATTCAGTCTTCCCAGCCTGGTGCAGGGCTACAATTTTGTTTCTGGTGTCCTTTGACAGCTCTTTGGTCTTCACCATAGTGGAGTTTGGAGTCAGACTGTTTGAGGGTGTGCACAGGTGTCTTTTTATACTGATAACAAGTTTAAACAGGTGCCATTACTACAGGTAATGAGTGGAGGAAAGAGGAGACTCTTAAAGAAGAAGTTACAGGTCTGTGAGAGCCAGAAATCTTGATTGCTTGTTTCTGACCAAATACTTATTTTCCACCATAATATGCAAATAAAATGAAAAAAAAACAGACAATGTGATTTTCTGGATTTTTTTTTCTCAGTTTGTCTCCCATAGTTGAGGTCTACCTATGATGTAAAGTACAGACGCCTCTCATCTTTTTAAGTGGTGGAACTTGCACTATTGCTGACTGACTAAATCCTTTTTTTCCCCACTGTATGTGGGCGTTCCACCTCTCTTCCAACATACACCCGACTGAACCACAGGTCCAGGTATATATCATATGTACTAGTCATGTGATAATGATATCACTGCAGGTCCTCATACACCTGCAGGTCCTGCAGGGAAAAGGAGTACGGTGACCACCCTCCTGCCCGCACTACGGATGCTCACATAAAACCTGCCCATTAATCTCTGTACCAGCCTCTCAACACCCAGTGTGCTGGAGACACAAAAACATTAATGCATGCGCAGGGACACGTACCTCCCTTCCTCCACAAAGCCAGTGACTCTGTCACAGGAGTTAAACAGATTTTACTATTTCTTTCCCAAGAGTATCACATATCAATCAACTCGGCTATTCCCGCTGTATAACATGATGTCTACAGATGAGATGGCTTATTCAATATGGAATATAACATTTCACAGGATCCCTCAGGACCATGCTGAAAAGTCATTAGGACGACCCTATATTCCCTGCTTGTAAGCAGATTGTCCTATGGTTCATACTGTATGATTCAGCATGTTATACATTTTCTTCTGCTTAGTAAAACATTTAGTATAATCCTGAAATATATAGCTTTACTGTTCATTCCTGATAACAGTAGGATGGGGGGCAAATAAAATTAGCATCTGCTTCATGCTAGATTAAAGATTTATTGAGCTTGAAAAAATTGTCAACACACATTAAACTGGAAAGACTGATTTATTTAATCATGCAGCCAAGAAACTCGGAAACTGTATTTAATATGCAAAAAATATATATAACCATAAAAAAGAGTTTGAGTAGCAAGGACGTCTGCCTTGACTATAATCCTAGGAGATCTCGCATGGGAGGATTTGCATTCGCTTCAAGACAGTCGTATTTTTAGAAATGAACATTTGTCTTACTTTACAATCCACCTATAATATTACACTACTGAATTTACATCTCAGCGGCCCGTAGGCACCTCCTGTAATGGTGGCTCTGCGGGTCACAGAAGGTGTGCCCCACACTATCACCCACTGGAGAACAGCTCTAAGGTAAGGATCCGCAGGTAAAATCGCAGGTAAAGTGACCTGCGGTTTTCCTGCTGGTTAGCCTGCGGTTTCACATCTACTATGTTAAAGGTGTGAAACCGCTGCGGAAACCGCACAAACAATTGACATGCTGCGGTTTGTAAACCGCAGCAAAACCTCGAGGAAAAAACCGCAGCGAGAGCACAGTGAATTTGAAGTGCCATAGGCTAACATGGTACTGTGCCATATCTGCGGAACTGCTGCGTTTCTGCTGGGCCAAAAACGCTGCGGAAACGCAGCAGAATCCGCAATGTGTGCACATAGCCTAAATGACTGCTACCGTCCAGCAGAACAGGAGAAAATCCAAAAATGTGTGATGTTTAATGCTTTCTGTGACCAGATAATTGTACAGTGGCAAGTAAACGTTTGGGCACCCCTGGTCAAAATTACTGGTATTGTGAACAGTTAAGCCAGTTGAAGATAAAATAATCTCTAAAACAACTAAAGTTAAAGATGGCAAATTTTCTTTGTATTTTAGGCAAAAAAAAAAATATATATATATATATATATATATATATATATATACATACACAGTACAGACCAAAAGTTTGGACACACCTTCTCATTCAAAGCGTTTTCTTTATTTTCATGACAATGGAAATTGTAGATTCACTCTGAAGGCATCAAAACTATGAATTAACACATGTGGAATTATATAATTAACAAAAAAGTGTGAAACAACTGAAAATATGTCTTATATTCTAGGTTCTTCAAAGTAGCCACCGTTTGCTCTGATTACTGCTTTGCACACTCTTGGCATTCTCTTGATGAGCTTCAAGAGGTAGTCACCGGAAATGGTTTTCACTTCACAGGTGTGCCCTGTCAGGTTTAATAAGTGGGATTTCTTGCCTTATAAATTGGGTTGGGACCATCACTTGTGTTGTGCAGAAGTCTGGTGGATGCACATCTGATAGCCCTACTGAACAGACTGTTAGAATTTGTATTATGGCAAGAAAAATGCAGCTTAAGTAAAGAAAAACGAGTGGCCATCATTACTTTAAGAAATAAAGGTCAGTCAGTCAGAAAAATTGGGAAAACTTTGAAAGTGTCCCCAAGTGCAGTGGCAAAAACCATTAAGCGCTACAAAGAAACTGGCTCACATGAGGACCGCCACAGGAAAGGAAGACCAAGAGTCACCTCTGCTGCGGAGGATAAGTTTATCTGAGTCACCAGCCTCAGAAATCGCAGGTTAACAGCAGCTCAGATTAGAGACCAGGTCAATGCCACACAGAGTTATTGCAGCAGACACATCTCTACAACAACTGTTAAGAGGAGACTTTGTGCAGCAGGCCTTCATGGTAAAATAGCCGCTAGGAAACCACTGCTAAGGACAGGCAACAAGCAGAAGAGACTTGTTTGGGCTAAAGAACACAAGGAATGGACATTAGACCAGTGGAAATCTGTGCTTTGGTCTGATGAGACCAAATTTGAGATCTTTGGTTCCAACGACCGTGTCTTTGTGCAACGCAGAAAAGGTGAACGGATGGACTCTACATGCCTGGTTCCCACCGTGAAGCATGGAGGAGGAGGTGTGGGGGTGCTTTGCTGGTGACACTGTTGGGGATTTATTCAAAATTGAAGGCATACTGAACCAGCATGGCTACCACAGCATCTTGCAGCGGCATGCTATTCCATCCGGTTTGCGTTTAGTTGGACCATCATTTATTTTTCAACAGGACAATGGCCTCAAACACACCTCCAGGCTTAGTAAGGGCTATTTGACCAAGAAGGAGAGTGATGGGGTGCTACGCCAGATGACCTGGCCTCCACAGTCACCAGACCTGAACCCAATCGAGATGGTTTGGGGTGAGCTGGACCGCAGAGTGAAGGCAAAAGGGCCAACAAGTGCTAAGCATCTCTGGGAACTCTTTCAAGACTGTTGGAAGACCATTTCCGGTGACTACCTCTTGAAGCTCATCAAGAGAATGCCAAGAGTGTGCAAAGCAGTAATCAAAGCAAAAGGTGGCTACTTTGAAGAACCTAGAATATAAGACATATTTTCAGTTGTTTCACACTTTTTTGTTAATTATATAATTCCACATGTGTTAATTCATTGTTTTGAAGCCTTCAGAGTGAATCTACAATTTTCATAGTCATGAAAATAAAGAAAACTCTTTGAATATATATATATATATATTATATATATATAAAAAAAAAATTATTATTTATTTTTTTTTTTTAATCTTTTACATTTTAAAAATTACATAAAGTAAAATGGGTCAATGCAAAAGTTTGGGCACCCTGCATGGTTAATACCTAGTATTAGCCCCTTTTGAAAGAATTACAGCATGTAAACGCTTTTTGTAGCCAGCCAAGAGTCTTTCAATTCTTGTTTTAGGGATTTTCATCCATTCTTCCTTGGAAAATTCTTCCAATTCTGTGAGATTCCTGGGTTGTCTTGCATGCACTGCTATTTTTAGGTCTAGCCACAGATTTTCAATGATGCTCAGATCAGGAGACTGTGAGGACCATTGTAAAACCTTCAGTTTGCGCCTTTTGATGTAGTCTATGGTGGATTTAGACGTCTGGTAAGGACCATTATCCATTTGTAGAAGCCATCCTCTTTTCAACTTCAGCTATTTTACAGATGGTGTTATGTTCGCATCAAGAATTTGTTGAAATTTCATTGAATCCATTCTAACCTCTACCTGGGAAATGTTCCCATACCAATGGCTGCAACACAAACCCAAAAATGATTTATCCACCCCATGCTTAATGGTTAGTGAGATGTTCTTTTCCTGAAATTCCGTGCCCGTTTTTCCCCATGCATACCTTTGATCATTGTGGCCAACGAGTTCTATTTTAACCTCATCAGCCGACAGGACTTGTTTCCAAAATGCCTCCGGCATGTATAGATGTTCTTTTGCATACTTCTGACACTGGATTTTATGGTGAATACACAGGAGAGGTTTTTTTTCTGATGACTCTTCCGTGAAGGCCAAATTTGTGCAGGAGCCTCTGAATAGTAGAACAATGTTCCACAACTCCAGAGTCTGCTATATCTTTCTGAAGGCCTTTTACAGCCAAGCTGGGCTTCCAATTTGCCTCTCTAGCAATCCCACGAGCAACTCTCTCTGACCTGATCTTGACTTCCACTTTTCCTGATAACAGTCATTTCTTAATTACATTTCGAACTGATGAAAGGAAAACTTGAAAATGCTTTGCATCTTCCTATAGCCTTCTCCTGCTTTGTGAGCCTCCACTATTTTCATTTTCAGAATGCTAGACAGCTGTTTAGAAGAACCCATGGCTGCTGTTTTTGTCACAAGGTTAGAGGAGGCTGGGTTTTTACTGTATAAAGCTGGAAAATTTGCATCATCTGGCTTTTCCTAATGATGATAGTGAACAAGCCATAACCCTAACAGGCTAGTTAAAGTTCGAAACCTTGCTCAAAGTTATCTGAGCACACAGATCTCCAAGGGTGCCCAAACTTTTGCAAAGTCCCATTTTCCTTTTTGTAATCTTTAAAATCTTTTTTAAAAAATCACAATTTTTTGCCTAAAATACAGAGGAAATGTGTCACCTTTAACTTTAGGCCTTTCAGAGATCATTTCATCATTACTGTTCACAATAACAGAAATTTTGATGAGGGGTGCTCAAACTTTTACATGCCACTGTAGATCCCTCGATAACTGTGGTTGTTTGGGAAATAGTAACAGCTATGATCCTAATAAAAGCTCCCAGGGCTGTCAGGTCAGTGTCTTCTACGTGCACAAGCAGTAATATGCAGACATATCTATAATATGACCGGAGATGTGTCCTTCTGTCTGAAGCCTCTGGCGCCTGCGCAGTGTATCTCTGGAGTCAGCACATGCGCATATCGCACTACAGTGCCATTTTATTTGAGAGGAGGGGGTGGCGCTGTCTGATGTGATCGGGGCCTTCCCCACGGCATTGGCTCTGTGGCAGCAGCTTCACCGGCAGTGATGAGGAGACCGATGTGCTGCTCTGCTGGTGGGACACTGGGACTGTGGATACCGCACCTCCCGGTTGCCAGTCCCTGTTCAGAACGGACAGCGCAAACACCAGGAAGGAGTGTGTGTGTTTGTGTGTGGTGTGCGAATTAACATATACAGTGTCTTCAATAAAATGATGCCAGAGATCGCCGTAAGTGCATGCGCTGATTTTATTGAAGTAATGTACTACAAAATTAAAAGGAACCTGTCACCAGAAATAACTCTGCTAACATGCAGATATGTGGTTAATCTGCAGGTTATTAACATTATTATGCTGCCTGGCACCTGAACGCAGCCAAATGCAGCGGGAAGAAAATTAATTTTGTTTTCCCCACCAGCATTCGGTTTCAGTCATGGATGCGGGGCACCGCGGGTACATTCACTGCTCTGATTATATAGAGTGACAATTGTACCCGCACCCCTGACACTGACTGACACCCGGCTTCAATGCGGATGAAATGTGTAACTATTGATTTTTAACTAGTTTGTTGCCAAATTGGGCTTATTATCTCATAAGTACTTTCATCAGGGAAGGAACTATTGGTACATCAGGCCCAGAGAACATTGAACATAACTGTTAGAATAAATCACTGCTCCTCACTACTCGGTAGTCTTCTTCTCCTGGCACCAGGCGTCTCATAGGAGCCAGTATACATCGGCAGCCAGTCTTGAAGAGAACCTGGAGTCTGATTAAAGGTAACCTTCCGTGTGAAAAAATGCTATTAGCCTGCAGATATGGGGTTAATCTGCAGGTTAATATCTTTCTGAAGCTGCTCGGTGCTCGCATTGAGAGCCCTTCTGTCAAGAGGAAAAGAACTTTATTCCTCTTGTCAGCCTTGGCCATTCAGATATAAGTGTGTGGCTGGTGCGGATTAAGTCACCACTCAGCACTGACTGACAGCTGACTCATGGCTTAACAACACTATTAATTTATTAAAAACACCTACAAAGATCCAGGAAAGACCAAATAATGCCAATATGAATAAATATATCAGCTTTATTTAAACCCTTCACACCCGAGCCTGTTTTCACCTTCCAGACCAGGCCAAATTTTAGTATTTTATATTTACATATATGGTATTTTATATTTACATTTTACATAACATTTTGTATCACATTTATCCTGTTCGCTACGCTGAGCACTTACATCGGGGTTTCCATCTAAATCTCCGAATGATGTGATTCAACTGAAACCTCCAAGGGATCCATTTACTATAATGAGTTAGCAGAGTTAGTCTGGACTCCATCTGGCCTCTGTTCAGTGGTGACCTTCTTTTCAGATGTGCTCAACACTGTGGCCGACTGCACTTTTATGAATGCTTAAAAAGATGGCCACCACCGGATCACAGGTCTGACGGCATCCACAGTGTCTCCATCTGCCTCAATATAGGGAATCTTCGGCCAGGTTCCATCTCAATCAAGTATTTTAGATATATAAACGGAAACCCCAGTGTACCCTGGGGTACAGCAAAGAATAAATGTGACCCGAGCCTTACTGCGAGCTTTTGGGGCAGAATGAACAAAACAGCAGGTCAAGCATTTTTTACGCCGTTCCTCATGTGGTATAAGTGATTAGATGACTTTATTCTTTGGGTCACTATGATTACAGCGATACTAGATTTATTTTTTTTATGTTTGGCAACAATCACACACTTGAAGACATTTTTGTTAAAGAAAAAAAGCAAGTTTTTGCATTGCCATATGTTAATAGCTATAATTTTTCTATATTTCTAGCAACAGAGTCATGTGAGGGCTTGCTTTTTGCGGGGTGAGTTGTCCAAGTAGAAGGAAGAATGAGCAAAAAACGGAAATTCAGGAACTGTTTTTTTTTTTTTGTTTTTTTTTATGCCATTCACCATGTAATAAAATCAATAAGGCAGCTTTATTCTTCGGGATCAGTACAATTACAGTATACCACATTTATATAATTTTTTTTATGTTTTGCCGCTTCTACAAAATAAAAACTATTTTATTTTGAGAGCTATATATTTTTTTATATTTCCACTGATGGAGCTGTATGGTGGCTTGTTTTTTTTGCGGGACAAAATGGCCTTTTCAGAAATACCACTTTTTTTTAATCCACTTTTTGTTCAGCACTATGATGAATAAGCATAAGTTTTTGCCTTTTTTTATTTATTTTTATGGTGTTCACTGAAGGGGTTGTAATGTCCACACGGTATAAGAAATTCAAGAGAGAACGCTTTAACTGTATTTTATTCTTCTCCTTCTTCCTCCAGCACACAGCGTAACATTTCTCTTCTCAGGCTAAACTGAAACTCTCCCAACCCACTTCCTGTCTATAAGCTTCCAGTCAAAAGATTTCCTTTCTTAAGAGACAGGTCAAATCATTATACATTACATCATCCCTCTTTTGTTTTTAACATACTAACAACCTCAAACAAAATATTGACAAGGCAACAACGCGAAAACAAGAAAAACATCCAAGAAAAGACATATGTCTGTATTGTCTTATTTGTTCATTTTAAATCAGGCATTTTAATTACATCTCTTCAATAAGTTTCGATGGAGCCCTTCTTTCCCATGTAGGGTAATGTATGGGTTCATTGGGGGTGTCCATTGCTGATGGATCAACTACCCCCTGTTGGCCCTCTCCACCGTCAGGTTCCAAATCTTCCACCAGTGGGAGTTCATTACCATTGTTCAGCGGTATGATTTTAAAATGTGAGGAATTTCGGGTTATAGAGTGTCCATCTCGCTCAGCTGTGACCATGTTGCCTCTTCTCTCAGTAACATTATATCTTGCTGGACTATATACAACTGAGGTTTTGTTGGTTGATCTTTGACGCACAACAATGACATCACCTCTTTTGATGGCACTTGGCTGTGCCCTTCACCTTCTGTTTGCATAATGTTTCATGGCTTTCTTGTTAGAGAAATCTGTTGATCGCACTGAAGAGTCACTTGGTAGGGGATGGCTGGTCACATCAGGGATCCGTATACGAAGAGTTCTGCTGAATATTAGATGAGGCGGAGCAGCATTAGTGGTGGAATGTGGCGTATTGCGGTAATTGCACAAGAATTTGTATAGTGACTGTTTCAGTGGGGTGTGCTCCAGACTAGCTGCCTTGATTTGTTTCCCCATAGTAGTCCAGTCAAAATACGGTTTGACCCGGAACAAATTCCAAGAAAGCGTTTTATGATTTTTTTTATTACTATTATATGTGGGGAACAACATATTAAAAGTTTTCCAAAAATTGATCACCACAAAGGTCCTAACTATGACGTCATAAGACGATGACAGCCATCGCACTAAAAATAACGAATATTTCCCTATTTCAAAGCTGTAGCGGTAGGTTACAGAAGAGTTTGCATTTTGTATACTATATATTTTCATATAACAATTTTTATACAAAGTTTTATACTAACTACATGGACAGGCGAGGTCATGATGTCATCAATGATGTCATGACATATATGTACATTTCTAGAAAATATAGAATACACAGTGCATTTTAAGACCTACTTCATCACTGAATAAGCGTGTCAGGTCAATAGTCACTATTTTCATCATCAGACACTGCTTCCTCACTCATATTGTCACAATGCCCTTCTTGACATGGTCCACATACCCATGAACAGGTAAGTCCGTGTCTTTTGCAAGTGCACCGAAGTGTACTACAACCACGAGAACAATTGCAGTGAATTATTTTCAGAAGTGTTTCTGGCACGAGTGAAGTATCCATCATCACTGGAACTAGACTGTTGTTCTGCAATTCCCATCCCCATTCAGTAGTGTCCATGGCCTCACCATTGTCCATCCAAAGCATCACTTGGAGGTAACTCCGAAGGGCATGATACTTCGTTGCAGAGGAGGTCGGTGGCAGTCGTTCAGGTGTAACAAAGATTTTGGCTGAACCAACTTTTTTGCAGAGAGTTGAATACCTCATTGCAGACAGATTGTCTCCAGGTTTGCCCCCGAACAATGCCACCATCGCTTTACACCCAGCGTCTTCAATCTCAGCTCTGTTTTTGTTAGGTGTTGAAAAGATTTTAGCACAGCTATTTAAGACCGAGTCTCCTTTCAAAACCTTGTGTAGACTGAGTTTTTTTCCAATTCCAAAAGCCGCGGAAGTGGTATCGCAACCCGTGTATGCATGAAGGAACAGAAGACTGCTGCAGACATGGTTTCCCAGGAACTTCTTCATAACCTTAATTTCGTATACTGTTGCAGGACTCCCTTTATTCGAGTAGAAAGAAAGCTTGTTGCCATCGCTGGTTAACGCATGATGAAGTAACAACACCAAATGATCTGTATCTTCGCCAATGAGACTAGTACTTTTATTGGATGACACTGACACTGCTGCCTTAACAATCTCCACATCTGCATCCCCCTCTGATCGTATTACGTGGCAACCTCTGTCATTCATGCGCTGTGAAATGAGATTGATAAGAGACTGTTTGCTCTCCACATTCGAAAGGATGTCCTCCTTTTTCCCAACAAATTTTGTTCCTTCAGCAATGTTCACTTTGTTACTTGTTTGTTTTTTGCGCCGTCGCTGATGGGTAATGTCCTTAGTGTTTGGTCCTCCAATGTAACCATCAAATACTATCGTAGCCTTACCATAGTGCTTTAGTGCGAAAGATGCATAGTCTTCAGCGATTGAACAATATGTCTTTCCTTCTGACTACTTTAGTCGATGGAGAAGAGAACCTCCATCAAGAACACAATGTTCCACTTCTGGTACATCCTTGAGTACTGCGTCATCTGAACTCTGTTCTTTTATAGCAGCCATCAGTGCTTTGTTTGGTTTGCGTAAGAGATGTTTTGCCTCAAAGAGGGATGGTGGGTTTGGTGAAAGTTCATAGGCCATCACCTCATCAAGGGAAAGATCAGCAGTTTGAGACACCACAAGAAACCTTTGGAACAAAAGAGCGGGGTCTATTGTTTTGTCCTTAGCAACGTCTATAGCCTCACTGGATGCCAGGGTCTTGGCTTTCATTGACCGCTTGTACTTAACTGAAAACAGTGATTGACCGTCCATTGTTGCCACTATTTCTCTGACAATGGTGAACAGGTTATGGACATTCACATCCTTATTTGTAGAGTTGAGCGACTTTTGGTTTTTTAGGGTCGCGTTTCGTTTCGTGAAACCCGACTTTTCCAAAAGTCGGGTCGAGCAAGATCGTCCGATTATAGGGAAAAGTCGGGGTCGTCCCAAAACACGAAACCCAATGTAAGTCAATGGGGAATAAAAGTCGGCAGTGAGAGGAGGACAGGAAACACACCAACTGTGCCCATTTGAATGCCAAAAGCATCAATTCTTCTTACTTAAGCTGGTCAACCTTAATTAACTTCATAATACAAGTTACGCACTGAAAAATGGGGGTTATTTGGCTACAGTTGTGGGGGGGAGGGCTGGCTCCAGGTTTTCATGTGCCCTGGGCGAAAGAGCGCCCCTTTAACACATATCACAACTCATCATGCTCCGATACGGCAGAGAAATAGCGGTATAGTACAATGAAAAATACTTCACTTTTTACATCTCATGACGAGGCCCATCTATTTCTCCATACAGAATCATTGGTCCCATATAATGTTTGAAACAGTATATGATGAGCTCCACATAATGCTACAGTATATGTTGGTCCCCATGGATGAAGCTCCACTGTCTTATGGGCCCAAATAATGCTCCAAACATAATGGGCCCCATTTCTAATGCTCTAGTGTATAATGGGCCCTGTAAATGCTGCTCCAGTGTCTGATGTCCACCTTTGGAATGTTCCAGTGTATGGTGGGCCCCATCTATCATTCTCCAGAGTATAGTGCTTCCCAAAAATTGCTGTCCCAACATTGAAAACAATCAAATAAGTCTCCTCGCTAGGGAATCCCTGTACTTGTCTGGACTCCTCGTCGTCCCCATCTTCCATCTCACTGCACAGTATTTCAACTTTGCAAGTGCTGTGATCCTGAGCAAGCAGGGGGGGCCCACTCGTTGGCGACGGCACTGGCACAGGGCCCCTGATAGTACGGTTGTGTGTCTGATGGCGGGTGGGCCGAACCTGCACTTTCATCTGCAGCTTCCTCTTTGTCACCGTGTAAGATGGAACTGTATATGGGAAGGGTAACCTGAGTTTCATCAGGGTCATATTCAGGCTGTGTAGCGTACGAGGGGAATGTAGTGGTCTGGGTCAATGTACCAGCAGATTCATCGAGCAGTGGCTGGGCATCAGTGCACTTGTGTCGCCCCCAGGAGTACGGTCGCCACAGTGGCATTACCTTCTTCCTAGGGAGTGTGATGTCATGCTTGGGAGCAACGAACGATCTCTCTAGCAGGTTAACTGATTGGGCGGCGTTATTCCCACGAGTCATGACCCTCCAAACAGCGTTCATGAAGGCAAAGTGTTTGTTTTACGTGGGCAGTATGGTTGCAAAGCTGAACCTTAAAGGAATGTCCAGAAGGGCACCACCAGGAGTGGAGCCTACGGTTAAATTCGACTCTACCTGGGAAACCTCAACCATGCCAGCTACAGAACAGATGCACACATTGCAAGCTTAATTCCGTTAACGAACGAGACTCCGTCATGCCCCGCGGTCCGAGTCCGGCTTACTAGAGGGACACGTGAGGCTCTGGCACATGAGATTGGCCAATAACTGGTGTGTCATGCCCTTACATGTCCGTGGTGCATGTGCGCTACACTGAAAAGGCCAGCGTTTGTCGCTTACAGGTGCAGATAACCCGCTGAACAACGTTAGTGATGGGGATCACTGATTACAATTATTACCCGCGAACAATGATTTCCCAGTAAGTGCAGGTCAACCGCAGTTCCGGAATTAGGCCTAACCGTCATTCCTGAAAAAATGAAAAACTTACGTATGCAAACCACAGGTGCTGTAGCTTGCTTAACAGCTCGCCAGCCGTTCTCACGCCCAGTATGGATTACACGTGATTGCACAAAGGTGAGAAAGGGTACCGTATCCCCAGATAACATGTATGGATAGCGTACACATTCAAAATATATGTCTATACATCAGGAGGCAGGCTCAGACGGTGTTAGGCCCAGTATGGATTGCACGTGATTGCACAAAGGTTAGAAAGGGTACCGTATCCCCAGATAACATGTATGGATAGCGTACACATTCAAAATATATGTCTATACATCAGGAGGCAGGCTCAGACGGTGTTAGGCCCAGTATGGATTGCACGTGATTGCACAATGGTTAGAAAGGGTACCGTATCCCCAGATAACATGTATGGATAGCGTACACATTCAAAATATATGTCTATACATCAGGAGGCAAGCTCAAATGGTGTCAGGCACAGTATGGATTTGACGACCCAGACTACACAGCAGAGGAGCAGGGAGAGGTAAAGATTGCAAATGCTGGGGCCCTGCCCAAGCAAGGGGGGCCCACTCGTGGGCGTCGGTACTGGCACTGGGCCCCTCATAGTACGGCGGTGTGTCTGACGGCGGGTGTGCACCACCACCGTCAGAGACACTTGATTGCACTATGAGGGACCCTGTGCCAGTGCCCGCGCCCAAGAGTCGGCCTACCCACCTGTCCAGGGCAACGGCACTCGCACGGTGTCGTGCGCTAGGTGGTGACCCCGGCCATGGGGGGGGAGGCAGCACAGTTAGGGAGTTTTTGAAAGTGGCATATGTTGATGTTGGACATTCAGCTGATGCAAAAGGCGAAATAGGTCAAGTCCCAGGAAGAGGTGGACCAAAGCAAGCCATTTTTCTGTCACCCTATGTGTCATCAGGGGAAGGTGGGACAAAATCCTTGGAAACCCATGCATGGTTCATTTTAATGAAGGTTAGATCATCCACATTTTGGGTTGACAGACGGGTCCTTTTTTCTGTCAGGATTGATCCAGCTGCACTGAAGACTCTTTCCGATAGCACACTTGCAGCTGGGCAAGCGAGCTCCTGTAAGGCATATTGTGCCAATTCAGGCCAGGTGTCCAGTTTAGCGGCCCAATAGTCAAAGGGGAATGACCTGTGTGAGAGAACATTGATATGGGAGGAAAAGTAGTTTGTAACCATAGTTGACAACTGCTGTCTCCTGTCACTTTCCATCGATGCAGTATTACCAGTTGTGTGAGCGGTACTTGAAAAATCAGTCCACAACATTGTCATGAAACCCCTGTCTCCAACGCCACTTCTGCTGTGTGCACCACGAACACCTCTGCCAAGCTGCCCCCGGCCCGTACAGCTCGTGTGAGAACCATCACCGCTGCTGTGTGCTGGGAATGCCTCAAGCAACCGATTTACCAGAGTTGCTTGTTTATTAGCCAATATTAGGTCAAGGTTCTCCTGTGGCATGATGTTTTGTAATTTGCCTTTATAGCGTGGATCCAGGATGCTGGCCAACCAGTAGTCGTCATCGTTCATCATTTTGGCAATGCGGGGGTCCCTTTTTAGGATCTGCAAGGCATAATCTGACATGTGGGCCAATGTTCCCGGTGTCAATGATGCACTGCGAGTGCTGGTTGGAGGAGCACTTTCTGGCAAATCCACATCCCTCCAGTCAAGCACAAACCCTGTACCAGACCTTGCCACGCCAACATTTTCACTTGCCCCACGAGATGCATCCTCCTCCCCTAAGTAATCATCCCCATCATCCTCCTCCTCCTCTTCTTCCTCCACCTCGTCCAGGAGAGGTCCCTGAGCAGACAATGGCTGAATGTCATCAAGGATTCCCTCCTCCTCTTCCTCCTCATCAACATTGGCTGCAGAAGCCTGCTCCTTAAGGTGCGTCAAAGTTTGCATGAGCAGACGCATAAGTGGGATGCTCATGCTTAGGATGGCGTCGTCTGCGCTTACCAGCCGTGTGCATTCCTCAAAACACTGAAGGACTTTACAGAGGTCTTTCAGCTTCGACCACTGCACACCTGTCAACTCCATGTCTGCTCTCAAAGTGCCTGGCCGTGTATCCTCCCACAAATGCATTATGGCCTGCCTCTGCTCGCACAGCCGCTCCACCATGTGCAGGGTGGAGTTCCACCTTGTTGCAATGTCGATAATGAGGCGGTGGTTGGGAAGGTGGAGCAATCGCTGCAGCTTCTGCATACGAACGGAGTGTACAGGCGACCGGCGGATGTGCGCGCACAGTCTTCGCACCTTCTGGAGCAGGGCTGTTAACTCCGGATAATTTTTGAGGAAGCACTGCACCACCAGGTTCAAGGTGTGAGCCAAGCAAGGTATGTGGCTGAGTTTTGAAAGGGCTATGGCTGCCACAAAATTACGGCCGTTATCACTAACTACCTTGCCTGCCTCAAGATGTACACTGCCCAGCCATGACTCAGTTTGTCGCTTCAAGTACTCGGCCAGCACCTCGGCGGTGTGTCTGTCGCCCAAACACATCATCTGCAACACAGCCTGCTGACGCTTTCCACTAGCTGCTCGATAGGGAGACACCTCGTGTGCAACAGTGGCAGCTGCAGATGGAGTGCTCGTACGACTGCGCTCTGTGGACGAGCTTTCGCTTCTGGAGGAGGAGGAGGGTGGAACGCCTACAGCCAACTGTTTCCTATACCGTGGGCTAGGCAGCACTGTCCCACCACCGCTGTCCCCTGTGGACCCTGCATCCACCACATTAACCCAGTGCGCAGTGATGGACACGTAACGGCCCTGGCCATGCCGACTGGACCATGCATCAGTTGTGAGGTGCACCTTTCCGCTCACTGACTGCTTGAGTGCATGGACAATGCGGTCTTTCACAAGATGGTGGAGGGCTGGGATGGCTTTGCGAGAGAAGAAGTGGCGACTGGGTAGGTCATAGCGTGGTACTGCATAGGCCATGAGTTCCCGGAAAGCTGCGCTTTCCACCAACTGAAAGGGCATCATCTCAAACGAGATTAGTTTGGCAATGTGGGCGTTCAAACCCAGTGTACGCGGATGAGAGACTGAGTACTTTCTTGACCTACTCATAGTGTCTGGGAGGGTGAGCTGGACTTGAGAGCTGCATATGGTGGAAGTAGCGGTGGACAGGGCAGACTGAGAGAGGGTTGATGATGGTGATGGAGTTGGTGTTCTTTCTGATGGCCTAGAATCAGTCTTTCGTTGATATAACAGTGGGATTCCCTGACTGCTGTGGCCTTGCAACGACACCTCAACATTTGCTGCTGTGCTAACCGGTGGGCTTACAGTGGGGGAAACAATGTAGCGTTGCTGACTACCTTCGTTGTGATCAGTTGCACATGTGGCACTTGAGGTTTGGTGTTGTGTCCACGCTTGCAAGTGCATGGTGGTTAAATGTCTAAGCATGCAACTGGTATTCAAATTTTTCAGATTTTTCCCTCGGCTAAAGGTCTTTGCGCACTTCTTACAGATAACCTTGGCATGATCATGAGGATTTTGTTAAAAAAAGTGCCACACTGCACTTTTCCTACTTTGGCAGACATTTTGCGGCCTAGCACGCTGTGATGTTTTGACCCTCTGGACAAGCTGTCCAGCAACTCTTTTGATTTTTGGAACCTGTCTTTGGAGTGCTCCGGGCCTGCCAGATAACAGCTGTTGCGATGTCGATGTCTGCTGTGGATGCTCCTCATCTGAGCTATTGGAAGCAGCACCCTCTTCCCCCAATGGATGCCAATCTGGGTCAACAACTGGGTCATCCATCACCTCCTCTTCTATGTCATGTGCACCTTCCTCTGTGTCACCGTGTATGGTGGTATAGTGTGCGGGAAGGGGCACCTGAGTCTCATCAGGGTCAGAATCTGGCTCTGTACACTGCGAGGACAATGTAGTGCTCTGAGTGAATGTACCAGCAGAATCATCCATCAGCGGCTGTGCATCAGTGCACTCCATGTCAGATTCATCTTGGCCTGGGTAATTCACCATTTGACTTGATAATCCAGGCATGGTATGTGAAAACAGCTCCATGGAGTAATCAGTAGTATGGCCTGCGTCATCCTTCAATCTTGGTTGGGGTGAAGGACACAAGGAAAGGTGTGGTTCATGAACATGAGCCTCCAATGACGACTCAGTGCTTTTACTTTTTACAACTGAAGAAGAGGAGGCGATAGAGCTGGAGGCTGAGTCAGCAATGTAAGACAAAACTTTTTCCTGATGCTCTGGCTTTAAAAGCGGTTTGCCAACTCCTAGAAAACTAAGCCTTCAAAGCCTTATGGAGCCAGACGATGACGCAGGCTCAACACCTCCTGCATTCGGTCCTATTTTGCTCTTGCCACTACCATCAGATCCACCACCAACACCATCATTACCAGCTGCCAACCCCCGCCCAATTCCACGGCCTCTTCCACCAGCCTTCCTCATTTTTGGTAGAAATGTAGACAAAATCCAACAAACTATATAGTAATGTAAAACAAGGTACAAGGTGTCTATTGGACAGGGGAGATTTTGAATTTCTGCTCACACTACTGGACACTTTTGGATAGTGTGAGGCCCACTGAATATCTGAGCGCTATGTCACAGGCTCGATGGCACAGCTGTGACCAAAGTGACTAGAGGATAAGTGAGATTTTGAATTTCTGCAGACACTGGACACTTTTGGATTGTGTGAGGCCCACTGAATATCTGAGCGCTATGTCACAGGCTCGATGGCACAGCTGTGACCAAAGTGACTAGAGGATAAGTGAGATTTTGAATTTCTGCAGACACTGGACACTTTTGGATTGTGTGAGGCCCACTGAATATCTGAGCGCTATGTCACAGGCTCGATGGCACAGCTGTGACCAAAGTGACTAGAGGATAAGTGAGATTTTGAATTTCTGCAGACACTGGACACTTTTGGATTGTGTGAGGCCCACTGAATATCTGAGCGCTATGTCACAGGCTCGATGGCACAGCTGTGACCAAAGTGACTAGAGGATAAGTGAGATTTTGAATTTCTGCAGACACTTGTGGACACTGGACACTTTTGGATTGTGTGAGGCCCACTGAATATCTGAGCGCTATGTCACAGGCTCGATGGCACAGCTGTGACCAAAGTGACTAGAGGATAAGTGAGATTTTGAATTTCTGCAGACACTGGACACTTTTGGATTGTGTGAGGCCCACTGAATATCTGAGCGCTATGTCACAGGCTCGATGGCACAGCTGTGACCAAAGTGACTAGAGGATAAGTGAGATTTTGAATTTCTGCAGACACTGGACACTTTTGGATTGTGTGAGGCCCACTGAATATCTGAGCGCTATGTCACAGGCTCGATGGCACAGCTGTGACCAAAGTGACTAGAGGATAAGTGAGATTTTGAATTTCTGCAGACACTTGTGGACACTGGACACTTTTGGATTGTGTGAGGCCCACTGAATATCTGAGCGCTATGTCACAGGCTCGATGGCACAGCTGTGACCAAAGTGACTAGAGGATAAGTGAGATTTTGAATTTCTGCAGACACTGGACACTTTTGGATTGTGTGAGGCCCACTGAATATCTGAGCGCTATGTCACAGGCTCGATGGCACAGCTGTGACCAAAGTGACTAGAGGATAAGTGAGATTTTGAATTTCTGCAGACACTTGTGGACACTGGACACTTTTGGATTGTGTGAGGCCCACTGAATATCTGAGCGCTATGTCAAAGGCTCGATGGCACAGCTGTGACCAAAGTGACTAGAGGATAAGTGAGATTTTGAATTTCTGCAGACACTGGACACTTTTGGATTGTGTGAGGCCCACTGAATATCTGAGCGCTATGTCACAGGCTCGATGGCACAGCTGTGACCAAAGTGACTAGAGGATAAGTGAGATTTTGAATTTCTGCAGACACTTGTGGACACTGGACACTTTTGGATTGTGTGAGGCCCACTGAATATCTGAGCGCTATGTCACAGGCTCGATGGCACAGCTGTGACCAAAGTGACTAGAGGATAAGTGAGATTTTGAATTTCTGCAGACACTTGTGGACACTGGACACTTTTGGATTGTGTGAGGCCCACTGAATATCTGAGCGCTATGTCAAAGGCTCGATGGCACAGCTGTGACCAAAGTGACTAGAGGATAAGTGAGATTTTGAATTTCTGCAGACACTGGACACTTTTGGATTGTGTGAGGCCCACTGAATATCTGAGCGCTATGTCACAGGCTCGATGGCACAGCTGTGACCAAAGTGACTAGAGGATAAGTGAGATTTTGAATTTCTGCAGACACTTGTGGACACTGGACACTTTTGGATTGTGTGAGGCCCACTGAATATCTGAGCGCTATGTCACAGGCTCGATGGCACAGCTGTGACCAAAGTGACTAGAGGATAAGTGAGATTTTGAATTTCTGCAGACACTTGTGGACACTGGACACTTTTGGATTGTGTGAGGCCCACTGAATATCTGAGCGCTATGTCACAGGCTCGATGGCACAGCTGTGACCAAAGTGACTAGAGGATAAGTGAGATTTTGAATTTCTGCAGACACTTGTGGACACTGGACACTTTTGGATTGTGTGAGGCCCACTGAATATCTGAGCGCTATGTCACAGGCAGAAATTGGCTAGTGTATCACAAACTACAAGGTGTATGTAGAATTGGGCAGAATAGGAATCTCCCTAGAGTGCAGGTCTGTAAGAACGGAACATGTCCTCGACTTATTCTCACAGAGTGACACAGATAGCTTCACTGTGGCTGTGATAACAGCCGTTACACGGTACTGTGTGAGGAGCGTACACCGCTGTATGGTGTGAAAAAATGCACGCTCAGTACCTCAGCAGGACAAAAAAAAAAAATTGGGATTGCTTTTAAAAAAGCAGTTTTTGCAGAGCAGTGGGTAAACAGCAATGCAGCTGTCAAGAAGCCTTAGAAGGCAGCCCAACAACCAACACCACTGATACACCACAATATAGCCTCCCCTTGCACTGCACACACAGTGACTGGTGTGTTGTACAGGCACAATCGCTAGCAGCAGAAGCAGTTTTTTTTTCTTCTTCCCTGCCTAACGCTCTCCCTACAGAATCAGCAGCAACCTCTCCCTATGCTAAGATCGGCAGAAGTAAGATGGCGGTCGGCGTGCACGCCCTTTTATACCCCCTGTGACGCCCACCAAAGCAAGCCAATCACTTGCATGCCCTTCTGAAAGATGGTGGTGACCCGTGCCTATGTCATCACGTTGCCCACAGTTTCCGTGGATCCTGATTGGCTGAAAAAGAGCGCAAAACAAACTTTTGAAACGCAACTTTGGCGCGTAAGTCGCCGACCTCGTGGCCGACCTCATCCTAGGGTCGGGTTTCGTTTCATGAAACCCGACTTTGCCAAAAGTCGGCGACTTTTGAAATTGACCGACCCGTTTCGCTCAGCTCTACTTATTTGCACTGACACCGGAGATAATGTTGCGAAAAGACACTTCATCAGAGAAAGGTGAAAAGGTCTCGAGTTTATCTGCAATTTTCTCCAGGTCTTCACGATCTCTTCTCGTCCTTGACGTTCTTGCCTCCTTGTGTTGTTCACTGGTGACAAAGCTCTGGCGAGTGAAACCCTGCATTGCATCACTGTAGGAAGAGGACACTGGCATAGACAGAGTCCACAATGCCCTCTGATGTTCGTACATTCCACTTCCTCTGGTGAGTCCTCCTGCAGTTTTTAGGGAGCGCATCAGAGCTTGCTCGATGACTAGGTCGCAACCCAGGCCTGCCCAGTAATGATCAGTCAGCCATACAACATGCAAGCCATTCATAAATCTATGGAAGACTGATGGCATATCATCTTCCAGAGTGGTCATAGACTGGAGGTAAAGGTAGGCGGCCTTCACATAGTTCCCATGCCCAGCAGCTGCAAAAATGGGCAAACATTCGGCTACAGCATGAAGGTGCATCAGCCAGGATCCTGTACGATCGGCCTCGATAAGCTCCCTTGCAATACCAACCATCTGTTGGTAATTCAGCCATAGTTTACTGGTGCGAGAGTGAGCGGATATTCCGTTTCTTTTGGTGGACAAGAGGTGGACAATTTCACTAAGGCAGGTAGAAGTGATGACCGAATTCAAGTCACTCTCCCCTGTCAGTGTCCGAGCATACAACTGCTCAAGTTCTTGCAACAGGTCTGCAAAACCGGGATGGTCGCAAAGTACTTTGTCTGCAACTTGCTGAGTATGACACTGATCAAGGAGGAGATGGCCACGAACTGCACGCTGAACTGCCTTTCCAGTCATGATTTGTTGCACAGCATTATCACCGTAAATTGTCCCCAAGATTTCTTTGATTCCACTCCCATCCATCAACGTTCCTATGGCACCCATAAGATTCATCAATGTGTGGAAGCTCCCGAGCATCAGGACAACATCTTGAACCGGGCTGTCTTCAGGCACCTCGTGTTTGATTCCTGACGCTTTCCAGTAAAGTGGCTGATCGAATGTAACAACTGCAGCGGATCGGTGTTTATCAGCAAGGTTGCACAGATACTCAAGAGTAGAGAAGATACATGACTTGTCTCCGGAATACATGTCAATGATGGGCAGGAAGACTACCGAAGACGACCCCAGATGATCACAGTCTTTATGTAGCATGTGCATCATTCCATTACAGCTCGGTGCAGGCTGTTTGAAGCGTAAAGACATCTCCCACAATGCATCAACACGATGGTCAATGGCTTCGAGAAATGGCAAGGGCTTGAATTTTATGTTTCGGCGAGTGTATTTTGCGAAACGGTATTCCCTTACATCAACTCTGCTTTGCTCAACTATCTCCAAGTCTGCAGTCTTCCGTCTGAGAACAGTGCGACTGACCTTCCTTCCTGGAGTCACAGTAGCTACCATCCCCATGCCGTGGAAAGTCCCCTTCCCATCTAACGTGATGATATTATGATCGACGTTGTCCGCAGCGAACAGTGTCGTATCCAGTCTGTCTATGGTACCACCGAGTACATCCTGGCCAACAGAAGCGGCAGCGTTTTCCTCGAATCGCTGAACTTCCGAATATGATGAACAATATCCCATGGCTGAGAGACTGTCTACAAGAAATCGAGACCTGAAATGATGATGGAGCTGGACTGCTAACCCAAGCTGCAATGGAGCTACTACAGCCATGGGACATACAGCCTGAACAACTGATTGTCCAATGCTTGCGACCTTCCTGTGAATGTCCTTTCCAACGAAGAGGGTTTCAAGCAAGCAAAGCAAACTCAGGCGGAGATAATCTAAGGCAGACTGACATTCAAACGAAGAAGTCTTCGGATATTCATCGGTTGAAGATGGGATCTTAGACTTGATATCGCTCTTGATTAATTTGGCTGCAGTCTCTATGATGGCTCTCTTCTGGGCTTCTTCATCCGTTTCCTGACTACGGAAATAATCCCTCAGGATTATTCTGGTCTTTTCACGGAACGTTACAATGTTAGGCAACCCTTCACACTCTGCTATGAATAGCGAATCGCCATACCTCTCCTCCAGCCTATACCTCAGCCATTTATTACTATAGGCAGCACTGTCTCCTTCTACAAGATACTCCGTCATTTTCTTTGCAAGATCTGTGACAGTCAGTTGCTCTTCATCGTTGTCCTCGAGAAATGCACACATTCTCAAGAACGCTTGCTCTTGGTCCATGTTCATCGGCCTCCCTACCTTCCGTGGTTTCTTTGTAGTAGATCCACCACCATGACGCATAGGAATTCCATAATTTGTCCGAAAGTTAATGTCACATGAACGATTGAACGATGATACAGACAGTCTGCAGCATGTAAGTCCTTCCCAACGTACGCGATTCTCCCTTGAATGGTGATTGCCCAGTCATCATTACGCTGTTTGCAATGTGACAAGATGGACCTTACAAATCCATCCATTTTAACAAAGCTATAGTCATCAAAATCACTACTAGATCTTGTCTTCACCACTTCATGTCCACAGAACAAACACTGCGTCGTGCTATCATAGGATCCAGTAGACACCCGTGTACCTCTCTTGGCAGGTGAACGATGAACAGAAATAGCTTTCTTATGCAAGTCTATTTGATTCTTGTTTATGTAGTTCATACGACATCTCTTGTGCACCACTGCTCCAGCAGCTACCACAGTGCTAACGCCCCTCTCAATACTGGCTTTATTGATCCCTTCAGCTCCTTTCGCACCAATCACCACTCTTTCTCTGTCATCTTCTACTTCATGGCTGCATAAGGGGCAAGTTTCTTGACTTTCCATCATTCTCAGCTCTGTAAAAGAAGATAAATAAATTGTTAAATAATAAATATAAAAGTAGTAATTGTAAAAGAAACTAGATGTGTATTTCCTGAAGGAAGTACAGATAGTGCTTTGAAATGATGCCTGGGCTGCTCCTTTAACCCCTTTCTGCCATTAGACGTACTATCCCGTCCATGTGCCCTCGGACTTAATTCCCAAGGACGGGATAGTACGTCTAATGCGATCAGCGGCGCCCACGTGGTGAGCGCCGCTGATTGCGGCCGGGTGTCAGCTGATTATCACAGCTGACACCCGGCACAATGTGTCAGGGGCGGTCACGGACCGCCCCCGACACGTTAACCCCTTGTACACCGCGATCAAACACGATCGCGGTGTACCGGGAGTTAAAGGGAAGCATCGGCAGGGAGGGGGCTCCCTCCGTGCTTCCCTGAGCCCCCCACGGCAGCGCAATGTGCAGCGCTGCAGCCGGGGGCTCTTTCCCTACAGGCCCCCGGATCCAAGATGGCGATGGGGGCCTGTAGGGAGCTGACTTCCTCACTGCCTGCAAAGCGCAGGCATGAGGAAGTCTGCAGAACTGCCTGTGACAGATTGCCGATCTGTCACAGGACAGTGATGTCCCACCTGGGACTATGTAATAAAGTAAAAAAAAAAAAAAGTGTAAAAATAATTTTAAAAAAAATCGCTAAATAAATTAGTAAAAAAAAAATATATATATTCCCCAATAAAGTCATTTTTTGAAAATAAAAAAAAAACACTAAAAGTACACATATTTGGTATCGCCGCGTCCGTAGTGACCCGCCCTATAAAACTGTCCCATTAGTTAACCCCTTTAGCGAACCCCTTAAAAAATAAAAATAAAAAACGAAGCAAAAAAATAATGATTTATTATCATACCACCGAACAAAAAGTGCAATAACACGCGATCAAAAAGACACATATAAATATCCATGGTACCGCTGAAAACATCATCTTGTGCCGCAAAAAACGAGCCGCCATACAGCATCATCCGCAAAAAATTAAAAAAGTTATAGCTCGCAGAATAAAGCGATGCAAAAATAATTATTTTTTATATAACATTGTTTTCATTGCAAAAAACCAACAAAACATAAAAAAAATGACCTAAATGAGGTATCGCTGTAACCGTACTGACCCGAAGAATAAAACCGCTTTATCAATTTTACCGCACGCGGAACGGTGTAAACGCACCCCCCCAAAAGAAATTCATGAAACGCTGGATTTTGTTCACTCTGCGTCCCAAAAATCGGAATAAAAAGCGATCAAAAATGTCACATGCCCAAAAATGGTACCGATAAAAATGTCAACTCGTCCTGCAAAGAATAAGACCTCACATGACTCGGTGGGTCAAAATACGGAAAAATTATAGTTCTCAATATGTGGTGATGCAAAAACTATTTTTACAATAAAAAGCGTCTTTTAGCGTGCGACAGCCGCCAAACATAAAAACCGCCATAAATAGTAAATCAAACCCCCCGTTATCACCCCCTTAGTTAGGAAAAAATAATAAAATTTAAAAAAAGTATTTATTTCCATTTTCCCATTAGGGTTAGGGTTAGGGCTAGGGTTAGGGCTAGGGTTAGGGTTAGGGCTAGGGTTAGGGCTCAGATTAGGGTTAGGGGTGTGTTGGGGTTAGGGTTGGAGTTATAATTGGGGGGTTTCCACTGTTTGGGCACATCAGGTGCTCTCCAAATGCAACATGGTGTCTGATCTCAATTCCAGCCAATTCTGCGTTGAAAAAGTCAAATGGTGCTCCTTACCTTCCAAGCTCTGCCATGTGCCCAAACAGTGTTTTACCCCCACATATAGGGTATCAGCATACTCAGGACAAATTGCAAAACAACTTTTGGGGTCCAATTTCTCCTGTTACCCTTAGGAAAATAAAAAATTGGGGGCAAAAATACCATTTTTGTGGAAAAAAATGATTTTTTTATTTTCATGCCCAGGCGTTATAAACTTCTGTGAAGCACTTGGGGGGTCAAAGTGCTCACCACACATCTAGATAAGTTCCGTGGGGTGTCTAGTTTCCAAAATGGGGTCACTTGTGGGGAGTTTCAATAGTTTAGGTACATCAGGGGCTCTCCAAACGCACATATACACCCGCAGACCAATCCATCAAAGTCTGCATTCCAAAACATCACTACTTCCCTTCCGAGCCCCGACATGTGCCCATACAGTAGTTTTCTCCCACATATGGGGTGTCAGTGTACTCAGGACAAATTGGACAACAACTTTTGGGGTCCAATTTCTCCTGTTACCCTTGGGAAAATAAAAAAATTGGAGACTAATTGATCATGTTTGTGGAAAAAATACAATTTTTTTATTTTCATGCCTGGGCATTATATACTTCTGTGAAGCCCTTGGGGGTTCAAAGTTCTCACCACACATCTAGATAAGTTCCTTAGGGGGTCTAGTTTCCAAAATGGGGTCATTTGTGGGGGGTTTCCACTGTTTAGGTACATTAGGGGCTCTCCAAAGGCAACATGACACCCGCAGACCATTCCATCAAAGTCTGCATTCCAAAATGTCAATACTTCCCTTCCGAGCCCCGACGTGTGCCCATACAGTAGTTTTCTCCCACATATGGGGTGTCAGTGTACTCAGGACAAATTGGACAACAACTTTTGGGGTCCAATTTATCCTGTTACCCTTGGGAAAATAAAAAAAATGGGTACTAAAAGATCATGTTTGTTGAAAAAATACGATATTTTTATTTTCACGCCCGGTTGTTATAAACTTCTGTGAAGCACTGGGGGGTTCAAAGTGCTCACCACACATCTAGATAAGTTCCTTAGGGGGTCTAGTTTCCAAAATGGGGTCACTTGTGGGGGGTTTCCACTGTTTAGGTACATCAGGGGCTCTCCAAAAGCAACATGACACCCGCAGACCATTCCATCAAAGTCTGCATTCCAAAACGTCACTACTTCCCTTCCGAGCCCCGACGTGTGTCCATACAGTAGTTTTCTCCCACATATGAGGTATCAGCGTACTCAGGACAAATTGGACAACAACTTTTGGGGTCCAATTTCTCCTTGTACCCTTGGGAAAATGAAAAAATTGGTGACTAAAAGATCATGTTTGTGGAAAAAATACGATTTTTGTATTTTCACGCACGGGCGTTATAAACTTCTGTGAAGCACTGGGGGGTTCAAAGTGCTCACCACACATCTAGATAAGTTCCTTGGGGGGGTCTAGTTTCCAAAATAGTGTCATTTGTGGGGGGTTTCTACTGTTTTGGTACATCAGGGGCTTTCCAAACGCGACATGGTGTCCAATCTCAATTACAGCCAAAAACGTCAAATGGCGCTGCTTCCCTTCCGAGCTCTGCCATGCGCCCAAATAGTCATTTACACCCACATATGGGGTATCAGTGTACTCAGGACAAATTGCACAATAACTTTTAGGGACCTATTACCCTTGGAAAAATAAAAATTGGGGGTGAAAAGATCATTTTTGTGGAAAAAATATGATTTTTTAATTGTACCGCTGTACGTTATAAACTTCTGTGAAGCCCTTGTGGGTTTAAAGTTCTCACCACATATCTAGATAAGTTCCTTGGGGGGTCTAGTTTCCAAAATGGGGTCACTTGGGGGGTTTTCACTGTTTAGGTACATCAGGGGCTCTCCAAACACGACATGGCGTCCGATCTGTATTCCAGCCAATTTTGCATTGAAAAAGTCAAATGGCGCTCTTTCCCTGCTGAGGTCTCCATGCGCCGAAACAGTGGTTCCCCCCACATATCAGGTATCGGCGTACTCAGGACAAATTGCACAATAACTTTTGCAGTCCAATTTCTCCTGTTACCCTTGGTAAATTAAAAAAAATTGAACCTGAAGTATTTTTTTAGTGAAAAAAAGTTAAATGTTCATTTTTTTTTAAATATTCAAAAATTCCTGTGACGCACCTAAAGGGTTAATAAACTTCTTGAATGTGGCTTTGAGCACCTTAAGGGGTGCAGTTTTTAGAATGGTGTCACTTTTGGGTATTTTCTATCATATAGACCCCTCAAAGTGGCTTCAAATGTGATGTGGTCCGTAAAAATAAAATGGTGTTGCAAAAATGAGAAATCGCTGGTCAACTTTTAACCCTTATAACTTCCTAACAAAAAAAAAATTTGGTTTCAAAATTGTGCTGATGTAAAGTAAACATGTGGGAAATGTTACTTATTCAGTTTTTTGTGTGCTATATCTCTGTGATTTAAGGGCATAAAAATTCAAAGTTGGAAAATTGCGAAATTTTCAAAATTTTCGCCAAATTTCCATTTTTTTCACAAATAAATGCAAGTTATTTGAATGAAATTTTACCACTAACATGAAGTACAATATGTCACGAGAAAACAATGTCAGAATCACCGGGATCCATGGAAGCGTTTCAGAGTTATTACCTCATAAAGGGACAGTGGTCAGAATTGTAAAAATTGGCCTGGTCATTAAAGTGCAAACCACCCTTGAGGCTTAAGGGGTTAAGAGAGACTTGCCTGCTGCCTCTGCAAGACTTTCAACTCAGGATCCATTTTAACTGTGGGTGCCTCTCAAGGGTCACTTTGGCCTGTGGGGCCCCTCAGGGTCCGATTTGGTGGGCGGGGCCCCTCTGGGTCTGATTTGGTGGGCGGGGCCCCTCAAGGTCCAATTTGGTGGGCAGGGCCCCTCTGGGTCCGATTTGGTGGCCGGGGCCACTTTGGGTCCGATTTGGTTGCTGGGGCCCCTCAGGATCCGATTTAGTGGCCGGGACCCCTCTGGGTCCGATTTGGTAGGCGGGGCCCCTCAGGGTCTGATTTGGCGGGCGGGGCCCCTCTGGGTCCGATTTGGTGGGCGGGGCCCCTCAGGGTCCGATTTTGTGGCCGGGGCCACTCAGGGTCCGATTTGAATGCCGGGGCCACTCAGGGTCCGATTTGAATGCCGGGGCCCCTCAGGGTCCGATTTAGTGGCTGGGGCCCCTCAGGGTCCGATTTGGTGGGTGGGGCCCCTCAGGGTCCGATTCGGTGGGCAAGGCCCCTCTGGGTCCGATTTGGTGGGCGGGGCCACTCTGAGTCCGATTTGGAGGCCAGGGTGGCTCAGCCTCCGATTTGTAGGCCAGGGTCGATCAGCCTCCGATTTGGAGGCCTGGGTGGCTTAGCCTCCGATTTGGAGGCCGGGGTCAATCAGCCTCCGATTTGGAGCCTGGGGTCACTCAGCTTTCGATTTGGCACGCCGGCCCTTTAAGACTCATTTCGGTGCGCCGGCCCTTTAAGTATCACTTTGGCACGTCGGCCCTTTAAGAGCCAGTTTGGCTCACTGGGCTTCTAAATCCACTTTGGCGCACATGCTCTCTCAGGGGCATGCGTCATGTGATGAAGCTACATTTGCATTTGTGCTGTGGGTTTCGCTTTAAGAGCAGAAATTATCTGGCAGAAACTGTGTCCTGCTGGGGTCATTTGAAGTTTGTAGGCGTTGACATAGTAACTGGGTGTGCCTGCGCATATCAATGAGCTTAACTGCCATTTGAATCGCCTCAGGGCACGTTTTCCCTGTGGCAACATTTTCCCATTGAAATGCATTGAGGAAAATGTTTTTTCAAACGCAAATTGCGCAAAAACTGCAAATCCAATCGACACGAAAATTACTTAGCACACCACTTGTGGACGCTGGCTTCGAAACGACACCTCAACGGAGTCTGTGCGTGTAGCGGTTCGGGCCGCATTAATTGCGGAAAATCAACTGAATAATAAGAAGAAGCAGAACTAGATGTGTATTTCCTGAAGGAAGTACAGATAGTGCTTTGAAATGGAGCCCGGGCTGCCTCTTTAAGAAAGACTTGCCTGCTGCCCCTGCAAGACTTTCAACTAAGGATCCGTTTTAACTGTGGGTGCCTCTCAGGGGCCACTTTGGCCTGTGGGGCCCCTCAGGGTCTGATTTGGTGGGTGGGGACCCTCAGGATCTGATTCGGTGGCCTGGGCTCCTCAGGGCTTTAATTGGTGGACGGGATCCCTCAGGGTCCGATTTTGTGCCTGGGGCCCCTCAGGGTCTGATTTTGTGGGTGGGGCCCCTTTGGGTCTGATTTGGTGGGCGGGGCCACTCTGGGACCGATTTGGTGGGTGGAAACCTTCAGGATCCGATGCGGTGGCCTGGGCTCTTCAGGGCTTCAATTGGTGGATGCGATCTGATTTGGTGGGTGGGGCCCCTCAGGGTCTGATTTGGTGGGCAGGGCCACTCTGAGTCCGATTTGGTGGGCGGGGCCACTCTGGGTCCGACTTGGTGGGCGGGGACACTCTGGGTCCGAATTGGTGGGTGGGGCCCCTCAGGGTCAGATTTGGTGGGCGGGGCCCCTCAGGGTCCGATTTGGTGGGCGGGGCCCCTCAGGGTCCAATTCGGTGGGCGGGGCCACTCTGGGTCCGATTCGGTGGACGCGGGCCCTCACGGTCCGATTTGGTGGGTGGGGGCAACTCTGGGTTCAATTTGGTTGGCGGGGCCCCTCAGAGTCCGATTTCGTGGGCGGGGCCACTCTGGGTCCAATTTGGTGGGCAGGGCCCCACAGAGTCCAATTTGATGGGCGGGGCCACTCTAGGTCCGATTTGTAGGCCGGGGTCAATCAGCCTCCAATTTGGAGCCTGGGGTCACTCAGCTTTCGATTTGGCACTCCGGCCCTTTAAGACTCATTTTGGTGCGTCGGCCCTTTAAGAATCACTTTGGCGCGTCGGCCCTTTAAGAGCCAGGTTGGCGCACTGGGCTTCTAAATCCACTTTGGTGCACATTCTCTCTCAGGGACATGCGTCATGTGATGAAGCTAGATTTGCATTTGTGCTATGGGTTTCGCTTTAAGAGCTGATATTATCTGGCAGAATCTGTGTCCTGGGGGCGTCATGTAAAGGTCGTAGGCGTTGTCATAGTAACTGGGTGTGCCTGCGCATATCAATGAGCTTAACTGCTATTTGAATCGCCTCAGGGCATGTTTTCTCTGTGACAAAATTTCCCCATTGAAAAACATTGAGACAATTCATTCCAATGACGGGAAAAAAAAATTTTCAAACGCAAATTGCGCAAAAACTACAAATCCGATCGACACGAAAATTACTTAGCACACCACTCGTGGACGATGGCCCCTCAGGGTCTGACTCGGTGGGCGAGGCCACTCTGAGTCCGATTCGGTGGGCGGGGTCAATCTGGTTCCGATTTGGTGGGCGGGGCCACTCTGGGACCAATTTGGTGGGCGGGACCCCATAGAGTCCGATTTGGTGGGCGGGGCCACTTTAGGTCCGATTTGCAGGCCGGGGTCAATCAGCCTCCGATTTGGAGCCTGGGGTCACTCAGCTTTCGATTTGGCGCGTCGGCCCTTTAAGAGCCAGTTTGGCTCACTGGGCTTCCAAATCCACTTTGGCGCACATTCTCTCTCAGGGGCATGCGTCATGTGATGAAGCTAGATTTGCATTTGTGCTGTAGGTTTCGCTTTAAGAGCTGATATTATCTGGCAGAATCTGTGTCCTAGGGGCGTCATGTTAAGTTCGTAGGCGTTGGCATAGTACCTGGGTGTGCCTGCGCATATCAATGAGTTTAACTGCCATTTGTATCGCCTCAGGGCATGTTTTCTCTGTGGCAAAATTTCCCCATTGAAAAGCATTGAGACAATTCATTCCAATGACGGGAAAAAAAATTTTCAAACGCAAATTGCGCAAAAACGACAAATCACGAAAATTACTTTGCACACCACTCGTGGACGCTGGCTTCGAAACGACACCTCAACGGAGTCTGTGCGTGTATCGGGTCTGGTCGCATTAATTGTGGAAATCAACTGAATAATAATAATAAGAACTAGATGTGTATTTCCTGAAGGAAGTACAGATAGTGCTTTGAAATGGTGCCTGGGCTGCCACTTTAAGAGAGACTTGCCTTCTTCCCCTGCAAGTCTTTCAACTCAGGATCTGTTTTACCTGTGGGGCCCCTCAGGGCTTGAATTGGTGGGCGGGGCCACTCTGGGTCTGATTTGGTGGGCGGGGCCCCTCAGGGTCCGATTTGGTGGGTGGGACCCCTCTGGGTCCGATTTGGTGGGCGGGGCCCCTCAGGGTTCGATTTGGTGGGTGGGGCCCCACAGGGTCTGATTTGGTGGGTGGGGCCACTCTGGGTCCGATTTGGTGGGTGGGGCCCACAGGGTCCGATTTGGTGAGTGGGGCCCACAGGGTCCAATTTGGTGGGCGGGGCCCCTCAGGTTCTGATTTGGTGGGCGGGGCCCCTCAGGGTTCGATTTGGTGGACGGGGCCCCTCTGAGTGCAATTTGGTGGGCGGGGCCACTCTGGGTCCGATTTGGTGGGCGGGGCCCCACAGAGTCCAATTTGGTGGGCGGGGCCCCTCAGGGTCCGATTCGGTGGGTGGGGGCCCTCAGGGTCCGATTTGGTGGGCGGGGTCCCTCAGGGTCCGATTCGGTGGGCAGGGCCCTTCAGGGCTTGAATTGGTGGATGGGATCCTTCAGGGTCTGATTTTGTGGCCGGGGCCCCTCAGGGTCCTATTTTGTGGGTGGGGCCACTTAGGGTCTGATTTTGTGGGCGGAGCCCCTCTGGGTCCAATTTGGTGGGTGGGACCCCTCAGGGTCCAGTTTGGTGGGCAGGGCCCCTCAGAGTCCGATTTTTTGAGCGGGGCCACTCTGGGTCCGATTTGGTGGGCGGGGTCAATCAGCCTCCGATTTGGAGACTGGGGTCACTCAGCTTTCGATTTGGCACGCCGGCCCTTTAAGACTCATTTTGGTGCGCCGGCCGTTTAAGAATCACTTTGGCGCGTCGGCCCTTTAAGAGCCAGTTTGGCGCACTGGGCTTCTAAATCCATTTTGGCGCACATTCTCTCTCAGGGGCATGCGTCATGTGATGAAGCTAGATTTGCATTTGTGCTTTGGGTTTTGCTTTAAGAACTGATATTATCTGGCAGAAACTGTGTCCTGGTGGGGTCATGTAAATTTCGTAGGCGTTGGCTTAGTAACTGGGTCTGCTTGCGCATATCAACGAGCTTAACTTCCGCAACTGCTGCTCAAATTTGAATCGTCTCACGACTGCCCCATGTATTCCTATGGCAAAATTTTCCCATTGGAATGCATTGAGACAATGCATTCCAATGACGGGAAAAAAAATTTCAAACGCAAATTGCGCAAAAACTACAAATCCGATTGACACGAAAAATACTTAGCACACCTCTCATGGACGCTGGCTTCGAAACGACACCTCAACAGAGTCTGCGCGTGTGCGTGTAGCGGTTCAGGCTGCATTAATTGCGGAAATCAACTGAATAATAATAAGAAGAAGTTAGCAGCGTTCGGATTACAATATAGTGGTTTTTTCAAAAGCACTATAAATATGATAGACACTGAAAGGCGAGTCGCATTTATATTTTACAGCTTTGGCGGCCATATTCTTTGACGTCACATTTATACCCTTTGTGGTAACCCTATCTTAATAAACTTTTGTATGTTATTCCCTACATGTAATACTGCAAAAAAAAAAACAATAAAGCGCTTTCTTGGAATTTGTTCAGGGTAAAGGATTTTTTTTTCGTATTTTGACTGGACTATAGTGCGCATGAAACGTTCTACAATTCCATTGGCTTGCGGCCAGCAAGGTGCGATTTTCCTGTGGCTGAACCCTAAGTATTCAGAAAACTGTGTAAATATATGTCCAATGAATGGAGGTCCATTGTCTGTTTTAACCACTCTTGGAATGCCATATGCAGAGAATATGTCATCCAGTTCTGGTATGACACTATGAGCAGACGTTGAAGAGGTGAACGAAATAACAGGGCATCTAGAATATTCACCAATTGTCACTAGAATGTATTGGCCATTTGGTAATGGTCCATATATGTCGACGGCCACTTCCTCCCAGACAGCAGTGGGTAACGGAGACATTTGCAGTGGCTCTAAACTTGATGATGGAGTAAATAATTGACAAGTGGAGCAGTGTCTAATCTTCTCTTCCACCAATTGATCCATATTTGGGAACCACACTTATTCTCTGAGTAACTTTTTTGTACCAACAATTCCTAGATGACCTTCGTGTGCTATCTGTATGACTAAGTTGTGCAAGGCCTTAGGTATAACGAGTTTGGTACCTTGAAGGATGAGGTGCTCTTCAGTGACAGACAATTCCTCACGTACATTTGAAAATAGTTTTAATTCCTTCAGATCACTCCCAGAATCAGGAAATTTTTCCTTTTTAATTTCATGCCACCTTCGATTTTGGATGATTTGTATTAAGGCACAGAGTGTCTTATCACTTGTTGTTGTATTCACAAACTGATCAACAGAAAGTGCTTTTGGCACGGCGTGAGCTGCAATAAATCGTATGTATTCTTCCATGGAGGAATGCCCAGGTACAGGGGTGGGCTGGGCCGGGTGGCAGGGAGGCATATACCCCCCAGGCCGCTCCCCCAGGCGCACACGTGGGCCAGCAGCTTTCTCTGAGTCTGAGCTGTGCAAATAGCTGTCTTACCTTGACAGCTGCGCAGCTCCATCCCTGGACTGGTCATGTGACATGGCTGTAGCTAGAATGTAGGGGCTCCTTGCAGGTCCTGACTATAGCCCATACATTCCAGCTCAGAGGCGTAGCTAGGGTTTTGGTTCAAGGGGGGCGAAACTTCTGAGTGGGCCCCCAACCAGGTAACTTTGATTACAACTCGGTGACGCACAATAATAGTGGAGGAGAACCTCAGCAGAGGACCGCGCTGTTGCTGAATATAATTTCTAAATGAAGACCAATATTGATATTACTGCCATATAGTGAGTGGTAGATACCCATCCTACACAACATACCGTATAAGAGATCACAGCACAGTTACAGATGGTAACTTACAGCTGACGTTCTTTCTGATGGAATCGTTCACTTTTCCATGACAACTTCTTCCAGCCAGGACTCGTCTGCAGAGATTACAACAAAGATACATTTCATGTCTCATATTTTCAGCACTGTCACCAATGGGACTACTCCCTACCTGCTCAAACGCCTTACCCTGCTGATACCCCAATGCTGAGCCGCTGCTGCTGTATGTGTCCCTTTAACTGTACCTGCTGTGTGGTTTTCTGTGCCCTCTAAATTCTAAAGCAACTGTCGAAAACAGTGCCCATATTTTGTCCCCTAGAAAGTAATAGCGCCATTTGTGCCCCTTTGACAGTCACAGTTACCTGAGTTCCCTATAACAATAAGTGCCCACTTTACATTTAATAATGTCATGAGTCTACCCCCTGTACAGCTCCCTTATACACTGTATGATGCTCCCCTATACACAGTATGATGCTCTCTTATACACAGTCTAATCCCCCCTCACTGTATATACACTGACTGCTTAGTATTCCCCAAATTGTTTGATAGCTCCAACACTGTAATCTCCACACTGTATGATGGCCCACTAGATAGCCTCCATATAGTATAATGTGCCAGACAAGTTCACTATAGTCCTCAATATAGTATAATGCACTCCCCATAGGCAGACCCTATAGAATAATGCAGCCCTTTATATAATGCACCCCATAGGCAGCCTCATAAAAAATAAATCCAAAACTCACCTTTCCTCCTGGTTTCTTCACTGCTGTGAGCTCCCACACATCTCCGGACTGTAGGCTCTGAGTAGTGACGTCATTGCGACCCCCTGTCAGTGTTGGCGTTAGTAACATCAAAAGCTGATGAGAGGGGGATGATGGGAGAGGGAGCGTAATGCTCCTTCTCTCATCAATGTAGTCAGCTGAAATGGCATCCAGCCAACACAGTTGATTTTGCAATGACAGGTGGGGACCCACTGCTGGCACAGGGCCCCTGCACCTGCTCAGGGGCCCAATAGCGGCCGGGTGGCAGATCAGGGAGATCGATTCTGCCTGATCTGCCGCAGAATGTAACACTATCGGCGAGCTGTGGGTGGGTCCCCTCAAAGTGCTGGTCCCGGGGTGACCTCCCTCCCCCCTGTAGCTCACTACATTGTAGGATTCACTCCAACAATAAGTCACCTGCATTACTGATACTATTATATCACACTAGTAACATGTCCATGCCACTAACAATCGCTGTATAGAAAAACACTATTCCACAGCTATTTGTCCTCAAGCACTAACTGCTGCTGTGGCACTACAAGTGCCAGACTAAGAGTATGTGCACACGGTGCGGATTCTGCTGTGGTTCCGCAGCGTTTCTGCAGCTGCGGGTCCACAGCAGATTCTGCTGCGTTGTACAGTACCTTTATTTCCTATGGAAATAAAAAAAAGCTGTGCACATGCTGCGGTTTTTTCCGCGCAGTTTTGCTGCGGTTTACAAACCACAGCATGTCAATTGTTTGGTGCAGAAATGCTGCAGTTTTACACCTCATCCATTATGAGGTGTAAAACCGCAGGGCAAAACCACAGGCAAAACCGCAGATAAACCGCAGGACTTTTGTCCTGCGGATTTACCTGCGGTTTTCTCTACAAAATCTGCACACCAAAAAACTACGTGTGCACATAGCCTTAACTTCCCAGTAGGAGCACTCTGGGAGCAGCAAACACTAGTTGTTGC
The DNA here is from genome assembly GCF_039654945.1 of Dendrobates tinctorius. NCBI lineage: Eukaryota > Metazoa > Chordata > Amphibia > Anura > Dendrobatidae > Dendrobates > Dendrobates tinctorius. The sequence goes on along the minus strand of NW_027361747.1, from coordinate 20,350,422 downwards.
GGGTTCTGCTGCAGATCCGCAATGGATTTGGTCCTGCGGATCCGCTGCAGTTTCTGCTGCGTTGTACAGTACAGTCTATGAGAAATGAAAAACACAGTGCACACGCTGCGGATTTTCTGCAGATTTAAATCTGCAGTATGTCAATTCTTTGTGCGGAATCCACAGCGTTTTGACATCTGCTCCATTATAGGAATCCGCAGGTGTAAAAACGCAGGGGAAATCCGCACAAAATCTGCACTAAATCCGCAGGTAAAACGCAGGTCATTTAACCTGCGGATTTACCTGTGGATTTGGCCAAAAAAATCCGCAGAGTAATCCACAATGTGTGCACATACCCTAATCCTCTAGGACTCGCTGTCAGCCTGGTAATGGGTAGGTTAATAATTACACGCCAGCACAAACAGCGAGATAAGGTGATCGATACACTGGTTTAACCCTCCCTCTGCCTGCCAGGGAGGATGCGCCACTTTCTCTACACAGCTCAATGACTGCAGCCAGCAGTGCGATCTCTAGTTTGCACTTTTCCTGGTTTTCTCTCAGTCCCAAAGTGCAGTAAATTCCCAGGCCAAGACAAAGCATCGCCATATAACGCATCAGTGACCGCTGCAAAGTGCCTGAAAACTATGTAACACGTAAGGAGAGCATCATGTAATGAATATTACACCCAAATAGCAGTAAGTTGTATGTATATATCCAAAGCAACAGATTAGACACTTCAAATAGTAATTAACATAGAAACATAGATACTCATCAATTCCCATGCTGTGTGCAGTGTCCGCTGGTCCTGGAGCAGCACGCTCCTCAGCTTTCAGGCTCCTCTCAGTCAGAAGCAATCAAGTGCAGAGCAGACAGTGAACTCAGCTCACAGGCAGAGGCAGAGCCCCGTGTCCAGGCTGCTGCTGGAGCTGATGACTTCTCTGCAGCAGGGAGCTTTCAAGGAGAGCGCACTCAGCCAGGATTGGGTGAGTGACCTCCCCTCCCCCTCTCCTCTGCAGAAGAGCGGTCACATGACTCACTCCCTGCTGCAGCAAGTAATTGTATCGGCGCGATCTGCACGCCGATATAGTTACATAGCATAGCTCGGGTGGGCCCCATCAGAGCGCGGGGCCCGGGGCCACTGCCCCCCCCGGTAGCTACGCCACTGTTCTAGCTGTCTCAGTAGTGAATTTGCTAGGCTGTATGGGATCCTATCAGGTCCTCTCAGCAGCCCATACAGCCTAGCTGATTCACTGCTGAAAATGATACAGTGTATGGTACAGCGTCTACCATGACAAGAGAAGCTGTGCCTGCTGGGGATCACTTGTCAGGTATGTATGAAAAACGTTTTTTTTTTCTTTATAAAAAGAATTAAATGGGTGAGGGGGGCTGCACATGATGAAAGGGGGGGCTTCAAATGATGGAGGGGTGCTGGAAATGATGGAGGGTGCTGGAAATGATAAAGTGGGGCTGCAAATGATAGAAGGGGCTGCCAATGATGGAGGGGGCTGCAAATGATGGAGCGGGCCTGCAAATGATGGAGGGGGTGCTGGAAATGATAAAGTGGGGCTGCAAACGATAGAAGGGGCTGCCAATGATGGAGGGGGCTGCAAATGATGGAAGGGTGCTGGAAATGATAGGAGGTGCTGGAAATGATGGAGGGGGCTGCAAATGATGCAGGGGGCTGCAAATGATGGAGGGGGCCTGCAAATGATGGAGGGGGCCTGCAAATGATAGGAGATGCTGCAAATGATATAGCGGGCTGCAAATGATGGAGGCGGTGCTGGAAATGATGGAGTAGGCCTGCAAAAGATGGAGGGGGTGCTGGAAATGATGGTGGGGAGCTGGAAATGATAAAGTGGGGCAGCAAATGATGGAGGGGGCTGCAAATGATGGAAAGGTGCTGGAAATGATGGAGCGGGGCTGCAAATGATGGAAGGGTGCTGGAAATGATGGAGGGGAGCTGGAAATGATAGTAGGGCTGCAAATGATAGAGGGGGCTGCCAATGATGGGGGGGCTGCAGTGCAAATTATGGAGGGGGGTGCTGCGAATGATGGAGGCAGTGCTGCAGTGCAAATGCTGGAGGGGGTGCTGCCAATGATGACAGCGGGGCTTCCAATGATGGAGGGGGTGCTGAAAACGATGAAAGGGGGGATGCAAATGATGGAGGAGGGTGCTGCAATTTTCAAATTATGGAATGGGGCCTGCAAATGTTGGAAGGGCTGCAAATGATGGAGGGGGGCTGCATATGATGATGTGAGGGAGGGGATAGGGGACTGCACATGAACGAAAGGAGACTGCTCATGATGAAGTGGGGGGAGAATGGGGGACTGCAAATGATGAAGAGAGGGGGGAAGGGGGACAGCGAATGATGAAGTGAGGGGGACTGCAAATGATGAAATGAGGGACGGGGACAGCAATTGAATTGAAGGTGGGGGATGGGGAGAACAAATGAGGACCTGGGGGAGAGCAAATAATGAATTTTCAGGGTGATGGGAGTAAATGATGTATTGAATGTGGGGTAGAGCAGTTGATAATGAATAGAGGGTGGGAGAGAAAGACATGACAATGAATTGGGGCTTAAGGGGCATATAAATATAATGAATTGGGGGAGCGGGAGGCACATGTGGCGCTCCTGAGGGTTCAGTCGCCACAGAGGTACTGCACCTCCTCCTGAGGTGTGGTACCCCACCATCCAGGTAAGGTGGAGACACCTGACCACACTCCAACACCTGAACCCACACCACAAAGTAGCGTAGCAAAGCACCTTCGGTGGCTCCCTGCTTGGAGTGTAGCATAGCACCCTTTGGTGGCTTCCTGCTTGGAACATGAAATGTGCTGGGAGGTGGGTGGAGTTTAGTTTACATTAAAGAGCGGGAAGAGTTGAGTCAGTCAGTCATTCATTCAGTCAGTGAGTGAAGATGTAGAAGGACAGCATGTGAGACGGAGAAGATCCCCGGGAGAGGGATGGAAGAAGGAAGTGCTGCAGCAAGCCACAGTGATCTGGGTCTGCTGGCACAGGAAAGAGACAGAGAAAGGAAGCTTGATTCTCCATTGGGAAGAAGGATTAGCATGGAACGTGAGGAGAATAAGTGAACAAGGACTAGGGTTAGAGGAGAACCCTTGTCAAGTTCTAAGCGCAAGGCCGGGGTCCGGTCTCCGAGGTTGTACGGATACTAATGGTCCTGCAGCAGACACCGGAGGAATAGAAGTAGTGACCACTTTATTCCCACACAAGACTTGGGGGCACAACAGCAACATAAGAGTGAGCAGGGACTTAGTAGTAAGGAGTCCCCGAAGCAGGCTACAGCTGTCTGCCATACAAGTAGAGTTCATAGGAACATCTGACAGGAGAAACTCCAGTGTAACTCAGTACTAGGAGTACTTCATTCAAAGGCGCTATAAGAGGAGACGTTCAGAAAAGGCACATGCTGTCGGGGTAGCTATTTAGGGAGGGCTAAATTAACCCTTCACGGTTGAGCCAGTGATGTCCAAATTATTCCACAGAGTGTTGCTAGCAACTCAAATGACCACACGGAGACGGGGGTCTCTGTACGGGAGGATCGAGGCAGATCACTAAGCCCCTTTATTTTAGTCACTTCTTTTATAACATTTTGCTTAATTATGCAAAGTTCTCAACTACCAATAACATCATTTCACTTTGTAAGCCAATAATATTGCAAGAAAACCGGAAACTACATATATGTCCGTATCCAAATAGAAAGTAGTATAATGGCATATTCTTCAGAGTTTTACACCCCGCCTCCCTTATCTTGCACCTGATGGGAACAGTCTGGTTTCATGACAGTTTGAACTTTTACCTAATTACAAAATTTATCTTACAGCAAAAAAAACGGAGAAACGAAACCTTCAGAGAATGGATAAAACGAAACTTCAACTCTGATTTTAGTATTAACCCTTCACAATATGTTGGCAGAGTGTTGGAGAGGAGTACTTCATCTTGCCGGGAAGTTGGCTGAGCTCCTGACCCGGAGGACACGGCACGGATGCGGGCACCTGTACCTGCAACAGACTGTGAGTAAAGCTTTGGAACTACATGCCCTGGTGTCCTCCACTTATTCCTGCGCCAACCCGCCCAGCACCGCTACATCCCTTGCGCCTGACACTACACCATCTAAGAGTCACTTCACCTACACTGCCCTGGGACTACAGCCCTGCCTGTGGAGGGCTATAACATCATTGCTGTACCACACCATCAGTCCCAGAGGATCTGTCTGCAGCGTCGGCTTACATCTCCATTGCCGAACACCACAGATGGCGTCACAAAACACTTATAAACTTTCATCACCATAAGCACACTGCAACAACCTTCTTTTTACAATGGGCGCCCAGGGCCACGGGCCGGGTCCCAGCTGCCGTGACATCTCCCATTGAAGCTCATCGGGCCCGGTACCGAGTACCCCCACTGCCCTGGGAGGGCGACCCACACATAGTGGGGGACATTGAGGATACAGTGACTGGTAATGAACTGGAGGAAGAGTACAGGGGCTAATTAATGTATATATTTTTTTAGGTGGGGAAATTGCTATTTATTGTTGGTGGGGGCGCAGTGGTTAATTATAATTTATATTTGGAATGGTGGATTATTATATATTAATGGTGGGTGCACGTCTGTATTTAGATGTGTAGTGTAGAAGAAAGGGGAAAAATGGGGAATGTGCTCTAGAAGCCATGCTCTAGGTAACTGTGTTATTTTATACAGAGACGAGTCCTGGCTGAAAGAAATGATGGTGGTCTGCGCTGCATAAAAAAGAAAAGCAAAGATGAGGGACTTCAGCTGGAGATGTCACTGGTGAATCAGTGTGCTACCTGTACACTGACACTATACACTATAACCTGTTCACTGTGCACTATATACAGAGCTCCTGTGTATAATGTTACTGGTGAATACCTGTATTGCCTGTACACTGACACTATATACAGAGCTTCTGTGTATAATGTCACTGGTGATCACTGTATTACCTGTACACTGACACTATATATGGAGCTCCTGTGTATAATGTCACTGGTGAGCTCTGTATTACCTGTACACTATATACAAAGCTCCTGTGTGGCATTAGTGTTGTGTTTTTTTATTAATGATCTCTATTGTAGTATTCGGTCACTATATGGTGGTAGTATGTGATCTGTTTATGGTGTGGAGGTATTTCTCCCTGTATGTGTATGTGGTATTATTTGGCACTATGTGATGGTAATATGTCGTCTGGTCATGGTATGGAGGTATTTGTTCCTTATATATGGTATTATTCGGTCGCTATGTGGTGGTAATATGTGGTCTGGTCATGGTGTGACGGTTTTTGTCCCTTGTATGTGGTATTAATGGTCATTCTAAAAAATATATGCGACTCATTCCCTTAAAGAAAAATATAAATAAACCTAAAAAGAGTATTGGATATTTTAGGAAATGTTTAATAAGTAAGAGTAGAATATGGCCCGGCCAAAAGAGTCTACTTTGTTGTGGTGGTGGCTTAAAAATTCTTTTGGCCAAAACAAAAGCTGCTGGTTATGTATGTGATCTGGTGTTTGCTGGGAACTGTTAATAGATTGGTGAGGACGTGGTGTAACATAGTAACATAGTTTTGAAGGCTGAAGGAAGACCTTATGTCCATCTAGTTCAGCCTATTTTTAGTGCAGCTGTTCTGCATTGTTGATCCTGGGGAAGGCAAAAAACCCACAGAGTAGAAGCCAATTTTCTCCATAGGGAAAAAAATTCCTTCCCCTAAGCTGCGACAACCATCTACCTATAATATTCTGTTATTTGTAACCTTCTATACTGTTACTCACAAGAAAAGCATCCATTCCTTTCTTAAATTCATTCAGTGAGTTGGCCATAACCACTTCCTCAGGAAGAGAATTCCAGAGCCTCACTGCTCTTACCATGAAGAACCCTCTTCTATGCTGGTGCTGAAATTGTCTTTCCTCCAAATGAAGAGAATGCCCCCTTGTTCTTGTCACAGCCCTTGTTACAAACAGTTCATTGGAGAGATCTCTGTATTGCCCTCTGATATACTTGTACATATATATTAGGTCTCCCCTAAGTCTTCTCTTTTCTAGAGTAAATAGACCTAATTTTGATAACCTTTCTGGGTATTGTAGTGAACCAACTCCATTTATCATTTTAGTAGCCCGCCTTTGAACCCTTTCAAGTTCAGTAATGTCTTTCTTGAGCACCGGCATCCAAAATTGAACACAATACTCCAAGTGTGGTCTGACGAGTGATTTGTACAGAGGGAGAATTATGTTTTCGTCTCGTGTCCCCAGACCTCTTCTAATGCATCCCATGACCCTATTTGCTTTGGTGGCAGCTGCCTGACACTGGGCACTCCAATTTAGCTTCTTATTGACTAAGATGCCTAAGTCTTTTTCCATGTCTGATTTCCCCAGCAGTTTCCCATTTAGTAAGTAACTGTATCATCTGTTTCTCCTTCCCATGTGTATAACCTTACACTTATCTGTGTTAAACGTCATTTGCCATTTTTCAGCCCAATTCTCCAATTTACTCAAATCTGTCTGTAGATGCAAACTGTCCTCCTTTGTGTTAACTACCTTACATAGTTTTGTATCATCTGCAAATACTGATATTTTACTGTGTAAGCCATCCACTAGATCATTAATATATTAAATAGTAGGGGGCCCAATACAGAACCCTGTGGTACCCCACTAGTAATCCTGGCAAAATCTGAGTATGCACCATTAATAACCACTTTTTGTTTTCTATCACTAAGCCAGCTACCTACCCATCTACACACATTTTCCCCTAGCCCAAGCTTTCTCATCTTACGTACCAATCTTTTATGTGGGACAGTGTCAAATGCTTTAGAGAAGTCGAGATAAATGACATCCAATGATTCTCCTTGGTCCATTTGAGAGCTTACATCCTCATAGAAGCTGATCAGGTTAGTTTGACAGGAGCGATCCTTCATAAATCCATGTTGATATGGAGTTAAACATTTATTAACATTGAGATATTCCATAATGGCATCCCTTAGAAACCCTTCAAAAATTTTACCCACAACAGATGTTAAGCTTACCGGCCTATAGTTTCCAGGTTCCCTTTTACACCCCTTTTTGAATATTGGTACCACATTTGCTTGCCGCCAATCAAAAGGAACAGACCCTGTTTCTAAAGAGTTTTTAAATATAAGGAATAGAGGCCTGTCTATCACATTACTTAACTCCCTTAATACTCGAGGGTGAATGCCATCAGGGCCTGGTGATTATTCAATTTTAATCTTACTAAGGCGGTTCTGCACTTCTTCCTGGGTTAGACAGGTAATACTTAATGGGGAGTTTACATTATCACTCTGCATTTCCCCTGGCAAATCCTTTTCCTGTGTGAACACTGTTGAGAAAAAAGTATTTAAAACATTTGCTTTTCCCACATCACTCTCTATGATTTCACCCTCATTGTTCTTTAAAGGGCCGACACCATCAATTTTAATCATTTTACTGTTTATATAATTAAAGAATAGTTTGGGCTTGGTTTTACTTTCCTTAGCAATGAGTCTCTCAGTTTCCACTTTTGCTAAGTGTATTTGTTTTTTTACACATTTTATTTTTTTCTCTATAACTTTTTAATGCTTTTTCATTGCCTTCTTGTATTAGCTTCTTAAATGCCTTGTTCTTGTTATTTATTGCCCTTTTTACATCCTTATATAGCCACATTGGTGTTCTCCTGTTCCTAGCCCTTTTATTTCTGTACGGTATGGCTAGCTCGCAGTGGGTGTGTAAAACTGATTTAAATATTTCCCATTTATTTTCTGTGCTCCTATTTTTGAGGACATTGTCCCAATCAATTCGGCGAAGGTCCCGGCTAAGCTGGTCAAACTTTGCTTTTCTGAAATTCAGCGTTTTTGTAACCCCCTTCCAGGGTACCTTACTGAAGGGCAAGTGGAATTGTATTATATTGTGGTCACTGTTCCCTAGGTGCCCATCGACTCGTACTTCTGTTATTCTATCTGGCCTGTGGCTTAAAATTAAGTCCAGAAGGGCTGTCCCTCTAGGTGGGTCCTGCACAAGTTGTGACAGATAATTATCCTTGGTCACTGACAGAAATTGGTTTCCTTTCTGAGATACGCAGGTTTTAGTTTCCCAGTCTATGTCGGGGTAGTTGAAGTCCCCCATAATAATCACCTCATTGTGATTTGCTTGTTTGTCTATTTGTTTCAATAACACATTTTAGAAGATGAGTTTTTCCAAGAGCGGGCGGTGGGACTGTGGAAGGTTCGAGGTGTGGAGGCAGAACTGGGATGGAGCCTGGGTGGAATCTCAAGGGGTCCCGAAAATTTTGCCAGTATGGGGCCCCGAAATTCCTAGTGGCAGCCCTGACTGTAATAATGTGTGTGTTCTTCAGGACTGGTATCTGCAAATATACGGTTCCTGTAAGGTGGGACTAGTGCTCTTTTTAGTAGCTTTTGTTTTTTTTATTTATTTAGTAACAGCTTAATGTGTTTCGGTCATTATGTAGTATAAGGTGTATGGTGGTGTCATTGGTCTTTGAATAGAGTGTTTTGTTATTTAGAGGTAATGGTCATATTATATGATGTATTCACGGTGTGGTGGTGATGGTAGTGGGCATTGTGCAGACGTTTTGTTTTGGCCTTTTATAGTAGTAATATTGATCATATTGATCTTTGCACTGTGTGTTTTTGGGTAGCAACAGTGGTATATTGTAATTATATATACATGCTATTTTAAATGGCTAAAGTTTGATCTTATGGGGAGACATGCTTTTTGGGGCTTGGACCCTCGAGCTTTAAGGACCCTGGCAATGCCCCTGCCATATTGTGTGTTTAAATGTCCATGTTTCTGGAGTTGCATGTTTGTAAGTAAGCTCAGTTATGGTACCATATCTAAGCAGTAACCTTGGTTCTGATACTGTATTGATGTAGTAATCTAGATTCTGGTACAATATGTATGCCATAAGCTTGGTTCTGTTTCTGTATCTTGTAGTAGACATAGTAAGCTCTGTTTTGCTTCCTTATCTCTGTAGTAAGCTCTGTTCTGCTTCCTTATCTTTCTAGTAAGCTCGGTTCTGCTCCCATATCTCTGGAGTAAGCTCCGTTCTGCTCCCATATCACTGTAGTAAGCTCCGTTCTGCTCCCATATCTCTATAGTATGCTCGGTTCTGCTCCCATATCTCTGGAGTAAGCTCTGTTCTGCTCCCATATCTCTGTAGTAAGTTCGATTCTGCTCCCTTATCTCTGTTGTAAACTCGGTTTTGCTCCCTTATCTCTGTAGTAAGCTCGGTTCTACTCCTTTATTTCTGTAGTAAGCTTGGTTCTGCTTCCATAGCTCTGTAGTAAGCTCCGTTCTGTTTCCATATCTCTGTAGTAAGCTTGGTTCTGCTTCCATATCTCTGTAGTCAGCTTCCTTCTGTTACAGTATCTCTGTAGGCAGCAAGCTTGATTCTGCTGCCTTATCTCTGTAGTAAGCTCTGATGTGCTCCCATATCTCTGTAGTAAACTTGGTTCTGCTCCCATATCTCTGTAGTAAACTTGGTTCTGCTCCCATATCTCTGTAGTAAGCTTGGTTCTGCTCCCATATCTCTGTAGTAAGCTCCAGTCAGTTTCCTTGTCTACGTAGCAATCTTGGTTCCGTTTTCGTGTCTATATAGTCAGCTTGCTTCTGTTACAGTATCTATGTAGGCAGCAAACTTGGTTCTGCTCCCATATATATGCAGCTAGCTCCGTTCTGTTCCCATATCTATGTACCAGCCTGTTTACGCATTCCATGATTAAGCCCTTTCAGGGTGAAACGCGTAGGAAAGTGCTCCCCTCCATATGCCTCTTTATGTTGTTTTTACTTGATGTTAAGAAGATTTTATATTTTCAATAAAGCAATTGTTATTTTATCTCCTGGAGAGACGATGGAAAATCTTTTTCTATGTTGTGCAGCCTGTTATTAAAGCCTGTTATCTCTGCTGCTTTAATGCAGCGGCCAGAGATAAGCAGGGCAAAAGCACCGCAACTGGAGGGCCACTGCCTTGTGATTGCCCCCCAGGCTGAAAAGTGCCAGCCAGCCCCTGCCCAGGTATATCATCATTCACAGGATGTCTTGAGAGATAATCAGCTGGATTGTTATATTTTCCAGGTTTGTGAACAATGTTATAATTGTAGTCCTGTAGACGTAGACCCCATCGTTTGATCCGTGCAGGCATTTTAGCTCGGAGATTTCCAAAAATTGTAAGGAGAGCTTGATGATCCGTGACAATAGTGAAGGGAGCTCAGAGAAATAAGTGAAAGTGTTCACATCCCCAGACAACTGCCAAGCTTTCTTTTTCAGGTTGTGAATATTTTCTTTCAGTGCTTGTTAGGTTTTTGCTTGCATAAGAAATTATGTGGGGAATTTGGCTGTCATCCTTGTATTGCACTAAAATAGCACCCAGTCCCACAGGACGGGCATCCACAATCAGTTCAGTTCAAAGAGCTGGATCAAAATAGGCCATGGTGGTTGTTGAGCAGAGTTGATTTTTAATTGTTTCAAAAGAGGCCTAACAGTCCTGGGACCATTGAAAGACACAACTTTGTTTTGTAAGTTCCCTTAATGGAGTGCTGATTGTGGAAAAATTTGGAATGTATCTAGCACAGTAGCTGGCCATCCCAAGAAAAGAGCGCACTTCACTGGCATTCTGTGGAATTGAGGCTGCTCTGATAGATTCCACTTTCTTGGGATCAGGTTGTACTCCTTCCGCCAAGAAGATGTGACCGTAGAACTCCAATGAACTTTTATCAAATTTACATTTCTCTTTGTTTAAAGTAAGTCCAGCAGAGAGCAGGCATTCGAAGATAGCATATAGCACACGATTGTGTTCAGCTTGAGTTTTCCCAAAAACCAGTATGTCATCACTATAATTAAAGGCATTTGGAATGTGTTGAATGACGCTCCTTAACGTGTCTTGAAAAATTTCTGCTGCTGAGCAGACCCCAAAAGTCAATCTTTTATATCTTCTGAGACCCACATGGGTGTAGAATGTTGTCAAGTATCTGGATTCAGGATTCAATTCTAATTGATGATAGCCCTTATTGAGGTCAAGCTTTCAAAAAACGGTTACTCCATTTAATAACTGAATGATGTCATCAAATGTAGGTGAGATATGTCTTTCTCTCTGAATAGCGGTGTTGGGCAAGCGCATGTCAACACACAGTCTCACCTGCTCTGGAGTCTTTGGTTTTGTAACTACCACAATTGGAGAGAACCACGGAGTGGGACCAGTAACAGTTTCAATAACGTCCTCATCCATGAGCAATTGGAGTTCTTTTTCTACCTTCTTTCTCAGGTGAAATGGAATGCGCCTGTGCTACTGGATGAACACTGTCATCTACATGAAGATGCACTTGAGAGTTCTTTAGTTTTCCCAAACCACTAAATAGGGAGGGAAAGCTGTTTACCATGTCCTGTACATCCAAATCCGCTGGGTCAGTTATAGTATGAATAATCTGGATGAGTCCTAGCTTCAAGGCAGTGTGATAGCTGAGAAGACAGCCTCCCGATTTTGTAATGTTTGAAAGGTGGATTTCTGCCTATTTTCTTTATAGCTATGTTCAGTGTAAAATTGTCCCAGTGTAAATAGAGGTGTTTCAGATCCATATGGAAAGATTTTAGTATGCACTTGCTGTAAGACTGGCTTTGTTTTCAATTTTTCATATGCATTGCTGTCTATGATATCCACTGAAGCTCCAGTATCTACGGTAAAGGTGATGCCCGACTAATCCACCTGTCTCCCCGCTATTCCCACAGCCTCCCCCCTATGCCAGGCCCTTCACTGGCTTCCTATTGCCCAGAGGCTCCAATTCAAAACCCTAACCATGACATACAAAGCCATCCACAACCTGTCTCCTCCATACATCTGTGACATGGTCTCTGGGTACCTACCCGCACGCAACCTTCGATCATCTCAAGATCTCCTACTCCCCCCTTATCTCTTCTTCCCACAACTGCATAAAAGACTTCTCCCGTGCTTCCCCCATACTCTGGAACTCTCTGCCGCAACACATCAGACTCTCACCATCAACGGAAAACCTTCAAGAAGAACCTGGAGACCCACCTGTTCCGACAAACCTACAGCTTCCAATGGTCCTCGGTCTACTGAACCACCGCACGTCCTGCTCTACCCTCTCCTACTGTATCCTCACCCATCCCTGTAGACTGTGAGCCCTCACGGGCAGGGTCCCCTCTCCTTATATACTTGTGTGTCCCTTGTCTTACACATGTTTAATATACTTGTCTATATTTCCTCTTTTCACATGTAAAGCGCCATGGAATAAACGGCGCTATATAAATGCATAATAATAATATCCGTGTTGCAGATGGTGAGCGTGATACAGGGAGCCTGCTCTGAGCCAGTGTCTGCTATGTGTTCACTACCTCTGTGGTAGTGAACACATAGTTCTCAGCCACAGATATTTCTTCTGCATCCTGATTTACCATTTTTATATTCACGGGCTTTGTCATAGACAGAGGACACTTGTGCGCTGATTTGCAGACAGCTGCAAAATGGTTCCCTTTTGCACATTTACTACGTGTTTGTCCTATAGCTGGACATTTGTTCAGGTGGTGAGGGAAATTTTGTCCACATCTATAGCATTTCTTTCGGGCTTGCTTGTCTTGTGCACTTTTGTGTTTGAGATTATGCACATGTAAATTATCTCCATTCTCCATTGTGGTGGCCTTATGATCTGCTATCTCTGTGGCATGGGCCATCTTGAGTAAAGGCCCTGTCACACACAGCGATCTCGCCAGCGACATCGCTGTGTGTGACATGGATCAGCGACCAGTCCCCCTGCCGGGTATCGCTGATTGCGCTTGAACGTCCTGGGCCGTATTTTTGATCGTTGGTCTCCCGCTGGCCAGCGCGCATCACTGCGTGTGGCAGCGAGAGACCAGCGATCAGCGACGCTGGATGCTGGTTTCCAACGTAAACAGTGGGTATCTAAGAGCCGCGTTGTTTACATTGGAAACCAGCTTGCTCGCTGGTCTTGATCGCTAGAGGGACTGTCTATGTGACAGCTCACCAGCGATCAGCCTAACGATGTCCCAGCGATCCCATGCATGTCGGATCGTTTGTGGGATCGCTAGGACATCGTTATGTGTAACGGGGCCTTTAATCATGCAGAGAGAGATCCTGCTGCAGAGCTTTACGCCTTATGTTATTAGACAAGCAGGAGACAAATACTTGAGTTAGAATTTCATCATCTACATCCGCAAATGCACATCCATGGGCTAGCTCTTTTAGCCTTGTGACATAGGTGTCTATGGATTCTTCTGGAAACTGCTTAGCAATCCTGAACTTGCATCTTTCATATCTGATGTTTTGTTTGGGGTTGAAGTAGTCAGTGAGAGCTTTGGTGCAGGTGCTGTATGTGTCTGTCTCTGCTGCAGGAAACGTGCTGAATATGTCATAGACTCTTGTGCCCGTGCAGTGCAGAAGCATGGCTTTCTTTCTTTTCTCCTCTTTTATATCCATAGCTTCCAGGAATTTCTCAAACCGGTTTAGCATTTTTTCCAGTTATGAGAGAGATTAATGACATCAGTCATATCAAACTGTGGGAACGTGTGCAAGTAGTCAACCATGATGGAGTCTCTCAGTGGCACTGGCGTGTGAAGCTGTAAAGCAGTGGTTAGTACCAGGGCCGGCGTCAGCACCCGACACACCTGGGCAAGTGCCGGGGCCCTGGCGAGACGGGGGGGCCCACTCACGCTGTCTGGAATACCCACCGCCACGCCCGCCATGCACAGACCCCATCCTCAAACCTCCCAGAGGGCTGGGCTGTTTTCTTCTGGCACAGGACCTGTGATGAGGTCACAGGAGGGGAGGACTCAGGGGTCACATGATCAGAAGCCTCGGTGTCTGGCTGCAGGACTCTGCTGTGCTGGTGGTCGTTATGGTGCCGGATGAGGGAAGTTTATGTGGAAGGGTTTACAGGGGGATGTAACAGAGCTGTGTGCGCACGGAGCAGAGCTGTGTGCGTACGGAGCAGGGCTGTGTGCGTACGGAGCAGGGCTGTGTGCGTACGGAGCAGGGCTGTGTGCGTACGGAGCAGGGCTGTGTGCGTACGGAGCAGGGCTGTGTGCGTACGGAGCAGGGCTGTGTGCGTACGGAGCAGGGCTGTGTGCGTACGGAGCAGGGCTGTGTGCGTACGGAGCAGAGCCGTGTGTGTACGAGGTGTACGGAGCGGAGCCGCGTGTGTGCGAGGTGTACCGGAGCATAGCCATGTGTTTACGAGGTTACAGAGCGGAGCCATGTGTGTACGAGGTGTACGGAGCGGAGCCGTGTGTGTACGGGGTGTACGGAGTGGAGCCGTATGTGTACGAGGTGTACGGAGCGGAGCCATGTGTGTATGAGGTGTACGGAGCAGAGCCATTTGTGTACGAGCTGTGCAGAGCGGAGCCGTGTGTGTACGAGGTGTATGGTGCGGAGCCCGGAGCCGTGAGTGTACGAGGTGTATGGTGTGGAGCCCAGAGTCGTGTGTACGGGGCGTGTGGAGCGGAGCCGTGTGTGTACAAGGTGTGCGGAGCAGAGCCGTGTGTGTACAAGCTGTACGGAGCGGAGCCATGTGTGTACGAGGTGTGCAGAGCGGAGCCGTGTGTGTAACGAGGAGTATGGTGCGGAGCCCGGGGCCGTGTGTGTATGAGGTGTGCAGAGCGGAGCTGTGTGTGTGCACGAGGTGCACGGTGCAAAGCTAGGAGCCGTGTGTGTACGAGGTGTGCAGAGTGGAGCCATGTGTGTACGAGGTGTGTGGAGTGGAGCTGTGTGTGTACGAAGTGTACGGTGCAGAGCCCGGAGCCATGTGTGTACGAGGTGTGCAGAGCAGAGCGTGTGTGTATGAGGTGTGCGGAGTGGAGCCGTGTGTGTACAAGGTGTGCGGAGCGGAGCCGTGTGTGTACAAGCTGTACGGAGCGGAGCCATGAGTGTACGAGGTGTGCAGAGCGGAGGCATGTGTGTACGAGGTGTATGGTGCGGAGCCCGGGGCCGTGTGTGTACGAGGTGTGCAGAGCGGAGTTGTGTGTGTGTACGAGGTGTACGGTTCAAAGCCAGGAGCCATGTGTGTACGAGGTGTGCTGAGCGGAGCCATGTGTGTACGAGGTGTGCGGAGCGGAGCTGTGTGTGTACGAGGTGTTCGGTTCGGAGCCCGGAGCCGTGTGTGTACGAGGTGTGCGGAGCAGAGCCATGTGTGTATGAGGTGTGCGGAGAGGAGCCGTGTGTGTACAAGGTGTACGGAGCGGAGCCCTGTGTGTACGAGGTGTGCAGAGCAGAGCCGTGTGTGTACGAGGTGTATGGTGAGGAGCCCGGAGCCGTGTGTGTACGAGGTATGCGGAGCTGTGTGTGTACTAGGTGTACGGTACGGAGCCCAGAGCCATGTGTGTACGAGGTGTGCGGAGCGGAGTCACGTGAGTACGAGGTGTACGGTGCAGAGCCTGAAGCCGTGTGTGTACGAAGTGTACAGAGTGGAGCCATGTATGTACGAGGTGTGCGGAGCAGAGCCGTGTGTGTACGGAGCGGAGCCAAGTGTGTACGAGGTGTATGGAGCGGGAGCGTAGCCGCATGTGTTCGAGGTGTACGTTGCGGAGCATGGAGCTGTGTGTGTATGACGTGTATAGAGCAGAGCCGTGTGTGTACGAGGTGTACGGTGCGGAGCCCGGAGCCGTGTGTGTACAAGGTGAGCGGATCCATGTGTGTACAAGGTGTACGGTCCGGAGCCGTGTGTGTGCGAGGTGTGCAGAGCCGTGTGTGTACGAGGTGTACGGTGCGGAGCCTGGAGTGTGTGTGTACGAGGTGTGCGGAGTGAAGCCGTGTGTGTACGAGGTGTGCGGAGCGGAGCCGTGTGTGTATGAGGTGTACAGAGCGGAGCCGTGTGTACGAGGTGTGCGGAGTGGAGCCGTGTGTGTACGAGGTGTACAGAGTGGAGCTATGTATGTACGAGGTGTGCGGAGCCATGTGTGTACGAGGTGTACGGTGCGGAGCCTGGAGCCGTGTGTGTACGAGGTGTACAGAGCGGAGCCATGTGTGTACAGAGCGTAGCCACGTGTGTACGAGGTGTATGGAGCGGGAGCGTAGCCACCTGTGTACAAGGTGTACGTTGCGGAGCCTGGAGCCATGTGTGTGTACGAGGTTTACAGAGCGGAGCTGTGTGTGTACGAGATGCATGGAGCAGAGCTGAGTGTGTACAAAGCCCAGCCACGTGTGTACAAGATGTACAGAGCGGAGCCGCATGTGTGCGAGGTGTACGGAGCGGAGCCGCGTGTGTACGAGGTGTGCGGAGCGGAGCCGCGTGTGTACGAGGTGTGCGGAGTGGAGCTGCATGTGTGCGAGGTGTATTGAGCGGCGGCGGATATGTACGAGGTCTACAGAGAGGAGCCGGATGTGTACAAGGTGTGAGAAGCGGAGCCGCCTGTGTATGAGGTGTGAGAAGCGGAACTGCATGTGTACCAGGTGTAACGGAGCGTAGCCGTGTGTGTACGAGGTGCGCGGAGCAGAGCCACGTGTGTGCAAGGTGTGCGGAGCGGAGCCATGTGTGTACGAGGTGTGCAGAGCCGTGTGTGTACGAGTTGTACAGAGCGGAGCCATGTATGTGCGAGGTGTGCGGAGCGGAGTCACGTGAGTACGAGGTGTACGGTGCGGAGCCTGAAGCCGTGTGTGTACAAGGTGTACAGAGCGGAGCCATGTATGTACGAGGTGTACGGAGCAGAGCCATGTGTGTACGGAGCGGAGCCACATGTGTATGAGGTGTATGGAGCGGGAGCGTAGCCGCATGTGTTTGAGGTGTACGTTACGGAGCCTGGAGCTGTGTGTGTATGACGTGTACAGAGCAGAGCCGTGTGTGTACGAGGTGTATGGTGCGGAGCCCGGAGCTATGTGTGTACAAGATGTGCGGAGCGGAGCCGTGTGTGTACGAGGTGTACGATCTGGAGCCGTGTGTGTACGAGGTGTGCGGAGCCGTGTGTATACGAGGTGTATGGTGCGGAGCCTGCAGTGTGTGTGTACGAGGTGTGCGGAGTGGAGCCATGTGTGTATGAGGTGTACAGAGCGGAGCCGTGTGTACGAGGTGTGCGGAGTGGAGCCGTGTGTGTACGAGGTGTACAGAGTGGAGCTATGTATGTACGAGGTGTGCGGAGCCACGTGTGTACGAGTTGTACGGTGCGGAGCCTGGAGCCGTGTATGTACGAGGTGTACGGAGCAGAGCTGAGTGTGTGCGGAGCATAGCCATGTGTGCACGAGGTGTATGGAGCGGGAGCGTAGCCACGTGTGTACAAGGTGTACGTTGCAGAGCCTGGAGCCGTGTGTGTACGAGGTGTACAGAGCGGAGCCGTGTGTGTACAAGGTGCATGGAGCAGAGCTGAGTGTGTACAAAGCGCAGCTACATGTGTACAAGGTGTACAGAGCGGAGCCGCATGTGTGCGAGGTGTACGGAGCGGAGCCGCGTGTGTACGAGGTGTGCAGAGCGGAGCCGCATGTTTACAAGGTGTGCAGAGTGGAGCTGCATGTGTACGAGGTGTATTGAGCGGGGACGGATATTTACGAGGTGTACGGAGAGGAACCGGATGTGTACGAGGTGTGAGAAGCGGAGCAACGTGTGTACGAGGTGTGAGAAGCGGAACTGCATGTGTACCAGGTGTAACGGAGCGTAGCCGTGTGTGTACGAGGTGCGCGGACCGGAGCCACATGTGTACGAGGTGTGCGGAGCGGAGCCCCGTGTGTGAGGTGTACGAAGTGAAGGCGCGTGTGTATGAGGTGTGCGGAGCGGAGCTGCATGTGTACAAGGTGTGCGGAGCGGAGCTGCGTGTGTACGAGGTGTACAGAGCAGAGACGAATGTGTACGAGGTGTACGGATCAGAGCCGGATGTGCAAGAGGTGTGGTAAGCAGAGCCGCGTGTGTAGGAGGTGTAACAGGGCGTAGCCGTGTGTGTACAAGGTGTGCAGAGCCTGGAGCCGTGTGTGTACGAGGTGTACGGGGCAGAGCCGTGTGTCTACGAGGTGTGCGGAGCCGCGTGTGTACGAGGTGTACGGTGCAGAGCCTGGAGCCGTGTGTGTACGAGGTGTACGGAGCAGAGCCTGGAGCCGCGTGTGTACGAGGTGTATGGAGCAGGAGCGGAGCAATCTGTGTACGAGGTGTACGGTGCGGAGCCCAGAGCCGTGTGTGTACGAGGTGTACAGAGTGGAGCTGTGTGTGTACGAGGTGTGCGGAGTGGAGCTACGTGTGTACGGGGTGTATGGAGTGAAGCCACGTGTGTATGGAGCGGAGCTGTGTGTGTATAAGGTGTACAGAATGGAGCCGTGTGTGTAAGAGGTGTGTGGAGCCGTGCGTGTACGAGGTGTATGGTGGGGAGCATTCATACCTCCCAACCGTCCCAGATCCAGAGGGACAGTCCCGATTTTGAGAGAGAGACTGCCCCAGCTGGGAGCTTACTTTTCCAGCAGACACAGGAGTACATGGCGGAGCCCCAAGGAGCACTTTAAAACTCGCATGTGATGTGTTACGTGTTACAGAACCACTCAGCACCCAGAATATTTTGTGCAGTTGTATGTATGTATAGTGGGTTCCATGTGAGATGCATGTCCCTAGTGCATCAGTTCGCAGGCTGCGCCCCTGGGCAGAGGGGACACGATGTTCTCCTTTTGTCAGCCCTCCCCCCACCTTTGTAATTCCCACAGTAAACATCGGCAGGCTCCGGCCACCTGCGGCTTTTGTAATGCATGTCTGGCCTGCCGCTTTTCTATTGGCCGGTCCTCTGTATCTGTGTGATATATTCTGTGTCCTGTGAGTAAAGTGTTGTCAGACTGGAAATACATGGAGAAGCAGTGATCTTTTATATGCGCCCATGTAACCAAGGAATTCCAGCCAGCGTCATTCATTCAGACTCCAGCCAACGCAGAGCGGACCTCCGAAAACACGGGGTGGTACTGAAAGAGGTACCCCTGCTTGGTAGACCCTGTTACACTGGTGGCAGCGGCAGGATATGATACCCCTTCTACAGGAGGAAAGGAATGAATGGAAAACAACTACCAGAAGTTAAAGAGGACTACATTAAAAGATCTGGTGGAAGCCCGAGGGTTGATCGCCAGCAACAAAACAAAAGCGGATTTGATAGCAGCCATCATGGAACACGACAGTGCAGCGCCCCCCAATGTGAATGTGGAGGAGACCGAATTCCAGAGGGAGGTAAAGAACAGATTGGCGTTCTATGGCCCAAACCCTGCGGTAGAGATCATACGAGAGGTGATGGCTGATGTGCGTACTGATCTGAAGGAAAAGATGGCCGAGCGGACCAGGATAGAGCTAGCCAAGATGGAGATGGCAGAGCGGACCAAATTGGAGCTGGCCAAGATGGAGATGGCAGAGCAGAGAGAGGAGAGTCAGCGAGCAGGGGGAGCTCTGGCCTTCGACTAGGTACCTTCAACAGTAAGCCACAAAAAGATCCAGTATAATGCCTTCCGACAGTTGGGGGAGGCAGAGGAAGACATTGATGGCTTTCTGCAGGAGTTTGAGCGGCAGTGTGCCCTTCATCAAGTGAAGCCGGAGGAACGGGTTCAGATTCTGGCCAGCAAGCTGACAGGCTGGGCAGCGGACACCTATCGCACGGTACCTGATGAGGACTGTATGGACTATGAGCGGATCAAAGAAATGATCTTGGCCCGGTATGCGCTGACACCAGAGGCATACCGCCAAAAGTTCCGCGGACTTATAAAACGCATAACCGATACCCACGCTGAATGGGCCTGTAAATTACGGCGGTCACTGCTACAGTGGGTACAAGGGAGCCAAGCAACCACTAAGGAGGACGTCCTCCAGCTCTTCTTGTTAGAACGATTCTTTAATGGACTAACCCCCGAGACACAGGAATGGCTTCGGGACAGGTGGCCAACGACTCTTGAGGAAGCCGCTCGTCTGGCCGATGAACATCATGATGCCAGGAGGCCGCAGTTGTCCGGATCAAAGATGGTCACTAGGGGCCCGCCCATGGACCTGGAGGGCCCCAAACCACCGAAGATTGTAGGGGGACCAGCTAGAAACCCAGCCTACTACAGTTCCCCTGGGGCGCGATGCCACACCTGCCGTCAGCTGGGCCACCAACAAAGACAATGTCCCAACCGGACTCAGCATACCCAGTGGCCAAAGGCGGGAACAGCTACCTTCAGCCGGGCTGCTGTACACTGCTATCAAGGCGAAGCTGACCCGACATTGGGGGCTACGACTAACCAAGGGGTGGAAGAGATGGAGGAAGTGCTGCATGAAGTAGACCTCATGCAGGCAGCCCGGGCAGATAATCGACAACAGCATTGACAGGTCGTGTGGGTTAATGGGAAATGTATGCAGGGACTAAGAGATTCCGGAGCAACTTTGATCCTTGTGAAGCCTCATCTCGTCCGGGACCAAGAGAAGACAGACCGGACAGTGGCAGGGGGAGCCATACATCGACTGCCCACTGCCAGGATTCACCTGAACTGGGGAGTCGGGGATGGCCTTGTTGAGGTCGGCTTGATGGAGGATTTGCCTGCAGACGTCTTGCTGGGAAATGACTTGGGGCCCATGTTGTCTGCATTCTCAGTGGCCCCTCTGGCTGAGACACATCCTGTGACCACCCGGAGACAAGCTTGAGCTGCGGAGGCAGATTCACTCAGAGGAGGCCCAGGTAAGATATCCCAGCCCTACACGTATTCCCATAGCCAGACACATTTCTTGGGCCACCCCAGATGAATTTAAGAGGGAATTACTTGAGGATCCTTCATTACAGGGATATCGTGGAAAGGCACAGGAGGGGAGAGGGGTACTGGAAGGGGAACAGTGTGTGTGGAAGCAGGGACTCCTCTACCGGATCACAGAGCAGCACCACACAGGGATGAGCCCCACTATAAAACGACAGCTGGTAGTTCCCAAGAAGTATAGGCAGGAGCTACTGCGAATCTCTCATGACATACCCTTAGCCGGGCACTTCGGCGTCAGTCGCACCAGGCATCGTCTGACACAAAACTTCTTTTGGCCGGGGGTAACCTATGATGTTCGTCAGTACTGCCAGACCTGTGACAGTTGCCAGCGCATTGGCAAGAGGGGGGATCGATGCAAGGCCAAATTACGCCCCCTCCCCATTGTGGAGGAGCCATTTAGCCGAGTAGCGGTCGATCTGATAGGGCCGTTAGCCAAACCTAGTCTGTCAGGGAAAAAGTATATATTGACAGTGGTAGATTATGCCACACGGTATCCAGAGGCGGTTGCGTTACCTAACATACTGGCAGAGACTGTGGCGGCCGCCCTGCTCCAGGTGTAATCACGGGTTGGATTTCCCCGGGAGATTATCTCGGACCAGGGTACCCAGTTTACAGCAGAGGTGACCATCCAACTGTGGAAGCTGTGTGGTGTAAAGTCCATTAGAAGCGCCCCGTACCACCCGCAAACCAATGGGTTGTGTGAACGCCTTAACGGGACATTAAAACAGCTCATTGGGACTTTTACCAGGACATAAAGGGACTGGGAGAAATTCTTGCCACACCTCCTGTTTGCCTATCGGGAGGTGCCCCAAGAATCCACGGGGTTCTCCCCGTTCGAGCTGGTATACGGGAGACGGGTAAGGGGACCCCTAGACTTAGTGCTGGAACACTGGGAAGGGGAGGGCCTCATAGAAGGAGTACCTATTGTACCCTATGTGCTGGAATTCCGGGACTGCCTACAGGAGCTGACTCAGGCTGTACGTGAGAACATGCAGGCGACCCAGCGGCGCCAGCGCATATGGTACGATTGGAGGGCCAGAGAGCGCACTTTGGAAATAGGACAGAAGGTCCTGGTGTTAAAGCCCACTAAACAGAATAAGTTTCAAGCTGCATGGTAGGGGCCCTACCAGGTAGTGGAGAAAATAGTCGACACAACCTATAATGTCGCCAATTGTGACGACCCCAGGGTTATCCGCATGTTCCACGTGAATATGCTGAAGCCCTGCCGGGAGCTCCCTGAAGAGGTAGTGGCCATCTGTGCACCTGAAGCAGAGGATTTAGCCGGACTTCCCTTGCCAGATGTCTTAGGGGAAAGGACTCAGTCTAAAACATGGGACCAGGTACACTTGGGTGAAGACCTAGGCCCCCGGGAGAGACAGCAGGTGGAGGAGTTGTTGAGGCAGCGACAGAGAATGTTTTCGGGGAGACCAGGGTACACTCGCCTGGCACAACACAAGGTTGAGACCCAGGATCAGACCCCCCTGCGACAAAACCCCTTCCGCGTCCCTGAGTCTGTACGAGAGGGGATGCGACAAGAGATACAAGAGATGCTGCGTTTAGGGGTCATTGAAGAGTCAGATAGTCCCTGGGCATCCCACATAGTGTTAGTGCCCAAGAAGGATGGGACTACACGGTTTTGTGTAGACTATCGTAGGCTCAATGAGAAAACAGTATACAAAATATAATGACACGTCACTCCTCAAATTATGGTGGTGCCCGGATAAGGGTAACCAATCCTTAATCAATGTAAAAAATTAATCCGGCACTCAAAAGATCAAATGCTGATAATGGTTTAAGATTGAAGCCCATTAGAAGAGAGAAATCACTGGAGAATCATGAGTAGGTCATAGGAGGCTTCAATCTTAAACCGTCTGATGAAGGTCAATGAATAGACCGAAACGTCATGTTTTTGGATTATGCCCTCTGAAATAAAATTAAAAAATTCATTATCAGCTTTTGATCTTTTGAGTGCCGGATTACTTTTTTACAATGAGAAAACAGTGACGGATGCATACCCCATGCCGCGTGTGGATGAGTTGTTAGACCGGCTGACGGGGGCAAAGTATTTGACCACCATCGATCTATGCAAAGGCTACTGGCAGATTCCCCTTAGTCCTGACGCTATTCCCAAGTTGGGATTTGTCACCCCGTTCGGCTTATTCCATTCGGGATGAAGAATGCCCTGGCGACCTTCCAAAGGCTGGGTCCCGATTTTGAGAGAGAGACTGCCCCAGCTGGGAGCTTACTTTTCCCGCGGACACAGGAGTACATGGCGGAGCCCCAAGGAGCACTTTAAAATTCGCACGTGATGTTCTACCGGAAGTGACGTGCTGGAAGCTGACCGGAAATGAGGTAATTTCAGGAGGAGATTTTGACGGAACCTTGGAGGCACTTCTGGGAATGCTTCAGATCCATCACCGTGTTCTCCTCCGACAGCGCAAACAGGGGGATCACCTGGGAATTGGGGATGCCGGCCATGTGAGCGGATCATGATATGTCCTGCATCGGGAGGCTCAGGTGGGCACTACAATGGGAGCCAGGCTGCTATGGTATCTTTATAGAATATTTTGTTCTTTCTTTCTCTCTCTCTGTTCTTTCTTTCTCTCTCTCTGTTCTATCTTTCTCTCTCTGTTCTTTCTCTCTAATCTTTTTTTTCTTTCTCTGTGTTGTTTCTTTCTCTCTTTGTTCTCTTTCTTTCCCCTCTTTCTTCCTTTCTCTCTGTTCTTTCTTTCCTCTCTTTCTGTCTGTTCTTTCTTTCTCTCTGTGTTCTTTCTTTCCCATCTTTCTTTCTCTCTGTTTCTTTCTTTCCCCTCTTTCTTTCTTTCCCTATCTGTTCCTTCCCCTCTTTCTTTCTCTCTACCACTCTGTTCATTCGTTCCCCTCTTTCTTTTTTCTCTCTCTCTGTTTTTTCTGTCCAGTCTTTCTTTCTCTCTCTGTTCCTTCTTTCTCTGTTCTTTATTTCTTTTCCCTCTTTCTTTCTCTCTCCCTCTGTTCTTTTTTCCCTCTTTCTTTCTCTGTTCTTTTTTTCTGTCCACTATTTCTTTCTCTCTGTTCTTTCTTTCTCCCCTCTCTGTTCTTTCTTTCCCCTCTTTCTTTCTGTTTCTCTCTGTTCTTTCTTTTTCTTTCCCCTCTTTCTTTCTTTCTCTCTCTAATCTTTTTCTCTCTCTGTTCTTTCTTTCTCTCTGTTCTTTCTTTCTTTTTCTGTTCTTTTTCTTTCTTTCTTTCTTTCTCAGTTCTTTATTTATTTCTCTCTTTCTGTTCTCTCTCTCTGTTCTTTCTTTCTCTCTCTGTGTGTTCTTTCTTTCTCATCTTTCTTTTATATGTACACTACTAATCAATAGCCTCCTTCACATGAACGTGTTTTGCCACAGAGCGTGTGTCCATGTGGATCACATGCGAGTCTGTGTGATGACACACAGAGACAAGTCCGTTTTTGGCCGGCACCATGGATGCCACACAGCATGAATCGTGGTATGTGTTAAAGGGGGGGGCCACTGAGACTCTTTCACCCGGGGCCATCAAAAACCTGGAGCTGGCCCTGGTTAGTACTCACAGCAGCAGGTGATTGCATCCTATCCTTGTTGCCAGTTGTAATGTCCACAAGGTATAAGAAATTCAAGGGAGAATGCTTTAACTGTATTTTATTCTTCTCCTTCTTCCTCCAGCACACAGCATAACATTTCTCTCCTCAGGCTAAACTGAAACTGAAGCTCTCCCAACCCACTTCCTGTCTATAACCTATTAGATTGTGAGCCCCATCGGGGACAGTGATGATAATGTGTGCAAAACTGTAAAGCGCTGCGGAATATGTTAGCGCTATATAAAAATAAAGATTAATAAAGATTAATTAATAACCTTCCAGTCACAAGATTTTCTTTCTTAAAGAGACAAGTCAAATCATTATACATTGCAGGGGTTAACTACTGTGACAGTTTTATAGATCAGGTCTTTCCGGCCTCAGCGATACTTTCTCATTTATTTTTGTTTTTACATAAAAATACGTATTTATGGGTATAATATTTTTTCATTTAATAAATATATTATATGATTAAAAAATATATATTTTTACAATTTTTTAATACTTTGTTTCAACTATTTTACTTAGTTCCCCTATAGGACTTTAACTATTATCACTCTGATTTCTGGAATAATGCACTGCAGTGTTAGGCCTCGTTTCCACTTCGCAAACATCGCATTCCACTCGCAAAAATGTTAAATGAGTCAGTGCTCATCGCCGAGATTTTCCTCAGCTCCAGTCAGACTAAAGAAACAATCACTGCATGCTGTGAATGACTGCATATATCGGATGTGACTTGCCAGTTGACATATTGGAGTGCACAGCGTGCCGATATGGTTAAGCCAGGGCTGCACAGGCGGCTCGCTTTTTACCTGTGGTCAGATGTATTCATGTCTCATCTATTTATTATTTTATGTGTATTGATTCAATAAACATTTATAGTTTTATTAGCAATTTATACTGGTGCTAACTTTGTTGTATAAACATTTCCATATATACACTCCAAAATCTTGTGGAAAGTCTTCCCTGAAACATGGAAGATGTTAGCTGCAAAAGTGAGACCAACTCCATATTATTGCCTTTGGGTTTAGAATGGGACGTCTTGTACACACGTAGTCAAAATTGTTGGAGCCCCTTGTTTAATGACAGAAAAACCCACAATGGTCACAGAAATAACTTGAATCCGACAAAAGTAATAATAAATCAAAAATCTATGAAAATGAACAAATGAAAGTCAGACATTACTTTTCAACCATGCTTCCGCTGGATTTTTAAAAAAGTAAAACTCATGAAATAGGCCTGGACAGAAATGATGGTACCCTTAACTTAATATTTTGTTGCACAACCTTTTGAGACAAATACTGCAATCAAAGGATTCCTGTAACTGTCAATGAGACTTCTGCACCTCAAGAGCAAACTGCTCCAGTTGACTCGTGTTTAAAGGTTGCCTTTTCCCAACGGCATGTTTCAGCTCTTTCGAAAGATGCTCAATAGGATTTACGTCAGGGCTCAAAGAAGGCCACTTCTGAATAGTCCAATGTTTTCCTCTTAGCCATTCTTAGGTGTTTTTAGCTGTGTGTTTTGGGTCATTATCCTGTTACAAGAACCATGACCTGCGACTGAGACCAAGCTTTTTGACACTGGGCAGCACATTTCTCTCTAGAATCCCTTGATAGTCTTGAGATTTCATTGTACCCTGCACAGATTCTAAACACCTTGTGCCAGATGCAGCAAAGCAGCCCCAGAACATAACAGAGCCTCCTCCATGTTTCACAGTAGTGACAGTGTTCTTTTCTTGATTTGCTTCATTTTTTCTTCTCTGAACATAGAGCTGATGTGCATTGCCAATAAGTTCCAGTTTTAGCTCACCTGTCCATAGGACATTCTCCCAGAAGTTTTGTGGCTTGTCAAAATGTAGTTTGGCAAATTCCAGTGGGTTGCCCTCCCAGGGCTGTGGGGTACTCCGTACCGGGCCGGTGTCAGGGGGATGTGTCACAGCAGCGATGACCCGGTCCGTGGCCCTGGGCGCCCAAGTAATAGGGAGATGTAGCTATTGGTAGAATAGTTTGTGACGCCACCCGTGGTGTTTGGCAAATGTGGTGTTAGGCCAACGCTGCATACAGATCCGCTGGGACTGATGGTATGTGCAGCTTAGATGGTAAAGCTCCCCACAGGTGGAGCTGTAGTCCCAGGGCAGTGTAGATGTAGCTGGCACGGGAATGTAGCAGTGCCGAAAGCGTAGGGAACAGACAAGACACAGCGGTTGTAGTTTCTGTACCTTTACTGAGTATATGCAGTCTAGGGTCCTGATTACAGATGGTATTGGAGCAGGTTAGCCTGGAAGCAGATCAGGATTCTCTCTCAGCAGAAGTGCTGTGCAGTCTCCTTCCTAGAGCTTGTAGTGTGAAGCACTCCAGTACTTAGTTACTCTGAAATGCCTCTCTTCAGATGTTCCTAGAACTATACTTGTATGACAGACAGCTGTAGCCTCTCTTGGGGACTCATCTCCTGAGTCCTGGCTCTCTATCCAATTGCTGTTGTGTCCCAAGTCTTTGCTGGGAGCAGAGCATTTACAGCCTCCTACTCCTCTGGTAGCTGTGGCAGGACCGTTAGTATCCATACCACTGTGGAGACCAGGCTCCAGTCTTTGCGTTCTAGCAGTGAGGGAGCTCTCCTCCCGGAGCTCAACCTCCACCCCGCTCCACACGTCTGCACACGTGGACCTCCTCACACAATCTGACTACTCCTTCCTCCTGACCCTCAGAGAGCACTCTGCTCCTCAATCCTGATTCAGAGATCCCCCTGCTGGCCCGGAGTGGAACTGTGTTGCATGCAGTAGGTTAACTGCTGGAGAGACCCATCACTGCTTTCAAGCCTGGCATTACCCTCCCCTGGAGGAAGGCAAAGCCAGTGTGGCGACCATACCCCTGGGGGCGCCACACCAGTGTGGCGTTTTTATGATTTTTTTTTCAACAATGGTGTCCTCCTTGGTCGTCTCCCATGAAGTCTACTTTGGCTCATACAACGACGGATGGTGTGATCTGACACTGATGTTCCTTGAGCTTGAACTTCACATTTATTCTGTTTGGAAGTTTTTCTTGGCTCTTTTGTTACCATTCTGTCACGTGGACCCGTCTTGTGTGACACGACCCGCAGGTCGGTAGCGGAAACAACAAGACAAGGCATGTGTAAATGTCCAGTATGACACAACCCGCAGGCCGGTAACTGAAAAAGCAAGACACGGGGAAAGGGGCAACAGTTACAACGGTGGGCCCTGTGATAGGGAACGGGGACGTGGAGACCTCCTGCACTCCCCTGAGTCAGTGTCCCTCCACTCCTAATGATCCCTAGGCCGGTTCCGCACCGGGCGCCGATCAGGATACCTGTCACCCTAGCACACCCTACACCTATCCCTTGCTAGGGAGCTGGGTGGTGCAGGCACTGGCCCCACCGCTGTACTAATACACACCAGGGAAAAATACAAACAGGGAAACACCACTTCGCTTTGCTCTGTTACTATTGCTCCCAGCAACAGAGTCCACCACCAGAATGCAGCTTTCCTCAAGAATAGCTGCTACTTCTCCAAGCTTTGTCAGAGCTGCAAGGAACACCTCTCTGTAATTCCTTCCTTCACCAGACTTTAACCCAGAGCTCTCCTGAGCTGCTCTCTGCAGTTCCTTCCTTCACCAGTCTTGGTTGGAAATGAGCAATATCACCAACAACTGCTTATAGACCATGTGACCCTATATAGGAAAAGGGAATGGTCAAATGATCAGGGGCAAAAAGCTGCTATAACCCCACTGACCACCGGGGCAAAAGGCAAAGCAAAGAAAACATCAAGTGCAATGACTCTAATGGCCACCGGGGCAAAACTAGAACTGAAACCACACAGCTTAAGGAAAAAAAATGGTTACTAGTGCTTTTTATCTGTCATGATCCAGCATGGATCATGACACATTCGTATTATCCGTCTCTTTGATTTGTCATGAATTTTCCTCCTGGGGCCACGTCCAGGGAGATTGTAGTCACAGGAACATCAAGCTGCTTGGAGATGGTCTTATAACTTTTACCAATCTTTTTTCTAATCTCCTGAGATAACTCTTTCCTTCGTTTCCTCTGGTCCATGTTGAGTGTGATACACACCATGTCACCAAACAGCACAGTGAGTATCTGTAGCCCTATATAAAGGCCACTCACTGATTCCAAGATTGTAGACACCTGTGATGCTAATTAGTGGACACTCTGTGATTTAATGTGTCCCTTTTGTCACATTATTTTCAGGGGTACCATCATTTCTGTCCAGGCCTATTTCATGAGTTTTATTTTTTTTTAAATTCTGTGGAAGCATGGTTGAAAAGCAATGTCTGACTTTCATTTGTTCATTTTCATAGATTTTTAATTTATTATTACATTTAGCAGACTCAAGTTACTTCTGTGACCATTGTGGGTTTTTCTGTTATTAAACAAGGGGTACCAACAATTTTGACCACGTGTGTAAGCTCCTGTATGTATGATGTGTATGTGCCCCAATGCTATTGTCCATATAGTATATGGCATATTTACAACATGTACCTAAAGAAGCATCTGAAACATGAGATATACATATACTGCAATGTTTAGATTGGCCATTTCATTCCACGGTCCATATATCGTTTGGGTACACTGCTTTTTTGAAAGTGGTATGTGATATGCCAAGAATATTATATTTGGTGATACTAAAGCAGGGTACAATAACAAGAACTGCAATGGATAGATCTCTCAATGGATACTACTATGATTGGCATTAATATCTGGCACAATCTGTAAGGTTAAGCTCCCATGAAGAGTTATTGACGCTGCGTATTTTCACTGTGCAAAAAAGTGGTGTCTTCCAATTCTAGCAAAGTGTATGGGACTTATAGAAATCTCCTGCCAATGGAACTTTTTTTATGTAGCGTAAACTGACCTGCGATTCGTGTTTCAAATCCACTACGTGTAAATTTCTCTTGCTGGTACACTGAGCTTTATGTTCTTATTTTCCCCATAGAATTGCAATAGATGTAGAAAATGAGCAAGTCAACACAGATAATATGTGATTTTAATGCATTTCGGCTGCGGAAATGCACTAAAAACGCACTAGAAACGTATGTAATCTGCATATGATTTTGTCAAAGTCAAATACCAGGAAGTATCAAAAACAAAGTAGCTTAATTTAAAACATGACATATCAAAAAAGAGACAAAAACCATACCATCAAAACGCGATAAAAACACATGTAAAAGAACGCACTCAAGAACTTAGCGAAAAACACGTACCGTATATACTCGAGTATAAGTCGATCCGAGTATAAGTCGACCCCCCTAATTTTGCCACAAAAAACTTGGAGAACTTATTGACTCGAGTATAAGTCTAGGGTGGGAAATGCTCCATAGATTATTCCCCCATATGGTGTCCCCAAAAGAAGCTCCATAGATTATTCCCCCATATGCTGCCCCCATAAGAAGCTCCTTAGATTATGCCCCCCATATGCTGCCCCCATAAGAAGCTCCTTAGATTATGCCCCCCATATGCTGCCCCCATAAGAAGCTCCATAGATGATTCCCCCATATGCTGCCCCCATGCTGCTGCTGCATGTAAAAATAAAAAAATGACATACTCACCTCTCCGTCGCTGGGTGTCAGATTCTCACCTGTCCTGCGTCCATGGCTGCTCCCCGCTATCTGCCACATCATCAGTCAGTGACGATCAGACTGCAGGGGGCGCGGCACGCACTAACCACGTCACCGCGCCCTCTGCTGTCTGAAGTCACTGACCGATGACAGACACAGACACCAGCAAGCAGCCATGGACGCAGGACAGGTGAGTATCGCTATACTTACCCGTCCTGACGCTGTGTCTTGAGCCCCCAGCTTCTCCGCGCTCTCTCTTCCTGCCTTCAGTGGTCATGTGGTACCGCTCATTAAAACTCATGAATATGCACATATTCATCAGTTTTAATGAGCGGCACCACGTGACCGCTGAAGGCAGGAAGAGAGAGCACGGGGAGAAGCTGGGGGCTCAAGACACAGCGTCAGGACGGGTAAGTATGACCTGACACCCCCGCTCCCCCTCCCCATCCGACCCCCCGGTGTATATGACTCGAATATAAGACGAGAGATGGACTTTCAGCCCAATTTTTTGGGCTGAAAATCTCGACTTATATTCGAGTATATACGGTAAGTAACCCAACTTAACTAATAAAAATCTGCAATACCAATAACTCACCAAATATTCATCACGGGAACATAGCGCAAGGGTTCATAAACTTTGGTAGGATCAAAAGGAAATTAACCCCTTAACGACCGCCGATACGCCTTTTAACGGCGGCAGTTAAGGGTACTTATTCATCAGCACCGCCTTTTAAGGTTATAGCGCCCCCCAGCATTGGAAACTCTCCTGGGTCTCAGCTACTGAGGGTAGCGGAGACCCCAGAGAACATTATTCGGGTCGGTTTATATCAACCCCAGTGTTGCGATCACTGTTATTCACGGAATAAAGGCGAACGCAAAAAAAGTCTGATTTCTCATTTAATTTGTCTTTCCTCTGATATGATCTAGCACAGCAGAGAATAGAGAAATGGGGTCCCCCGAGCCCCTCCCTCGGTTCCTCCGGAGTCCCTTAACCCTCCTGCATCCCCCGGTCCTGTACTCCGGTCGTCAGCGTCTTCTTCCAGGAAAATGGCAGGCGCATGCACAGTGCACCCACCGGGATCTGCTGGCGAGCACCCGGCAACAATAGGAAACTTTTCCTATTGGTTCATTTTGATCACTGTGATAGACTCTATCACAGTGATCAAAATGAAAAGAATAGTAAATAAACACCCCCTTTATCACCTCCTTAGTTAGGTGAAAATAATAAAATAAAAAAACAATGTATTTATTTCCAATTTTCCATTAGGGCTGGATTGGGCAAGGGATAGGGTTAGGGTTGGGGCTAGGGTTAAGGTTGGGTCTAGAGCTAGGGTTAGGGTTGGGCTAGGGATAGGGTTGGGACTAGGGTTACGTTTGGGTTAGGGTTAGGGTTGAGCTATGGTTAGGGTTGCATTAGGGTTGGGGCTAGGGTTAGGTTTGGGGCTAGGGTTAGGTTTGGGGCTAGGGTTAGGTTTGGGGCTAGGGTTAGGTTTGGGGCTAGGGTTAGGTTTGGGGCTAGGTTTGTGTTGCGGTTAGGGCTGTGGTTAGTCTTATGGTTGTGGTTGGGATTACTGTTAGGGTTGGGATTAGGGTTAGAGGTGTGTTAGGGTTGTGGTTAGGGTTATGGTTATAGTTAGGATTAGGTTTAGAGGTGTGTTAGGGATAGGATTGGAGTCAGAATTGGGGGGGTTCCACTGTTTAGGTACATCAGGGGGTCTCCAAATGCGACATGGCGACCACCATTGATTCCAGACAGTTTTGCGTTCAAAAAGTCAAACAGTGCTCCCTCCCTTCTGAGCCCTGCCATACGCCCAAACAGTGGCTTTCTCCCACATATGGTGTATCGGCATACTCAGGAAAAATTGCACAACAAATTTTGTGGTCCATTTTCTCCTGATAGATACCCTTGTGAAAAATAAAAAAAATTGGTTCCAAAGTAACATTTTTGCAAAAAATTAAAATGTTCATTTTTTCCTTCCACAATGCTTTAGTTCTCATAAAACAACTGAAGGGTTAATAAACTTCTTGAATGTAGTTTTGCGCACCTTGAGGGTTGCAACTTTTAGAATGGTGTCACTTTGGGGTAATTTCTGTTATATTGACCCCCTAAACTCACTTCAAATGTGAGGTGGTCACTAATAAAATATTTTTGTAAATTTTGTTGGAAAAATGAGAAATCGCTGGTCAACTTTTAACTCTTATAACAAAAAAAAACTATGTTTCCAAAATTGTGCTGATGTAATGCTGACATGTAGGAAATGTTATTTATTAACTATTTTGTGTGACACCACTCTCTGATTTAAGGGTGCAAAAATTAAAATTTTGAAAATTGCACATTTTTGAACATTTTTGACAAATTTCTGTTTTTTTCATAAGTAAACACGAATTATATCGAAGAAATTTTACCACTAACATGAAGTACAATATGTCACGAAAAAACTGTCGTTGAAGCTTTCCACATCTATAACTTCATAAAGTGACAGTGGTCAGAATTGCAAAAATTGGCCTTGTCATTAAGTACCAATTTGGCTCTGTCACTAAGGGGTAATGATGTGACAACTTAGGGTGGTTTCACATTAGCGCTTTTTAAGCGCACGCACGGCCGGGGGTAGCTCCGCCCCCGAGCCGGCTCTCTGCCCGGCGTGCCCGCCCCTTGCTTGTAGCGCCGCCTCCTAGCGCACAGCGGCGCCTGCGATCGGCGCACCCTATCTTTAGCATAGGGTGCGCAGATCGTGCGCAGGCCGTGCGCTAGTTGCGCTTTGACCTGCGCTGCGCACTTTTGACGGTGCACCGTGCGCGCCAAAATCCGAAAAGTTTGATTTTGGCGCGCACGGCGCACCGTCAAAAGTGCGCAGCGCAGGTCAAAGCGCAACTAGCGCACGGCCTGCGCACGATCTGCGCACCCTATGCTAAAGATAGGGTGCGCCGATCGCAGGCGCCGCTGTGCGCTAGGAGGCGGCGCTACAAGCAAGGGGCGGGCACGCCGGGCAGAGAGTCGGCTCGGGGGCGGAGCTACCCCCGGCCGTGCGTGCGCTTAAAAAGCGCTAATGTGAAACCACCCTTAGAAAGATTTGCTGTGCCAGTATACAACAAATATCAGTCACCCTTTATTGTCTCTGAATGAATGAAAAAATGAGTTAAAGGATGACTGTTGGAAAAACCTATAAATTATGGTTACTAAGCAGTAAATTAGAATACATTTTCTACAAGCTGAAATAAAGGATGTTATGCAACATTTTAATTGCATAAGGAATATTGTAAATGTGCAACACTGTAACGATGACATGTGTGAATCAATACATCAAATTACTATGAAATTGCATTTAATTCACACTCAATTACATTATTAAATTTAATTCACACTCAATTCTTTCACAACTCTAACGAAACATGCCAAATTTTCCTTTGGCTGCTAGACATACAATTTTGGAACAGATTTCATCCACCTACACAGAAAACATGTTTCACTGTCTGCTGAATGAGAATCACTTTGTCTAAACTGAATGAATTTGCAGATGAGAATTACACAATCGTTAAGAAAACAACTAGATTTAAAAAAAATTCACATGAAATAGTATTTGTAAGTATGTCCATGTCAATAAGAACGGCGTAAAAATCTCTTGAATATTACAATACTGTAACCATGGTATGAACAGAGCCCTAGCATTCCAGAGAGCTAAAGGCCTGTCACACTAAGCGATATCGCTAGCAATATCGCTATAACTTGTGGCGTTATAGCGATATTGCTAGTGATATCGCAGTGCCTGATACTTACCTCCGACCGCTCCCCCGCTGGTTATCTCTGATCGCGCGAGAACGTCCTGGACTGTTTCTCGTCGTCAGCTTCCTGCTGTGACGACGAGCGACGCGTGGAGCCGGGCGGGAGGACGCAGGTTTGCCTCGTCTGACAGGTAAGTAGCGACCCCCGTCCCCGGCGATGTCACTAGTGAGATCTGCCTGTGTGGCAGCTCACTAGTGACCACTTAGCGATGTACCAGCGATCCTGACAGCTTCATATCGCTGGTCGGGATCGCTAGTACATCGCTAAGTGTGACAGTACCTTACCTTATGGAAGAGTCTTACTAGACCTGGCCGACCAGCCAAACTGAGAAATCATGGGAGAAAAGCCTTGGTGAGAGAGGTAAAGAAGAACCCCAAGATCACTGAGCTCCACAGATGCAGTAGGAAGATAGGAGAAAGTTCCACAAAGTCAACTATCACTGCAGCAAAGGGTCTGAATACTTATGACCATGTGATTTTTCAGTTTTTAAGTTTTAATAAATTTGCAAAAATTTCTACATTTCTAATTTTTTTTTCAGTCACGATGGGGTGCAGAGTGTACATTAATGAGAAAAAAAAATAAACTTTTTTGAATTTTCCAAATGGCTGCAATGATACAAAGAGTGAAAAATGTAAAGGGGTCTGAATACTTTCCGTACCCACTGTATATGCCATATATCATATCTATACAAAGCTAAAATCATGATAGGAAATATGACATTAATATCTACCACCTGGGACCTCCAGGTAGCTGATATCTTTAATATCAGGGATCTCATAATTTTTGGGACCCGAGCCACGTCTCATTTACTGGCCCCATTTGAGATCACAAGAGGAGTGACTCTTACCTGGTAAAAGCAGATTCTGATAAATTTGCAAAAATTTCTACATTTCTGTTTTTTTCTGTCAAGATTGGGTGCAGGGTGTACATTAATGAGAAAAAAAAAGTGAACTTTTTTGAATTTACCAAATGGCTGCAATGAAACAAAGAGTGAAAAATTTAAAGGGGTCTGAATACTTTCCATACCCACCGTATGTGTTGGAATCAGATGTTTATGTACTATACACTCACTGGGAAGCGCCCAATAACCGGCCTAGTAGTGAAAGCAGCCATTGCCTCGTTCATCAATTGTCAGTTAATTGTGTGATTGTCCCTACGATTGTTGGCAAACAGAGTGCTGTTCATGACACTAGGCCTTTTTCACATCTTCTCTTTACAAATCCCTTTTTTTCCCATATTTGTATGTTCCTTATCTTTTTCATTGGTTGTATCTGCCCTGTCATGTCCTTTTCAATTCTCAATAAAAACTTGTACAAAATGTAGCGCCTTCTGTCTTCATCACTGTCATCGTCATCTAGGCCTTGTATATTAATCCTTTCTAAACTCTAGAACCGAGGTCTCTAATTTCAGAGACTTTCACTTATCACAGTTAAGCCCCCGTCAAACCCAGCGATCTCGCTAGCGAGATCGCTGCAGAGTCACAAGTTTTGTGACGCAACAGCGATCTCACCAGCGAGATCGCTGTGTGTGACACTTACCAGCGACTGGCCCCCCTGCCGGGTATCGCTGATCGTCCTGGAATGGCCAGGACATTTTTTTGATCGCTGGTCTCCCGCTGGTCAGCACGCATCGCTGCGTGTGGCAGGCGGGAGACCAGCAATCAGCGAGCTGGTGCTGGCAACTAAGGTACACATCGGGTTTCTAAGTGCCACGCGCCGCTTAGAAACCCGATGTGTACCTTGGTTACCAGCTTTCTGCACCAGCGTGCTGGGAACTAAGGTACACAGTGGGTAACTAAGCGATGTGCGTCGCTTGTTACCCGCGTGTCGCTGGAGCTGATCGCTGGTGAAGCTGCCTGTTTGGCAGCTCACCAGCGATCATGTAGTGACACACCAGCGATCCTGACAAGGGTATATCGTTGTCGGGATCGCTGGTGCGTCGCTATGTGTGATGGGGCCCTTAGTCATCTAAAAAAACATCTCACACATCCATCCCCACCTCTTCATTGACTCTGCTAAAACAGACATTTGACATTTCAGGTGTTTTTCACTTTGAATAAACCAATCCATTATAAATTTGATAGTTTTTATTAACCAGATAAACTACCTCCATTTCATAATCCATCCTGATTTTTTTCTGTGTAATAAACGAATGTCACACTATCGGCCAGTCATTAGCTTTCTCTTCTAGAATTGAAACCCTTCATACATAATTGCAAAGCTCTGTCCCTCTGCTGCACCCAAATATCTCTCCACGCCCACTTGTGTTCTCTGGGTGGTCAGTGGCCTCTGCTTTATGTCCTCCCTCTTTATATCCTCTCATACATTCTCCTGTTCTACTCCCATCCTATAAAACTCTTAAGCTGGAGTCACACATAGCAACTTACCAGCGATCCCGACAACGATATCAACGTGTCAGGATCGCTGGTAAGTCGCTATGTGATCGCTGGTGAGCTGTCACACAGACAGCTTCACCAGCGATCAGCACAGCGATGCTGAGCGGGCGGCATCGCTGTGTTCGTTAGCGCTGATGCCATGGATCCATGTAAAAAATAGAATTAAAATAAAAAATATTGTTATTCTCACCTTCCAACGTCCCACGCAGTCTTCCCGCCTCTCTCCACGCTCCGGTCCCAGTAATCCTTTGCGAGAATGACCGCGATGACGTCCGTTCTCGCGGGATCGCGAAGTCTCGTGATCATTCTTGCAAAGGATTACTGGGACCGGGAGCGTGGAGAGAGGCGGGAAGACTGCGCGGGACGTCGGAAGGTGAGAATAACAATATTTTTTATTTTTTTTATTATTTTACAGCTGATCGCTGGTCTCCCGCCTGTCACACGCAGCGATGCGTGCTGGCCAGCGGGAGATCAGCGACAAAAAAAATGTCCAGAGGTTTCTTGCAGTGATCAGCGATACCGGCAGGGGGGCCGGTCGCTAATCGCGGTCACACACAGCGATCTTACTGGTGAGATCGCTGTTGTGTCAAAAAAGTTGTGACTCAGCAGCGATCTCGCTAGCGAGATTGCTATGTGTGACGGGGCCCTTAGTCCCATACAATAGACTTGCTCTTTCATTCACACTTTTTTACACAGTCAACACTTAAGTATTCCCTGAAAGCTAATTGCTTCTAAACTCACATATCAGCCATAGTTCATGGCAAGCACTCAACCTCATCTGATCTTGGACACCTCTTCATTCATTTTTGCTGTCCTGCTCTCATTGGTACCCATACACACCCATGCTTGGCTGAGTGAGCACGTGTTTTGTAGGAGGAATGGGAGTAGGCCAATAACAAATACCTCCATTGGTGGCTTATGTCAAAGGAGACTAAAAGGATTGTGCTTCTAATTTAGAAAAACACATTCTTTGTCAAATGATGTTTGGAAAGAGGTTAGAAGCCCCCATACAAATCAGATGGTTAGCTGGTCCATTTATAGACTTCGGATGACTTTTTGACAATATGCATATGGGACTAGAGTTGTGCGAAACGGGTCGGTCAAATTCAAAAATCGCCAACTTTAGCTAAAGTCGGGTTTTGCCGATCGAAACCCGACCATAGCATGAGGTCGGCCATGAGGTCGCCGAGCCGAGCGCCAAAGTCGCGTTTCAAATAATGCTTCCAGTGCCTTTTCTCAGCCAATGATAGAGGGCGCACACTGTGGGCAACGTGATGACATGGGCAGCGGCCACCACCATCTTAGAGAAGAGCATTGAAGTGATTGGCTGGCTTTGTGTGGCGTCACAGTGGCAATAAAATGCCGTGACCGCCGACCGACATCTTACTTCTGCCGATCTTAGAATAGGGAGAGGTGCTGCTGCTGATTCTGAATAAGGGAGAACGTTAGGCAGGGAAGAAGAAAAAAAAATTGCTTCTGCTGATAGAGCTTTTCACTGTACAGTAAAAGGGGAGGATTTTTGTTGTGTGCAGCAGCGCTGGTGGTGATTAGGCTGCCTTTTAAGGCTACCTGATAGCTGCATTGCTGTGTGCACACTGCTGTTCAAACTGCTTTTTTCAAAGCACTCCAACTTTTATTATTTTGTTCTGGTGAGTTACCGAGCGTTCATTTTTTCACACACCGTAAAGCGGTGTACGCTCCTCACACACTATCGTGTACTGGCTGGTATCACGGAAAAATACAAGCTGTGTGTGACTCTGGAAAAACAAGCCGAGGAGATTTTCCATTTTTCCACACCTACACCTTATAGAGCTGTCCGCTTTTCAAACAGTTTCGTATATCTGCTGTTTGATTTCAGTCAAAACTATACAGAGACAGCGTGTGTCACTCCATAAAAAAATAGACGGAGATTGACAATTTTCCATACAGACACCGTATAGCGGTGTACACTCCTCACACACTACCGTGTACCGACTGGTATCACGGACAAATACAAGCTATCTGTGTGTGACTCTGGAAAAACAAGCCGAGGAAATTTTCCATTTTTCCAGACCTACACTTTCTCGAGCTGTCTGCTTTTCAAAAAGTTTCATATATCTGCTGTTTGATTTCGGTCAAAACTACACAGAGACAGCGTGTGTCACTCCGTATAAAAATACACGGAGATTGACAATTTTCCATACAGACACTGTATAGTGGTGTATGCTCCTCACGCACTACCGTGTACCGACTGGTATCATGGACAAATAGAAGCTATGTGTGTGTGACTCTGGAAAAACAAACCGAGGAGATTTTCCATTTTTCCAGACCAACACCATATAGAGCTGTCCGCTTTTCAAACAGTTTTGTATATCTGCTGTTTAATTACGCTCAAAACTATACAGAGACAGCGTGCGTCACTCCATATAAAAATAGACGGAGATTGACAATTTTCCATACAGACACCGTATAGCGGTGTACGCTCCTCACACACTACCGTGTACCGGCTGGTATCACAGACAAATAGAAGCTGTGTGTGACTCTGGAAAAACAAGCCGAGGAGATTTTCCATTTTTCCAGACCAACACCATATAGAGCTGTCCGCTTTTCAAAC
Organism: Dendrobates tinctorius; assembly: GCF_039654945.1. Classification (NCBI taxonomy): domain Eukaryota; kingdom Metazoa; phylum Chordata; class Amphibia; order Anura; family Dendrobatidae; genus Dendrobates; species Dendrobates tinctorius. The sequence continues at coordinate 20,311,786 of NW_027361747.1, read as the reverse complement.
AGTTTTGTATATCTGCTGTTTGATTACGCTCAAAACTATACAGAGACAGCATGTGTCACTCCATATAAAAATAGACGGAGATTGACAATTTTCCATACAGACACCGTATAGTGGTGTACGCTCCTCACACACTACCGTGTACCGACTGGTATCACGGACAAATACAAGCTATCTGTGTGTGACTCTGGAAAAACAAACTGAGGAGATTTTCCATTTTTCCAGACCTACACCTTCTCGAGCTGTCCGCTTTTCAAACAGTTTCGTATATATCTACTGTTTGATTACGCTCAAAACTATACAGAGACAGCGTGTGTCACTCCGTATAAAAATAGACGGAGATTGACAATTTTCCATACAGACACCGTATAGTGGTGTACGCTCCTCACACACTACCGTGTTTTTGCATATGTCCCTGGTGCACAGGATTATACTCCAGTCTCCCCTTCTCTATTGTTGTCCTGTTTGCGTCTTTGTACTACTTGCTATTATGCTATTTATATGGTAATTATTGATGTTATTGCTGAATAAAATTTATATTTTTATATAAAAACTTTTTTGAATCCAGTGCTCCCATTTTTTCGCCTTGTTCTATGTCATATATGGAGTGGAAATTGCATTATAATGGCGGTTTATTTGACTAGGTCACCGCCTTTTTTCTTTTGTTTAAAAGTTTTGGGCTTTTTTTGTGTCTAATTACCTTCTCGAGCTGTTCGCTTTTCAAACAGTTTCGTATATACAGACACCGTATAGAGCTGTCCGATTCTCAAACAGTATTGTATATCTGCCGTTTGCATTACAGTCACATCTATATAGAGTCAGCTATCTGTGTGTGACACTCCGTAAATACATATACGGAGATTGTTAGTTACACAAAAAACATATACAGCTGTACACTTCTGATACAGTTCCGTATATCTGCTTGTTGGATTACGGTCAAATACATACTGGGAGAGCGTCAGTGACTAATAAAATATATACATATTTAATTTTTTTAATACACCTTACACAGCTGGATGCTCCTCATACAGTACCATCTCTCTGCTGGTATTTTTGGTACATTTTCCCAAACATGAGGAAGTATGGTGGAAGAGGCCGCGGACGTGGGCAGGGGGGGCGCAGCTGGTACTAATGGTGGTGGTGCATCGGCTGGTTCTGGCAAAAGCACAATAGCAGCTAAGGCAGGAGGTGTGGAGCCAGAGTCATCGTCTGGCCCAAGAAGGCCAGTAAGGTTCCCTTTTCTTGAAGTAGGAAAACCGCTTTTAAAGCCGGAGCATCAGGAACAGGTTTTGGCATACATTGCCGAAACAGCCGTTCAAAAGCTGCAAGTACGGAGTCGTCAGTGCAGGGTTCTGGTCAGGAAAAGCACCTTTCCTTGTGTCCTTCACCCCCACCAAAAGTTAAGGATGCAGCAGCCCACACTTCAGATTACTCTATGGAGCTCTTTTCACATACCATGCCTGGGTTATCCAGTCAAATCCTGAATTCCCCAGTCCAAGATGAATCTGACATGGAGTGCACTGATGCACAGCCACTGCTAGATGATTCTGCTGGTACATTGACCCAGAGCACTACATTGCCCTCGCAGTCTACTGAACCAGAATCTGACCCTGATGAAACTCAGGTGCCCCTTCCCGCATACTATACCACCTTACACGGTGACACAGAAGAAGGTAAAGAGGAAGGTGCAGATGACTTTAAAGAGGAGGTGATGGATGACCCAGTTCTTGACCCAGATTGGCATCCATTGGGGTAGGAGGGTGGCGCTGGCAATAGTTCAGATAAGGAGAAGGATCCGCAGCAGGCATTGACATTGCAGCAGCGGTTTTCTGGCAGGCCCGTAGCTGTCCAAAAACGTGGACCAAAAACTAAAAGAGTTGCAGGACAGCTTGGCCAGACGGTCAACTTAGCACAGCGTGCAAGGCCAGAAAATGTATACCATAGTAGGAAGAGTGCATTGTTGCACTTCTTTGTCCAAAATCCTACTGATGAGGCAAAGGTTACCTGTAAGAAGTGCGGAAGGACCTTTAGCCGAGGTAAACAACTCAGAAATTTGAATACCAGTTGCATGCTTAGACATTTAATCAACATGCACTTGCAAGCGTGGACGGACTACAAAACCTCAGGTAGCACATGTGCACCTGCTCTGACTGAAGGTAGCCAGCAACGCTCCATCGCTTACCCACTGTAAGACCACTGCCACCGTTATGCACACCACCAGCACTAAATGTTGAGGTGTCGTCGCAAAGCCAAAGCACTCAGGGAAACACAATGGTTTTGCAACACAACACTGAATCTAGGCCATCACCACCAATACCATCACCAACCCCCTCTCACTCCATCAGGTCCACCGCTACTTCCCCCATATGCAGCTCTCCAGTCCAGCTCACCCTACCAGACACTCTGAGTAGGACAAGAAAGTACTCATCCTCTCATCCGTGTACACTGTGTTTGAACGCCTACATTGCCAAACTAATCTCATTAAAGATGATGCCCTACCCTTTGATTGAAAGCAATGCTTTCCGCGAGCTCATGGCCTATGCAGTCCCACGCTATGACCTACCCAGTCGACACTTCTTTTCTCGAAAAGCCAAACCAGCCCTCTACCTGCATGTGAAAGACCGCATTGACCATGCACTCAAGCAATCAGTGAGTGGAAAGGTGCACCTCACAACAGATGCATCGTCCAGTAGGCATGGCCAGGGCCGTTACGTGTCCATCACTGCGCACTGGGTTAATGTGGTGGATGCAGGCTCCACAGGGGACAGCGGCAGTGGAACAGTGCTGCCTAGCCCATGGTATAGGAAACAGTAGGCTGTAGGCTTTCGACCCTCCTCCTCCTCCATAAGCGAAAGCTCGTCCACAGAGCGCAGTCGCACGAGTACTCCATCAGCAGCTGGCAGTGTTGCACACGAGGTGTCCCACTATCGAACAGCTAGTGGTAAGCATCAGCAGACTGTGTTAAGGATGATGTCTTTGAGCGACAACAGACACACCGCTGAGGTACTGGCCAACTACTTGCAGCGACAAACTGAGTCATGGCTGGGCAGTCTACATCTTGAGCCAGGCAAGGTAGTCAGTGATAACGGCAATAATTTTGTGGCAGCCATAGCCCGTGCAAAACTCACACACATACCTTGCCTGGCTCACACTTTGAACCTGGTGGTGCAGTGCTTCCTTAATAATTATCCAGAGTTAACATACCTGCTCCATAAGGTGCGAAGACTGTGCTCGCACATCCGTCGCTCAACGTCCACTCCAGTCGTATGCAGAAGCTGCAGCGATTGCTCCAGCTCCCCAAGCACCGCCTAATCATAGACATTGCAACAAGGTGGAACTCCACCCTGCACATGGTTGAGAGGCTGTGTGAACAGAGGCAGGCTGTATTGCATTTGTGGGAGGATACACGGGCAGGCAGTTTGAGGGAAGACATGGAATTGTCGGGGGTGCAGTGGTCAAAGCTGAAAGACCTCTGTAAAGTCCTTCAGTGTTTTGAGGAATGCACACGGCTGGTAAGCGCAGACGACGCCATCATAAGCATGAGCATCCCACTTATGCGTCTGCTCATGCAAATTTTGACGCACATTAAGGATCTGGCATCTGCAGCGGAGGAGGAACAGGAGGAGGAGGAGGGAAGCCTTGCTCACAGTCAGCCATTGTCTGTTCAGGGAACTGTCCTGGATGAGGTGAAGGAAGAAAAGGAAGAGGAGGAGGATGAGGGGGATGATTATTTTGGGCAGGAGGATGCTTCTCAGGGGGCAAGAGAAAATGTTGGCGTTCCAAGGTCAGGTACAGTGTTTGTGCGTGACTGTAGGGATGTGGATTTGCCAGAAAGTGCACCTCCACCCAGCAGTGGCAGTGCATTATTGACACCTGGAACATTGGCCCAGATGTGTGATTATGCCTTGCGGATCCTAAAAAGGGACCCTCGCATTGCCAAAATGATGAAGGATGACGACTACTGGCTGGCCAGCATCCTCGATCCACGCTACAAAGGCAAATTACATAACATCATGCCACAGGAGAACCTAGAGATAATATTGGCTAACAAACAAGCAACTCTGGTAAACCATTTGTTTGAGGCTTTCCCAGCACACAGCAGCAGTGATGGTTCTCCCACGAGCCGTAGTGGGCACAATGGAAGAGGTGTTCGTGGTGCACACAGCCGAAGTGGCGTTGGAGATAGGGGTTTAATGATCATATTGTGGAATGATTTCTCAAGTACTGCTCACACGACTGCAAATATTGCATCGATTACAAGTGACAGGAGACAGCAGTTGTCAACTATGGTTACAAACTATTTCTCCTCCCATATCGATGTTCTCCCTCACAGGTCATTCCCCTTTGACTATTGGACCTCTAAACTGGACACCTGGCCTGAATTGGCACACTATGCCTTACAGGAGCTCGCTTGCCCTGCTGCTAGTGTGTTATCTGAAAGAGTCTTCAGTGCTGCTGGATCAATCCTGACAGAAAAAAGGACCCGTCTGTCGACCCAAAATGTTGATCTAACCTTCATTAAAATGAACCATGCATGGGTTTCAAAGGATTTTGTCCCACCTTCCCCTGATGACACATAGGTTGCCAGAAAACTGCCTCGCTTTTGTCCTCCTCTTCCTCAGACTTGCCCAATTCTGCCATTTGCAGCAGCTGAATGTCCAGCCTACACATCAACATATGCCATTTTTTAAACCTCCCTAACTGGGCTGCCCACCTCCCCCCCCCAAGGGCTGGGGTCAACACCTGGCGCACCCGGGCAAGTGCCATTGCTCTGAACAGGTGGATGGGCCCACTAATGGCCGACGACACTGGTACAGGGCCCCTCATAGTACAATACAGCGTCTTTGATGGTGGGGGGCCCACTCGCCGTCAGACACACCAGCATACTTTGAGGGGCACTGTGCCAGTACCGTAGCCCATGAGTGTGCCCCCCTGCTTGGTCATGGCCACAGCACTTGCAAGTTGCAATACTTACTTCTCCCTGCTCCACCGCTGTGTAGTCTGGGCAGTTAAATCCTTCACAGGGGCGGTCACTAGAAATTTGGTGTATTGATCGATGATGGACAAGATGTAGTTATGGCCTGTCCTGCTGGCCTCTACCTTCAGATGATCAATGGCTACCATTTGAAATGGACGTCAACTTACAAGCGGATGCAGTGGTGCTTTATGATCACCTTTCACAGTTGTGATAGTCACAGACGTGTGACATTCCTGCCATCATTTTTCAATGTCTCCTGTCATGCCAATCCAATAGAATCACCTATGGCCTGTGGCTTCTGTCTTTTGCACTCCAAAATGGCCAGACACATCATGATAGGCAGTGAGGACCATGTCTACATCTCTCCCTGAGATCACAATTTGAGGGAGACGAGTAACGGTGATGTGATCCACGCTACTGCAATAAAGCAATCCTTTCTTCACAAAGAACCGTTTTCGCTGTCCACAAACACAGTAATTGAGGGTCTGCATCGCCTCTGCAACATCTACCGGGAGGTTTTCCCGCGATGAGTAATTCCCAAATTTCAGCTAACACTCGACTTTCCGTCTGTACTTGTATCCATGTAGTTTCCAGTAGTGGAGAGTCTGGACTGGCTTACTGAGATTGAAATATATACGAAGATTTGAAAGTACCACAAGACTGTATACTGTTGTACGCTTCGAATACCTTTTTCTACTTTTTAAATTCTGAAATTCTGATGTAATACATAGTGAGCCTGTGAGTGTCTGTGTCTGACTCCGGAAGTATAGACGGAAATTTACAATTACCCCTAGACTGGATACACCTGGTATGTGCTGATACAGTACCTTTGTTCAAAATTTTTAATTACGGTATCATCCATAGTGAGTGAGTGTGTGTGGTTTACGCCTTATATATATATATATATATATATATACGGTGAATTGATACAGCTTGTATCTTGTTATACAGTACCTTTGTTCGACATTTAGTATTACGGTCAAATCCATACTGAGTAAGCATCTGAGAGTGACTACGGGACTATGCATACGGAGATTTCAATTGTACCCTATAATATATATACTTGCTATCTTGTTATCCAGTACCTTTTTTACAACATTCTTTATTATGGTCAAACCCAGATTGAGTGAGCGTCTGAGGGTGACTCCAGAAATATATACCGAGATTTCAAATTTGGCCGACACTGTATACAGCTGTACGCTTCTGATACAGTAACCTTTTTTGCTATTTAGATTCTGGTGTAATCCATAATGAGCCTGTGAACGTCTGTCTGTTTACTCCGGAAATATATTTGGAGCTTTAAGATTACCCCAACACTGTATACAGCTGTACACTGTATACAGATGTACGCTTGTGTTACATTACCCATTTACAGCTTTTCATATTCTTGTGTAATCCATACTGGGCCTGAGAGCGTTTGTGTCTGCCTCCTGAAATATATACGGAGATTCATAATGTTTACACTATACTATATATACCTTGTATCTGGTGATACTTTTTCAACTTATTATTTTATTGTGTAATCCATACTGAGCTTGTGAGTGTCTGTGTATGAAATATATACAGAGATTTACTGTTATCCCTAGACTGTACAGAGCTGTACGCTTCTGATACAGTACCATATATCTGCTGGTATTTTGGGTCCATTTTCCAAAACATGAGGAAATATGGTGGAAGAGGACGTGGACATGGGCGTGGGGGGCCACCTGGTACTGATGGTGGTGGTGGTGCATCTGCTGGTAGTGACAAAAACTCAATAGCAGCTAAGGCAGGAGGTGTTGAGCCTGCGTCATGGTGTAGCTCTGGAAGGCCTGTAAGGCTCCCTTTTCTGGGAGTAGGTAGACTGCTTTTAAAGCCGGAGCATCAGGAACTGTTTCTGGCTTACATTGCTGAAACAGCCTCCAGCTCTATCGCCTACTCTTTTGAAGTTTAAAAAAATGCAAGCACTGAGTCGTCAGTGCAGGCTTCTGATCAGGAGCAACCCCTTTCCTTGTGTCCATCACCCACACCAAAAGTGAAGGATGCGGCAGCACACACTTCAGATTACTCCATGGAGCTCTTTTCACAAACCATGCCTAGGTTAAAAATGGGGGACATCAGACACTGGAGCAGCATTTACGGGGCCCATTATACACTGGAGCATTAGAAATGGAGCCCATTATATATGGAGCATTATTAGGGCCCATCATACACTGGAGCATCATCCATGAGGCCCATCATATACTGGAGCATTATAAATGGGGCAGATCAGACACTGGAGCAGCATTTATGGGGCACATTATACACTGGAGCATTAGAAATGGGGCCCATTATATATGGAGCATTATTTGGGCCCATCATACACTGGAGCATCATCCATGAGGCCCATCATATACTGGAGCAATCCAAATGGGGGACATCAGACACTGGAGCAGCATTTACGAAGCCCATTATACACTGGAGCATTAGAAATGGGGCTTATTATATATGGAGCATTATTAGGGCCCATCATACACGAGGCCCATCATATACTGGAGCATTCCAGATTGGGGACATCAGACACTCGAGCAGCATTTACGGGGCCCATTATACACTGGAACATTAGACATGGAGCCCATTATATATGGAAAAAAATCAGTTAAATACTCAAGGGTCTCAAAATAGTAAATCATATAGTATACCCTAAAAATAATACTTTATTAATAAAAAACCACAAGGGTCACACCACAAGTGAACACAAAAAAAACAAACAGAAAAAGGTGTCCAAAAATCCAAAATACATAAAATGTGGGGAATAACCTAGGAGTCCCTATTGATATCTCCTGTTATCACCTTCCTAGCTGCGGAGGTTGGCACCCTAGGGGGAACGTTGTGGTGCCCCCGCTCAACGGTGGCTGTCCCTGGGGACCCTGTTGCACCCTGGCACCTCTAATGGAGTCCCTTCCCCGATGCTAAGGGGACCCCTATCAGATAACAGAGAGAATCCTACGATAAGGGGGACCCTAGAACCCACAAAAAATTACACATATATTATAGATATAAAAGAACACATGAATAAATAGGCATATGGGGATACAGTACTAAAGATCTTGATATTAAAGGATTAATGTGCTATACACAGTTCCATCTAGACTCGTGGCTCAGACATATAGATATAGCCGAAAAGATAAAAAATATCGTGACTCATCAGCAGCCAACAACGTGTGTCAATCCACCTAGTTGTAGCAACATGTAATCTTAAATCTCAAAAATATATATATATAATTCAAAATGCCACATCCTCATATATATATAGGTCACAATATATAAAGATCGCCAAAGTCACACATTGAGCCCATATCCACAGCATTGATTCATAGATCTCATCACATTGTCAAACAATAGATAAAACGATTTCATCAGTGGAAAGCTCAAATAAAGGAGTTAGGATACTCATCGTGAAATCCATCCACTGTCCCATAGCCTCAGACGCCTCAACGCGTTTCACCCCTTTGGGATCATCAGGAGGCTCGATAGCAACCTTACTAGTGTCCTGATGTGGTATAATGGCTGCACTGTCCCGATATCCCTCTATTTAAAACTACCGCCACAGCGTGCGCCAGCCCCGAACGCTGCGTCGGGACACACCCCCCAGCGTCTGTGCGCATGTCAGACTGGAATGTCATTAGTCACCTGATTGTCAAAGCGCTCTGTCGGCACACATCCGCTCGGTGCACATGTCTGATCTCAAGACAGAGATCTCGCATCATGTCCCGCGATAACTTGACTCAAATCAATCCAGTGCACACGCCTGCCGGGCACATCAAATCCTCTCAATGCGCGTGTCTGATCTCCGGACAGAGATCTCACGTCATGTCTCGCGGTAACTTGACCAGAATCAATATCAATCCAGTGCACACGCCTGCCGGGCACATCAAATCTCTAGATCAACTAACATAGGGGATGAGTGATAGTATAGTTTTGTAGTCTCTTCCATCCCTCAAATGCGCATGTGGTTTCTGCAGTAGTAATCACAGACCATATCGCGCGATGTCCATAATATACAAACAAAGAGGGCGCATTTTGTTGGAAAAAGACCCGCATCAATAACAGGGAGACCATGGCAATGTCTCCTAATGATATCCATATGTGTATTCTCTAGAGAAAGAGATAATGTCATGCCCGCATACAGACATTATATATAACCATACAGGCAGGTAAATGCAGACTCTCAGTTTCTTAGTACATAATGAATATACATATTGATATTGATAATGCATTTATATTATCCTGGAGACCTCAATAATTTTCTTTTTAATTTTCTCCACTATTTCATTACATAAAAACGCACCATAGAAAAATAATCTGCATTAATCGATTAAACTACCTCGATGGTTATTAATTCTGGTTGTTAAGTCATTTGCCTGTTTTTTATAGCAGTAGAGTCTATATATGTTGAGTCAGGCCTCTATCGTACTTCATGTTTGCCATATACTATACTAACCTATGAGATAAGAGAATTTATTTATTTATTTATTTTCTATCTAGTACCTTTTTTTAGAATGCTGGACTTGATTGCAACTCTTGCGGGAGTCTAGATTTAGACCCCTATGGATTTTCCATATAGATTGTTTTGTTATAATTTCCCTCAATACTACATGGGACGGGACACCCCAGAATTAATAACCATCGAGGTAGTTTAATAGATTAATGCAGATTATTTTTCTATGGTGCGTTTTTATGTAATGAAATAGTGGAGAAAATTAAAAAGAAAATTATTGAGGTCTCCAGGATAATATAAATGCATTATCGATATCAATATGTATATTCATTATGTACTAAGAAACTGAGAGTCTGCATTTACCTGCCTGTATGGTTATATATAATGTCTGTATGCGGGCATGACATTATCTCTTTCTCTAGAGAATACACATATGGATATCATTAGGAGACATTGCCATGGTCTCCCTGTTGTTATTGATGCGGGTCTTTTTCCAACAAAATGCGCCCTCTTTGTTTGTATATTATGGACATCGCGCGATATGGTCTGTGATTACTACTGCAGAAACCACATGCGCATTTGAGGGATGGAAGAGACTACAAAACTATACTATCACTCATCCCCTATGTTAGTTGATCTAGGAATTTGATGTGCCCGGCAGGCGTGTGCACTGGATTGATATTGATTCTGGTCAAGTTACCGCGAGACATGACGTGAGATCTCTGTCCGGAGATCAGACACGCGCATTGAGAGGATTTGATGTGCCCGGCAGGCGTGTGCACTGGATTGATTTGAGTCAAGTTATCGCGGGACATGATGCGAGATCTCTGTCTTGAGATCAGACATGCGCACCGAGAGGATGTGTGCCGACAGAGCAATCAGGTGACTAATGACATTCCAGTCTGACATGCGCACAGACGCTGGGGGGTGTGTCCCGACGCAGCGTTCGGGGCTGGCGCACGCTGTGGCGGTAGTTTTAAATAGAGGGATATCGGGACAGTGCAGCCATTATACCACATCAGGACACTAGTAAGGTTGCTATCGAGCCTCCTGATGATCCCAAAGGGGTGAAACGCGTTGAGGCGTCTGAGGCTATGGGACAGTGGATGGATTTCACGATGAGTATCCTAACTCCTTTATTTGAGCTTTCCACTGATGAAATCGTTTTATCTATTGTTTGACAATGTGATGAGATCTATGAATCAATGCTGTGGATATGGGCTCAATGTGTGACTTTGGCGATCTTTATATATTGTGACCTATATATATATATATATATATATATATATATATATATATATATATATATATGAGGATGTGGCATTTTGAATTATATATATATATTTTTGAGATTTAAGATTACATGTTGCTACAACTAGGTGGATTGACACACGTTGTTGGCTGCTGATGAGTCACGATATTTTTTATCTTTTCGGCTATATCTATATGTCTGAGCCACGAGTCTAGATGGAACTGTGTATAGCACATTAATCCTTTAATATCAAGATCTTTAGTACTGTATCCCCATATGCCTATTTATTCATGTGTTCTTTTATATCTATAATATATGTGTAATTTTTTGTGGGTTCTAGGGTCCCCCTTATCGTAGGATTCTCTCTGTTATCTGATAGGGGTCCCCTTAGCATCGGGGAAGGGACTCCATTAGAGGTGCCAGGGTGCAACAGGGTCCCCAGGGACAGCCACCGTTGAGCGGGGGCGCCACAACGTTCCCCCTAGGGTGCCAACCTCCGCAGCTAGGAAGGTGATAACAGGAGATATCAATAGGGACTCCTAGGTTATTCCCCACATTTTATGTATTTTGGATTTTTGGACACCTTTTTCTGTTTGTTTTTTTGTGTTCACTTGTGGTGTGACCCTTGTGGTTTTTTATTAATAAAGTATTATTTTTAGGGTATACTATATGATTTACCATTATATATGGAGCATTATTAGGGACCATCATACACTGGAGCATCATCCATGAGGCCTATCATATACTGGAGCATTATAAATGGGGCAGATCAGACACTGGAGCAGCATCTATGGGGCACATTATACAGTGTAGCATTAGAAATGGAGCCCATTATATATATGGAGCATTAGTAGGACCCATCATACACTGGAGCATCATCCATGAGGCCCATCATATACTGGAGCATTATAAATGGGGCAGATCAGACACTGGAGCAGCATCTATGGGGCATATTATAGTGGAGCATTAGAAATGGAGCCCATTATATATGGAGCATTATTAGGGCCCATCATACACTGGAGCATCATCCATGAGGCCCATCATATACTGGAGCATTCCAAATGGGGGACATCAGACACTGGAGCAGCATTTACGAGGCCCATTATACACTGGAGCAGCCTGTTTCACACTTCCGTTTTTGTGTCCGCCAAACGGATCCGTTTCCGTTTTTTTGACGGAAACTGATGCAAACGGATCCGTTTTTTTTAAAACGGATCCGTTTTTTTGACGGATCCGCGGTAACCGTAATGGAAGTCTATGGGACAAAAAAACGGATCCTGCAAAAAATGGCGGATCCGTTTTTTTACGGAAAACAACGGATTTTGACGGATTTGAAAAAACGGAAGTGTGAAACAGGCCTAAAGAAATGGGGCTCATTATATATGGAGCATTATTAGGGCCCATCATACACTGGAGCATCATCCATGAGGCCCATCATTTAATGGAGCATTCCAGATTGGGGACATCAGACACTGGAGCAGCATTTATGGGGCCCATTATACACTGGAGCATTAGAAATGGAGCCCATTATATATGGAGCATTATTAGGGACCATCATACACTGGAGCATCATCCATGAGGCCTATCATATACTGGAGCATTATAAATGGGGCAGATCAGACACTGGAGCAGCATCTATGGGGCACATTATACAGTGGAGCATTAGAAATGGAGCCCATTATATATGGAGCATTAGTAGGACCCATCATACACTGGAGCATCATCCATGAGGCCCATCATATACTGGAGCATTATAAATTGGGCAGATCAGACACTGGAGCAGCATCTATGGGGCACATTATAGTGGAGCATTAGAAATGGAGCCCATTATATATGGAGCATTATTTGGGCCCATCATACACTGGAGCATCATCCATGAGGCCCATCATATACTGGAGCATTCCAAATGGGGGACATCAGACACTGGAGCAGCATCTATGGGGCACATTATACACTGGAGAATTAGAAATGGGGCCCATTATATATGGAGCATTACTAGGGCCCATCATACACTGGAGCATCATCCATGAGGCCCATCATATACTGGAGCATTATGTGGAGCAATTCAGTATGGAGAAATATATGGGGCTCATTATTCTGTATGGCGCACAATGTGGTGGCCATAATACTGTATGGTGTTTTATACTGTCCTTTTTTTGAGCTATTGTACAATTTAAAATAGATCAGTCATGTCATGTAAGCAGTGAATTATTTGCCATTGTACTATACCTATATTTCTGTGCCGCATCGGAGCATCATGAGTTGTGGTATGTGTTAAAGGGGCGCACTGACACTCTTTGGCCCAGGGCACAGGAAAACCTGGAGCCAGCCCTTCCCACCACAACTTTAGCCAAATAACCCCCAGTTTTCAATGCGTAACTAATATTATGAAGTAAATTAAGGCTGACAAGCTTCAGTAATAAGAATTGATATTTTTGACATTGAAATGGGCACTGTAGGTGTATTTACTGTCCTCCACTCCCTGCCGACTTTGTTTCCCCATTGACTTGCATTGGGTTTCATGTTTCCGTGGCTTCCGTGCTATAGTCGGCCGATTTCGTTCGACCTGACTTTTGCGAAAGTCGGGTTTCATGAAACCCGACTCGACCCTAAAATAGGCAAAGTAGCTCATCACTATATGGGACCTTTAAATGTAAAGCTCATCTCTCTTTTTGTCTTATTATTAATATTAATTTGTTTTAATTTCTTGTCATGGCAACACAAGACCCATAAGTACCTAGAAGAAATAATACCACACAAATAGATTGGAAGAAATGGCCGTGATGATTTATTTAGGGTTACTTAAAATCTTATATAATAAATAATTAAATTCACAAAATAACCAATAACTTAAATACCAGAAATCAATCCACCCTTAGATAGGGCGATTTACCCACAAATAAATGTCACAACGAAAGTTCAAAAACAAAGAGAGGGAGGGTGGGATCTTCTTTCTTCAAAGGTGTTCCGACAATGAGGAAAAATACCCCAACAGCTGGTTTTAAATAGAAAAAATCTGCCCATTAATTTCCAAACTGACCAAAAGAAAACCTCAAAAAAAGCGCCAAGAAACCGGTTATAACCAGACATGAGATGCTCGTGACAGGTTGCCACAGCTTACCAGTGACCTTTATTTGACCTCAGATTCAAACTTAGAATACATAGGTACTAGGGCCCATGTTGCCATGAGACCCCACTTTATTCTTCTTGCGGGGGAGGGCTTACATGGCAACACAAGACCCATAAGTACCTAGAAATAATAACACCACACAAATAGATTGGAAGAAATGGCCATGATGAATTATTTAGGGTTACTTAAAATCTTATATAATACATAATTCAATTAATGAAATAACCAATAACTTAAATACCAGCAAACAATCCACCCTTAGATAGGGCGATTTCCCCAAAAGCCACGCCTTCAGAAGGCATGGCCCCCTCAATAACATCCAAGCCATTTCTCCACTATAGATTGCATGCCCGTATTAAAAACATCCGTGCCAATGTCCGACAAATGAACCATGAAATGAATTATACATTAAATCATTGTTGCCAAATTTTATCAGTAAGTCTATAGCCGAATCAAACGAAGAACAGCTTACTGTGCAAAGTGATTTATCCATCTCATCGTTTAAGGATAGATCATGAGGAAAGGATAGGTGGTGAATTAAAGAAAATGAACCTGGTCCTTTTTTAGGGACGATACCTAAAGGGGACATCCTAAAATCAACAAAGGGAGGGGAAGAAAAAGGGGCCATCTACTCTGCCTAATTCAATTTCTTTAAAAACATTTTCCCTTGCGAACTTCAAAAGGGAAGGTAAATTATTAACTATTTTACAACCCGACCCTTTAAATGGAGGAATTTAAAACCCCATTGAAAACCCTAAAAGCCTCCAACGCCTCCAAAATTACGGTACGCATCCAGGATGATATCTATGTGCTGAAATAATTTGCTGCATAGATTAGGGGACTTGTCTCCTAGGACAGCTGAGTAAATTGAGAAGGCTTGAATCCAGTTATTAAAGGACTAAGGGTACCGTTACACGTAGCGATGCACCAGCGATCCCGACAACGATATGGATCGCTGGTGCATTGCTAAGTGGTCGCTAGTGAGATGCCACACAGGCAGATCTCACCAGCGACATCGCTGGGGACGGGGGTCGCTACTTACCTGTCAGACGCGGCGATCCTGACGTCCTCCCGCCCGCTTCCACGCGTCGCTCGACGGCGCCACAGGAAGCCCAGCAGGAAGCGCCCGACGAGAAATGATCCAGGAGCTTCTCGCGCGACCAACGATGAGCAGCGGGGGGAGCCGGTCGGAGGTAAGTATCACATGCAGCGATATCGCTAGCAATATCGCTGCTACGTCACAAAATCGGTGACTTTACAGCGATATTGCTAGCGATATCGCAGTGTGTAGCGGGGGCTTAAGGTTCCACGCTTCTTATCATCAGCGTCAAACCTATCATCCCTCCTATCAAATCTAGTCAGATGATCCTTTTGAAGAAGTAAAGATAATAAGTCAACATATTGGTTGCTCCAAATGAGCTCCTTGATAGAGGCACTCAAATGAAAACCAAGAGGAGAAAGCTCACACGTAAGTGCCCCCTTAAAAGGATTGTGATTAGTTAAATTAGCTTGGCTAGAGTCGGAAGCCTTATCAGCATTAGGCATTAAGGTTGAGGGGGGAACATTATTGACAAATTCCCCCAAGGTTTCCGCTAACATACTGTCAGGCGGCCTCTGATGACGTCGCTGTCGCAGATACCCGACGATGCCGGAGATCTCGCACTGGGCTGCGAGACTTCAGTGTCCAGGAGCGGCGGTGCTTCATCCGCACTTTTGTTACACAGCTTCCAGTTCGCAGGGATGACGACTGAGGAGAGTAAGGAGACCAGGGCTTCCGACTCCGGGCGCTACCGCCCGGGGTCTCCGCTACAGGTTCATCTTAACACGGGGGTGAGCTTCCTGAAGAGGAGGGGTAGCATCGGGGGCTGCCGCTGAAGGTTTTATAGCGAGGCAACCCCTCACCCAATCCTCTCCGTCTTGCTCGCCGGCCCGAGAAATCAGCTGCCACAGGAGATCTTCCATCCTCAGGAGAATCTTGAATCTTCTTTCTTCAAAGGTACTCCAACAAGGGGGAAAAATACCGCAACAGCTGGTTTTAAATAGAAAAATCTGCCCACTAATTTCCAAAGTGACCAATAGAAAACCTCAAAAAAAGCGCCAAGAAACCGGTTAGAACCAGACATGAGATGCTCGTAACAGGTTGCAACAGCTGACCAGTGACCTTTATTTGACCTCAGATTCAAACTCAGAATTCATATTGTGATGTAACGGGTGGTCGTGTTGTTAATGGGAGGTATATGTCACATGGATGGATGCTCCCTGCGATGCAACCCGGTGTATTTTGTTATTCGTGTACATGAGCACTAATATGGCGTTTAGTGCACTGTGTCCGGGTTGCGGGTAGCTATGAGAAATGGGAGGGTCTGGCTACCCATATTGCCTCACCTTTGGGTGAGGGTGTGGACTGTACCCCGTTTTGCCTGAAGATATGTGTATGTTCAGGACCTGTGGTGAGGCCCTGACCATGTGACCAGCTCATGTGATCCATACCTCACCTATGGGTGTGGTTACAGGGCTATGTAATTGAGGTGTTTAGCACACGTGAGAGAGTGTGAGGGAGTCTGTCAGAGTGTGGACAGACTTCCATGTGTTCAGGTCGGTCATTACAGAGTGGTCTGTGTTCTCAGGAATGAGAAGCCTTCCTGTGTCTGGCTGCAGATAGAGCTCTGCTATGGACATTGTCCTGGCCTGTGTGTGAACAGGGCCTGAGGGAACAAAGCCCAGCTAAGGACTGTTTATGTTGCTTTTGACTGCTGTGAAGGCTGGAAACCATATTTTGTTGCTGTGAGGTTTATGGAGCAAATAAACCGAATGACAGGGTACTCAGAAGGAAGCTAAGAAAAAGGAAGCAAAACTTCTGTCCAGCATGCTGACCAACGCAAGGAGCCTGACCAATAAGATTGAAGATCTGGAGTTGGTAATGTACGAGGAAAAATACGACATAGTAGGAATAACTGAGACATGGTTAGACGACAGCTATGACTGGGCGGCTAACTTGCAAGGATATGATTTGTTTAGGAGGGATCGTAAAAAAAGGAAATGGGGTGGAGTCTGTCTATATATATAAAGTCCACTTTAACCCCTTCACTACCAAGGGTGGTTTGCACGTTAACTCCCGGGCCAATTTTTACAATTCTGATCACTGTCCCTTTATGAGGTAATAACTCTGAAACGCTTCCATGGATCCCAGTGATTCTGACAATGTTTTCTCGTGACATATTGTACTTCATGTTAGTGGTAAAATTTCATTCAAATAACTTGCGTTTATTTGTGAAAAAAATGGAAATTTGGAAAAAAAATTTAAAATTTTGCAATTTTCCAACTTTGAATTTTTATGCCCTTAAATCACAGAGATACGGCACACAAAAACTTAATAAATAACATTTCCCACATGTTTACTTTACATCAGCACAATTTTGGAACCAAAATTTTTTTTGTTAGGAAATTATAAGGGTTAAAAGTTGACCAGCGATTTCTCATTTTTGCAACACCATTTTATTTTTACGGACCACATCACATTTGAAGCCACTTTGAGGGGTCTATATGATAGAAAATACCCAAAAGTGACACCATTCTAAAAACTGCACCCCTTAAGGTGCCCAAAACGACATTCAAGAAGTTTATTAACCCTTCAGGTGCGTCACAGGAATTTTTTTGAATATTTAAAAAAAAAAATGAACATTTAACTTTTTTTCACAAAAATAATACTTCAGGTTCAATTTTTTTATTTTACCAAGGGTAACAGGAGAAATTGGACTGCAAAAGTTATTGTATTGCAGTTTGTCCTGAGTACGCTGTTATCTGACATGTGGGGGGGGAACCACTGTTTCGGCGCATGGCACAGCTCAGAAGGGAAGGAGCGCCATTTGACTTTTTCAATGCAAAATTGGCTGGAATTCAGATCGGACGCCATGTCACATTTGGAGAGCCCCTGCTGTACCTAAACAGTAGAAACCCCCCACAAGTGACCCCATTTTAGAAACTAGACCCCCAAAGGAACTTATCTAGATGTGTGGTGGGAACTTTGAACCCCCAAGAGCTTCACAGCAGTTTATAACATACAGCCGTACAATTAAAAAATCATATTTTTTCCACAAAAATGATCTTTTCACCCTCAATTCTTATTTTTCCAAGGGTAACAGGACTCTAAAAGTTATTGTGCAATTTGTCCTGAGTATGCTGATACCCCACATGTGGGGGTAAACCACTATTTGGGCGCATGGCAGAGCTCGGAAGGGAAGCAGCGCCATTTTACATTTTTGGCTGGAATTGAGATCGGACACCATGTCGCGTTTGGAAGGCCCCTGATGTACCAAAACAGTGAAACCCCCACCACAAATGACACCATTTTGGAAACTAGACCCCCCAAGGAACTTATCTAGGTGTGTGGTGAGCATTTTGAACCCCCAGTGCTTCACAGAAGTTTATAACGACCGGGTGTGAAAATAAAAAAATCGTATTTTTTCAACAAACATGATCTTTTAGTCCCCATTTTTTTATTTTCCCAAGGGTATCAGGAGAAATTGAACCCCAAAAGTTGTTGTCCAATTTGTCCTGAGTAAGCTGATACCCATTATGTGGGAGAAAACTACTGTATGGGCATACGTCGGGGCTCGGAAGAGAAGTAGTGACGTTTTGGAATGCAGACTTTGATGGAATGGTCTGCGGGTGTCATGTTGCGTTTGGAGAGCCCCTAATGTACCTAAACAGTGGAAACCCCCCACAAATGACCCCATTTTGAAGACTAGACCCCATAAGGAACTTATCTAGATGTGTGGTGAGCACTTTGAACCCCCAAGTGCTTCACAGAAGTTTATAACGCCCAGGCGTGAAAATAAAAAAATCATTTTTTTCAACAAAAATGATATTTTTGCCCCCAACTTTTTATTTTCCTAAGGGTAACAGGAGAAATTGGACCCCAAAAGTTGTTTTGCAATTTGTCCTGAGTAGGCTGATACCCCATATGTGGGGGTAAACCACTGTTTGAGCGCATGGCAGAGCTTGGAAGGGAAGGAGCACCATTTGACTTTTTCAACGCAGAACTGGCTGGAATTGAGATCAGACGCCATGTTGCATTTGGAGAGCACCTGATGTGCCCAAACAGTGGAAACCCCCCAATTATAACTCCAACCCTAACCCCAACACACCCCAAGCCCTAATCTCAACCCTAACTCTAGCCCTAGCCCTAACCTTGGCCAAGCCCTAACCCTAGATCTAGCCCTAACCCTAATGGGAAAATAGAAATAAATACATTTTCTTTTAATTTTATTATTTTTCCCTAACTAAGGGGGTGATAACAGGGGGGGGTTTCATTTACTATTTATGGCGGTTTTTATATTTGGCAGCTGTCACACGCTAAAAGACGCTTTTATTGTAAAAATAGTTTTTGCATCACCACATATTGAGAGCTATAATTTTTCCATATTTTGACCCACCTAGTCATGTGAGGTCTTATTTTTTGCGGGATGACTTGACGTTTTTATTGGTACCATGATCGGGCACGTGACATCTTTTGATCGCTTTTTATTCCGATTTTTGTGACGCAGAATGAACAAAAACCAGAGTTTCATGAATTTCTTTTGGGGGGTGCGTTTACACCGTTCCGCGTGCGGTAAAATTAATAAAGCGCTTTTATTCTTCGGGTCAGTACGGTTACAGCGATACCTCATTTAGGTCTTTTTTTATGCTTTGGCGCTTTTATGCAATGAAAACAATTTTATATAAAACAATTATTTTTGCATCACTTTATTCTGCGAGCTATAACTTTTTTACTTTTTTGCTGATGATGCTGTATGGCGGCTTGTTTTTTGCGGGACAAGATGACGTTTTCAGCGGTACCATGGATATTTATATGCGTCTTTTTGATCGCACGTTATTGCTCACCACGTGGGCGCTGCTGATCGCTATGACGTAATATTCCGTCCATGGAAATTAGGTCCAGGGTCATATGGACGGAATATTACGTCCATTGTAGGTAAGGGGTTAAAGCCCACACTAAGAAGATATACAAGAGGGAAACGAAGAGGTGGAGTCTCTATGGGTGGAGATACAAGGAGGGAAAAGTAATAAAATCCTCATAGGGGTTTGTTATAAGCCACCAAATATAACAGAAACCACAGAAAATGTATTATTGAAACAAATAGACAAAGCAGCAAATCACAATGAGGTGATTATTATGGGGACTTCAACTACCCCGACATAGACTGGGAAACTGAAACCTGCGAATCTCAGAAAAGAAACCAATTTCTGTCAGTGACCAAGGATAATTATCTGTCACAACTTGTGCAGGGCCCAACTAGAGGGACAGCCCTTCTGGACTTAATTTAAGCAACAGGCCAGATAGAATAACAGAAGTACGAGTCGATGGGCACCTAGGGAACAGTGACCACAATATAAAACAATTCCACTTGTCCTTCAGTAAGGTGCCCTGGAAGGGGGTTACGAAAATGCTGAATTTCAGGAAAGCAAAGTTTGATCAGCTTAGAGAGGACCTTCGCCGAATTGA
The DNA here is from genome assembly GCF_039654945.1 of Dendrobates tinctorius. Classification (NCBI taxonomy): domain Eukaryota; kingdom Metazoa; phylum Chordata; class Amphibia; order Anura; family Dendrobatidae; genus Dendrobates; species Dendrobates tinctorius. The sequence goes on along the minus strand of NW_027361747.1, from coordinate 20,291,465 downwards.
CTGGGACAATGTCCTCAAAAATAGGAGCAAAGAAAATAAATGGGAAATATTTAAATCAGTTTTACACACCCACTGCGAGCTAGCCATACCGTACAGAAATAAAAGGACTAGGAACAGGAGAACACCAATGTGGCTATATAAGGATGTAAAAAGGGCAATAAATAACAAGAACAAGGCATTTAGGAAGCTAAAACGAGAAGGCAATGAAGAAGCATTAAAAAGTTATAGAGAAAAAAATAAAATGTGTAAAAAACAAATACATTTAGCAAAAGTGGAAACTGAGAGACTCATTGCTAAGGAAAGTAAAACAAACCCCAAACTATTCTTTAATTACAGTGGGGAAAAAAAGTATTTAGTCAGTCAGCAATAGTGCAAGTTCCACCACTTAAAAAGATGAGAGGCGTCTGTAATTTACATCATAGGTAGACCTCAACTATGGGAGACAAACTGAGGAAAAAAAATCCAGAAAATCACATTGTCTGTTTTTTTTTTTCATTTTATTTGCATATTATGGTGGAAAATAAGTATTTGGTCAGAAACAAGCAATCAAGATTTCTGGCTCTCACAGACCTGTAACTTCTTCTTTAAGAGTCTCCTCTTTCCTCCACTCATTACCTGTAGTAATGGCACCTGTTTAAACTTGTTATCAGTATAAAAAGACACCTGTGCACACCCTCAAACAGTCTGACTCCAAACTCCACTATGGTGAAGACCAAAGAGCTGTCAAAGGACACCAGAAACAAAATTGTAGCCCTGCACCAGGCTGGGAAGACTGAATCTGCAATAGCCAACCAGCTTGGAGTGAAGAAATCAACTGTGGGAGCAATAATTAGAAAATGGAAGACATACAAGACCACTGATAATCTCCCTCGATCTGGTGCTCCATGCAAAATCCCACCCCGTGGGGTCAGAATGATCACAAGAACGGTGAGCAAAAATCCCAGAACCACGTGGGGGGACCTAGTGAATGAACTGCAGAGAGCTGGGACCAATGTAACAAGGCCTACCATAAGTAACACACTACGCCACCATGGACTCAGATCCTGCAGTGCCAGACGTGTCCCACTGCTTAAGCCTGTACATGTCCGGGCCCGTCTGAAGTTTGCTAGAGAGCATTTGGATGATCCAGAGGAGTTTTGGGAGACTGTCCTATGGTCTGATGAAACCAAACTGGAACTGTTTGGTAGAAACACAACTTGTCGTGTTTGGAGGAAAAAGAATACTGAGTTGCATCAATCAAACACCATACCTACTGTAAAGCATGGTGGTGGAAACATCATGCTTTGGGGCTGTTTCTCTGCAAAGGGGCCAGGACGACTGATCCGGGTACATGAAAGAATGAATGGGGCCATGTATCGTGAGATTTTGAGTGCAAACCTCCTTCCATCAGCAAGGGCATTGAAGATGAAACGTGGCTGGGTCTTTCAACATGACAATGATCCAAAGCACAACGCCAGGGCAACGAAGGAGTGGCTTCGTAAGAAGCATTTCAAGGTCCTGGAGTGGCCTAGCCAGTCTCCAGATCTCAACCCTATAGAAAACCTTTGGAGGGAGTTGAAAGTCCGTGTTGCCAAGCGAAAAGCCAAAAACATCACTGCTCTAGAGGAGATCTGCATGGAGGAATGGGCCAACATACCAACAACAGTGTGTGGCAACCTTGTGAAGACTTACAGAAAACGTTTGACCTCTATCATTGCCAACAAAGGATATATCACAAAGTATTGAGATGAAATTTTGTTTCTGACCAAATACTTATTTTCCACCATAATATGCAAATAAAATGAAAAAAAAACAGACAATGTGATTTTCTGGATTTTTTTTTTCTCAGTTTGTCTCCCATAGTTGAGGTCTACCTATGATGTAAATTACAGACGCCTCTCATCTTTTTAAGTGGTGGAACTTGCACTATTGCTGACTGACTAAATACTTTTTTGCCCCACTGTATATAAACATTAAACTGATTAAAATTGATGGTGTCGGCCCTTTAAAGAACAATGAGGGTGAAATCATAGAGAGCGATGTGGGAAAAGCAAATGTTTTAAATACTTTTTTCTCAACAGTGTTCACACAGGAAAAGGATTTGCCGGGGGAAATGCAGAGCGATAATGTAAACTCCCTATTAAGTATTACCTGCTTAACCCTGGAAGAAGTGCAGAACCACCTTAGTAAGATTAAAATTGACAAATCACCAGGCCCTGATGGCATTCACCCTCGGGTATTAAGGGAGTTAAGTAGTGTGATAGACAGGCCTTTAATCCTTATATTTAAAGACTCTATAGAAACAGGGTCTGTTCCTTTAGATTGGCGGCAAGCAAATGTGGTACCAATATTCAAAAAGGGGTGTAAAAGGGAACCTGGAAACTATAGGCCGGTAAGCTTAACATCTGATGTGGGTAAAATTTTTGAAGGGTTTTTAAGGGATGCCATTATGGAATATCTCAATGTTAATAAATGTTTAACTCCATATCAATATGGATTTATGAAGGGTCGCTCCTGTCAAACTAACCTGATCAGCTTCTATGAGGATGTAAGCTCTCAAATGGACCAAGGAGAATCATTGGATGTCATTTATCTCGACTTCTCTAAAGCATTTGACACTGTCCCACATAAAAGATTGGTAAGTAAGATGAGAAAGCTTGGGCTAGGGGAAAATGTGTGAAGATGGGTAGGTAGCTGGCTTAGTAATAGAAAGCAAAGAGTGGTTATTAATGGGGCATACTCAGATTGGGCCAGGGTTACTAGTGGGGTACCACAGGGTTCTGTATTGGGCCCCCTACTATTTAATATATTTATTAATGATCTAGTGGATGGCTTACACAGTAAAACATCAGTGTTTGCAGATGATACAAAACTATGTAAGGTAGTTACCACAAAGGAGGACAGTTTGCAACTACAGACATATTTGAGTATATTGGAGAATTGGGCTGAAAAATGGCAAATGGGGTTTAACACAGATAAGTGTAAGGTTATGCACATGGGAAGGAGAAACAGATGCTACAGTTACTTGCTAAATGGGAAAGTGCTGGGGAAATCAGACATGGAAAAAGACTTAGGCATCTTAGTCAATAAGAAGCTAAATTGGAGTGCCCAGTGTCAGGCAGCTGCCACCAAAGCAAATAGGGTCATGGGATGCATTAGAAGAGGTCTGGGGACACGAGACGAAAACATAATTCTCCCTCTGTACAAATCACTCGTCAGGCCACACTTGGAGTATTGTGTGCAATTTTGGACGCCGGTGCTCAAGAAAGACATTACTGAACTTGAAAGGGTTCAAAGGCGGGCTACTAAAATGATAAATGGAGTTGGTTCATTACAATACCCAGAAAGGTTATCAAAATTAGGTCTATTTACTCTAGAAAAGAGAAGACTTAGGGGAGACTTAATATATATGTACAAGTATATCAGAGGGCAATACAGAGATCTCTCCAATGAACTGTTTGTACCAAGGACTGTGACAAGAACAAGGGGGCATTCTCTTCGTTTGGAGGAAAGACAATTTCTGCACCAGCATAGAAGAAGGTTCTTCATGGAAAGAGCAGTGAGGCTCTGGAATTCTCTTCCTGAGGAAGTGGTGATGGCCAACTCACTGAATGAATTTAAGAAAGGAATGGATGCTTTTCTTGTGAGTAACAGTATAGAAGGTTACGAATAACATAATATTATAGGTAGATGGTTGACCCAGCTTAGGGGAAGGAATTTTTTTCCCTATGGAGAAAATTGGCTTCTACTCTGTGGGTTTTTTGCCTTCCCCAGGATCAACAATGCAGAACAGCTGCACTAAAAATAGGCTGAACTAGGTGGACATAAGGTCTGCCTTCAGCCTTCAAAACTATGTTACTATGTTACTATGACTTGTTTTAACCCTGAATGTGCCAGTGTTTACCTCCAAGACCTGCAACATGAGTAACCCCCGTCCACAGACAGTGTGGAACGTTACAATATGTACTAAGGTCCGTGTTGCCATGAGATCCCCCTTTATTCTTTTTGCGGGGGAGGGCTTACAATAGAAAAAAAAATATGATTGTGCTCTTGAATTTGAAATGTCGGTCTGTCTGGTGGGCAGTTTAAGATGATGTCACTGTAATGTATATGGGGACAGTGACAAACACTGGTGGCAGAAGAGGACCCCTTTAACAAAACAACATATGGACCCTTTTGTATTCTAATAGCTCATCATGATGCAGAATTCTAACGGTTTTTTGACATGGAGGTGGGCTCCCTTACCTCGTGGGCACCAAGGGTATGTATGGGACCTTTACAGGCAAGGCTACTCTTTCTTTTTGTCTTATTCTTGATATTAATTTATTTTTGTTACTTGTCACTTTGTATAAGGTGTCACTCACATCACCATATACATTGGACGAGTGCTATCTAATTTTAATATCGGACAGCACTCGGACTCAGACCAATATTCTTCAATGGAGCAGTGCTGATTATTGATTTTTATCACTGACAGAATCTGTCAGTGACAAAAATCGCAATATGCTGTGATTTCACTCTGAAATCCGATGCTACGCACCCATTCAATCCTATGGGTGCGTGGAAAACATCAGACTGCACTCGGATGACATATGAGTGCAGTCCGATTTCCGCGATTTCTATGTGGAAGCAGTCCGATATCCATATGTTGTTCTCCACCTTCTCACAGTGTACTCCAATTTTCTCATCGGAGAGAATCGAATGACACTCGGATCAAACTCTGATCAAGCTTTGATATGAGTGTCATTAGCACAATTGCCCCAATTCTCTCGAATGAGAGAACCTACAGTCGTGTGACCCTGACCTAGCAATAATTCTAATTGTAATGTGTAATAACACAAGCAATCACTATATATTGGGTTGTTATTTAATGGGTTGCTATTATTCTATTATTTGCATGAACTGAAAAGTTACTGCAGGAAATAACACCTAAGTGGAAATGATAAGTTTTGCTTGTTCTATCCCAGTTCTTATAAAAGGACAAGATGTTTTATTATTCCTGCTGTTCCATCGGCCCATTGTGCCACTATGGTAACAGGATAATAGTGCGAGCCTTTCAGAATAGCGATGTGACTGGCACGTTAATAGTATACAGCAGGATCATGTAAATGATTCAGCTTGTGGCATATAATTGCTGATAAAGTAGTGATACTGGGACAAAGCAGACATAAAGCAAAACACCAGATCACTGAACAGCTGATTGAGCAGAGCCGACCTAGAGGGACATGTGATGGTCACTATTACGCAGGGTGCACCCCATGTAGGAGTCAATCTGTTTGCTCAGTCAGTGACATATGGCTCTGACTATTTATGACTCCATGGTTACCTATGGACCAGGTTGTAAACCAGTGCTTTGTGTAGAAGCTGGCCATAAAGAAGAGGAGCTGGAATATTCTAGTCCAAACAGTCATCTCAAAAGCATAGGGGGCGCCATACTGCCCCTCAGTCCACATCATTTACTTTATTTAAGCCTCTCATTATGACACATTTTTGTATTTTGCACAGAGGACACCCCTTTCTGAGCTAAGTATTCCTTCTGTATGGCTTCCTAGGGATGGGTGTCTGTCAGGGCATGTCATCCCCTGCCCTAATTCACATTGGTGTCGTATGATATATGCAGGGCTGGCGTCAGCACCAGGTCTTGAGCAGGCAGGGGGACCCACTTGCGGTCAGGGAACCGGCGCAGTATGGGTGCCAAGGCCCCCACCCCCGCTTGCTGAGGCCCCAATATTTGCAATACTTACATTTCCCGGTTCCTCAGCTGCGGCGTCTTCTGTGACTTCTGACTCTGACATTTCAGGTCAAAGGGCGCAATGACATCACTACAGCGCCCTGAACAGTCACAGTGCAGAGAGCTGGAAGACGGCGATGCTGAGGAGTCTGGACCTGTGGCCAGCAAGGAGAGGTATTGCATTTTTATTTTTTTTATGTTTGGAGTATAATACAGGGCCCATTATATATGGCGCAATATATGGGGCCCATCATCTACTGAAGCATTATACGGGGCCCACTGTATATGGAGCAATATATGGGGCCTATTTTGCATGGAGCAATATATGGGACCCATTATATATGGAGCATTATATGGGGCCCATTATATATGGAGCATTATATGAGGCCCATTACACGCTACGATACGATACACTTTATTGATCCCGGGGGAAATTACGGAATTTGGAGCAATATATTGGGCCCATTATATATAGAGCAATATATGGGGTCCATTCTGTATGGGGCATTATATGGGGCCCATTATATATGGAGCATTATTTGCAAATGTCCTTAGAACCTTTCCTGATTGATGGGCAGCAACAATTGTTTCTCTAAGATTATTGTTGATGTCGTAACTCATTAACATTGAATGCTCCAGACCAGAAAACTGCCTAAACTTCTGCTTTCATAGAGATCAAAATAGCTGGTGAACAATTAATCAATGGCAGTGGCTCTTCTGCCATGAATAGATATGAGGATAATGACTCACGTGGCAGTGTGGGGTGAATCTCAGGGAGGCAACATTTTGTTGGCCCTTAGAAGCAAGGCCAGACCAGCTGTGTACCACATCGGCCTGCAATACCTAACAGCTACAGCAGAGCAGAGAGTCATCGGCTGCCTGCTCCACAGCTTATTCCAGCAGGCTATTTCCAGGGACTTTTGGCAGCATGATGGCACACTGTATATAGAAGTGTTGTGCTGTGAATAGAGAGCTGTGGGTGCAGTATACTGTGTATAGTAGGCTGTGGTGCCATCATACTGTATATAGGGAGGTTTGGAGGCATTATACTGTGCATAGGGGTATGATGCAATCATACTGTGTATAGGGGCTATGGGGCATTATACTGTATACAGGGAACTGTAGGGGATATTACACTGTGTATATATTGCTGTAGTGGACATTCTACTGTTCATAGAGGGCTTTTTGGGCATTATACTTCGTATAGGGGTGATGTGGGGACATTATATTGTATATAGACAATGGGGGGAATTATACTGTGTTTAGGGGTGCTGTGGTGCCATCATACTCTTTATAGACAGTATTATACTGCGGGAAGTGTCTATGGGGTCATCATACTATCATACAGTGTATACAGGGCTATATAATTATTATGCTATTAATTGGGGACTTTCGTGCTATCATACTGTTTATAGTGAACTATGCGGCAGTATACTATGTATAAGTGGCTGTAGTGCCATCATTCTGTGTACATGGGCTATGAAGCAATATACTGTGTATAAGACTCTGTGGTGCCATAATACCATATACACTGTGTGCAGAATTAATAGGCAAATGAGTATTTTGATCACATCATCCTTTTTATACATGTTGTCCTACTCCAAGCTGTATAGGCTTGAAAGCCAAATGCCAATTATGTAAATCAGGTGATTTGCATCTCTGTAATGAGGAGGGGTGTGGTCTAATGACATCAAAACCCTATATAAGGTGTGCTTAATTATTAGGCTACTTTCTTTCCTTTGGCAAAATGGGTCAGAAGAGAGATTTGACAGACTCTGAAAAGTCAAAAAATATGAGATGTCTTGCAGAGGGATGCAGGAGTCTTGAAACTGCCAAGCTTTTGAAGCGTGATCACCGAACAATCAAGTATTTCATGGCAAATAGCCAACAGGGTCGCAAGAAGCATCCTGATAAAAAAAAGGCGCAAAATAACTGCCCATGAATAGAGGAAAATCAAGCGTGAAGCTGCCAAGATGCCATTTGCCACCAGTTTTGCCATATTTCAGAGCTGCAACGTTACTGGAGTATCAAAAAGCTCAAGGTGTGCCATACTCAGGGACATGGCCAAGGTAATGAAGGCTGAAAAACGACCACCTTTCAACAAGAAATATAAGATAAAACGTCAAGACTTGGCCAAGAAATATCTTAAGACTGATTTTTATAAGGTTTTATGGACTGATGAAATGAGAGCGACTCTTAATTGGCCAGATGGATGGGCCCGAGGCTGGATCAGTAAAGGGCAGAGAGCTCCACTCCGACTCAGACGCCAGCAAGGTGGAGGTGGGGTACTGGTATGGGCTGGTATCATCAAAGATGAACTTGTGGGACCTTTTCGGGTTGAGGATGGAGTGAAGCTCAATTCCCAGACCTACTGCCAGTTTCTGGAAGACACCTTCTTCAAGCAGTGGTACAGGAAGAAGTCGGTATCGTTCAAGAAAAACATGATTTTTATGCAGGACAATGCTCCATCACATGCATCCAAATACTCTACAGCGTGGCTGGCCAGTAAAAGTCTAAAAGAAGAAAAAATAATGACATGGCCCCCTTGTTCACCTGATCTGAACCCCATAGAGAACCTGTGGGCCCTCATAAAATGTGAGCTCTACTGGGAGGGAAAATGGTACACCTCTCAGAACAGTGTCTGGGAGGCTGTGGTGGCTGCGGCACGCAATGTTGATCGTAAACAGATCAAGCAACTGACAGGAATCTATGGATGGAAGGCTTTTGAGTGTCATCGTAAAGAAAGGTGGCTATATTGGTCACAGATTTTTTATTTTTTTTTTGTTTTTGAATGTCAGAAATCTTTAATTCTAAATTTTGTGTTGCTCTATTGGTTTACCTGGTGAAAATAAACAAGTGAGATGGGTATATATTTGGTTTTTAGTAAGTTGCCTAATAAATCTGCACAGTAATAGTTACCTGCACAAACAGATATCATCCTCCTAAGATAGCCAAATCTAAAAAACCCACTCCAACTTCCAAAAATATTAAGCTTTGATATCTATGAGTCTTTTGGGTTGATTGAGAACATAGTTGTTATTCAATAATAAAAAGAATCCTCTTAAATACAACTTGCCTAATAATTCTGCACACTGTGTACAGTATACGGGGCTATGAGGTATCATAGTGTGTATAGGGGAATATGAGGACATTATACTATACATAGAGCTATAAAATATACTGTGTATATGGGAGCATCATATTCTGCATAGGAGGCTGTAGGGACACTACTGAAAAAGTTACGTCATTTTAAACAATTCCACGTGTAATCCCAAGTTCCTCTCGGTTAGGGGGATCGATCGTGTCCAGTGAGGTATTAGGGGGGCAATGTCAAACGCCTCCTTGCACAGAGGGAATGCCGATGGATTACCACACTGGGCACGATGACTACCATGGGACTCAATGAGGCACAGGGATTTTCTTTCTTTTTATAATAACTCTTCATTGAAGGGGCCCTTTCAGTGTTTTAGGTTATCTCTACCTAGGCACCATTAGTGTATTTTAATTAGGAATCTCAGTTGTGTTTTTTAATTATCTTTCCATGTGTAGTACTGTTGGCCATATTCACATGGTCTGTGATATTGGGGATATTCACATGAAACATGAGGAAGAGAGATGAAGAACAACATGGAAGGAATTATCCATCAATGAGAGGATGTACTAAATTCTCCAGCATGTGACCAATTGGATATATTTATTTATTTTGACTTTAAATATAATGAGTTATGGTCATGTATGATATTTAGCATATGTATATTTATTGATTGATGAAATTTTCTATGGCTTTATATTTCATTTCTCCCCCATCTATTATTTCCATTGTTTGTGGCAACAGTATTTTTCTATGTGTATTTTTCTATCAAAATCATTGTCATTTTATTTATGTGTATTATGGTAATATTGTTGATTAGTTCTTTCATGCAAGTGGGCTGTTCTAACTATTATTCATAGTTTTTGGGAAATTATATCTTATTTAATATACGGCACGGTAGATTTTGGATATTAATTCATTTTGCACGTTGTGACTTTAAACTATGCACACATTCTTAACATATGCGGACACAGACATTAAAAGAAACCCGTTTCACTTCCTTTTCAGCAATTGACCTGTGTCGCATTGTGTGGGTGTGGCGCTGGCCCGCTCACGTGACCGGGATTCTTGAGTCTGATCTGAGGCTTGACACGCAGGGAGGAAGTATATTTGCGTTTCACGCATGCGCACATGCACTTTTTGATGTGGTCATGTGACCGGATGTATCCACTATTTAAACCTGACTGAGATCCTGATTAAGCCACACCCCCTGAGGAAGCGGTAACAATTTAAAGCAAAACGCACGTTGGCGTAAGGTGACCGGGATCCAGGCAGGATTTCTACACTTATGGGTAATTATTCCCTTTTATTTAATTACTTTTTGGTACATCATTAATGACTATTTGCACGGAGTTATATAGTGATTGATAAATTATTAATATGGATGCACTATTTTTAAATTCACTATATTGTTGAGATATATGCACCCAATATTTGGGGATACTTTATGGATATAATTTCTTTGCAATATCCCTTGATTTCTATGTGGCATTATATATATATATATATATATATATATATGTCCTGACCTGTATCCTTTGGTCATTTTTTTGTTTCCAAGGATTTAGTCACAGTGTCAATGAGATCCATATACTTCATTTTCTGAATAATATTATAAAATCTCTATGTGGAAATTAGTGGTTTATTTTTCAATAAATATTATCATTTTATAATTATTTGGCAATTTTTGGACTCTTTGTTTCTCCTTTGATAGTATGCACATATACATAGTTTGGAAGGTGAAACTCTGCTGAGAGATTACCTTTAACCCCTTCTTGACCGGAGGTATTTCGTTTTGTCGCTTTCATTTTTTGCTCCCCTTCTTCCCAGAGCCATAACTTTTTTATTTTTACGTCAATATGGCCATGTGAGGGCTTCTTTTCTGCAGGATGAGTTGTACTTTGAACGACACCATTGGTTTTAACATATCATGTACTGGAAAATGGGGAAAAAAATTCCAAGTGCGGTGAAATTGCAAAAAAAGAGCAATTCCACAATTGTTTTTTGTTTGTCTTTTTTACTGTGTTTACTAAATGCTAAAACTGACCTGCCATTATGATTTTCCAGGTCATTACGAGTTCATAGACACCAATCATGTCCAGGTTCTTTTTTATTTAAGTGGTCAAAAAAAATTCCAAAGATTATTTTTTAAAAAATTGCGCCATTTTCCGATACCGGTAGCATCTCCATTTTTTCTGATCTCGGGTTGGGTGAGGGCTTATTTTTTGCGTGCCAACCTGGTGTTTTTAATTATACCATTTTGAGCAGATATGTTCTTTTGATCGCCCGTTATTGCATTTTAATGAAATGTTGCAGCGACCAAAAAAACTTAATTCTGGCGTTTTTACTTTTTTTCTCGTTATGCTATGAGGTTAATGCTTTTTTTTATATTGATAGATCGGGTGATTCTGAACACAGTGATATCAAATATGTGTATGTTTGGGTTTTTTATTGTTTTATTTTGAATGGGGCTAAAGGGGGGCAATTTGAACTTTTAAAATTTTTTAAAAATTAGTGATGGTTTGGGGAGCCATGTCATCTGATTGTGTAGGTCCACTGTGTTTTATCAAGACCAAAATCAGCATAGCCGTCTACCAGGAAATTTTAGAGCACTTCATGCTTCCCTCTGCCTTCAAGCTTTTTGGAGATGGAAATTTCATTCTCCAGCAGGACTTGGCACCTGTGCACACTGCCAAAAGTACCAATACATGGTTTACAAACAACAGTATCACTGTGCTTGATTGGCCAGCAAACTCGCCTGACCTTAACCCCATAGAGAATCTATGAGGTATTGTCAAGAAGAAGATGAGAGACACCAGACCCCACAATGCCGACGAGCTGAAGGCTGCTATCAAAGCAACCTGGGCTTCCATAACACCTCAGCAATGCCACGACGCACTGATGCAGTAATTGATGCAAAAGGAGCCCCGACCAAGTATTGGGTGCATTTACTAAATATACATTTCAGTAGGCCAAAATTTTGGATTTTAAAATCATTTTTTCTAGCTGGTGTTATAAAGTATTCTAATTTACTTAGATAATGACTTTTGGGCTTTCATTGGCTGTAAGCCATAATCATCAACATTAACAGAAATAAACACTGGAAACCGATCACTTTGTAATGACGCTATATAATATGAGTTTCACTTTTTGTATTGAAGAACTGAAATAAATTAACTTTTTGATGATATTCTAATTTTGTGAGATGCACCTGCACATAGTTTGGAAAGTGAAAATCTGTGGCGAGATTCCCTTTAAACCATTTTTTATAACGACCATCAGCGCAATCTTGAGCAATGACGACTTGACGGATGAACGCTCTGTAGAACGATAGTTCTTGTGCAAATCTGTATAGGTCCACCAGGGTCTTCTCCACCGTTATCTTGATTGTATCAAGCTATCAGGTTGCTGGTCTTCCTCTTTGCCTTGTTCATTCTATTCTGCAGATGATGTTGTAACATCAACTGTTCTTCACTGTCCTATTAACGGAATAGAAGAATCCAGGATATCTATAAACAGAAAGATAGTGAGGAAACACATAGCTAACCTAAATGAATTCAAGTCTCCAGGTCCAGATGAATTACACCCCAGAGTGCTGAAGGAGATAGCAGAAGAAATTTTTGAACCCCTCTCTATAATCTTTGAAAATTCTTGGAGAACAGGAGAAGTCCCAGAAGACTGGAGAAGAGCAAATGTTGTTCCTATCTTCAAAAAGGGGAAGAAGGTGGACCCAGGCAACTATAGGTCGGTGAGTCTGACTTCTATACCAGGAGAGATCTTTCAACAAATTATTAAACAACATGTATGTCAGTACCTGGATAAAAATGAAGTGATTAAACAGAGTCAGCATGGGTTTGTAACTAATAAGTCATGTCAGACTAACTTAATTTCCTTCTATGACGGAATCACTGATTGGGTGGATCAAGGAAATGCTGTAGATATAGTATATCTTCACTTCAGCAAAGCATTTGACAAAGTATCTCATACAATCCTTATTGAAAAAATGACTAAGTATGGAATGGACAAGGCAACTGTTAGGTGGATTCATAACTGGCTTAGTGATCGGACCCAAAGAGTGGTCGTAAATGGCTGCACATCCAGTTGGAAGAATGTCTCAAGTGGGGTACCACAGGGCTCTGTCCTGGGCCCTGTATTGTTCAACATCTTTATCAACGATTTAGATGAAGGAATTGAGGGTAAACTGATTAAATTTGCTGATGACACAAAGCTAGGAGGGATAGCTAATAATAGAGAAGAGAGAGAGAGGATTCAAAAAGATATAAATAAACTGGAGCAGTGGGCAGCAACTAACAGAATGGTTTTTAACAGGGAAAAATGCAAAGTACTACATCTGGGCAATAAAAATGAAAAAAGCATATACAGAATGGGAGGAATAGGGCTAAGCAACAGCACATGTGAAAAAGACTTGGGTATACTAATAGATCACAGACTGAATATGAGTCAACAGTGTGATGCAGCAGCAAAAAAGGCAAATGCAATTCTAGGATGTATTAACAGAAGCATACAGTCTAGATCACATGAAGTCATTATTGCCCTCTACTCCTCTTTGGTCAGACCTCATCTGGAATATTGTGTCCAGTTTTGGGCACCACATTTTAAAAAACACATCAACAAACTGGAGCAAGTTCAGAAAAGAGCGACCAGAATGATGAACGGTCTGCAAACCCTGTCTTATGAGGAAAGGTTGCAGGATTTGGGAATGTTTAGTTTGCAAAAGAGAAGACTGAGAGGAGACTTAATAGCTGTCTACAAATATCTAAAGGGTTGTCACATTGTAGAAGGATCATCTTTATTCTCATTTGCACAAGGAAAGACTAGAAGCAATGGGATGAAACTGAATGGGAGGAGACACAGATTAGATATTAGAAAAAACTTTTTGACAGTTAGAGTGATCAATGAGTGGAACAGGCTGCCACGAGAAGTGGTGAGTTCTCCTTCAATGGAAGTCTTCAAACAGAGGCTGGACAGACATCTGACTGGGATGATTTAGCGAAGCCTGCTTTGAGCAGGGGGTTGGACCAGATGGCCCAGGAGGTCCCTTCCAACTCTACGATTCTATGATTCTATGTCCTTCTCCAGTGATTGCTTTCTTCATATGATTTGTCCAAAGTAGGCAAGTCGTAGCTTGGTGGTCCGTGCTTCGAGTAACATGTCTGGCTTGATTTGCTCCAACATTGATTGTTTGCTCTTGTTGCCATCCATGATATTGATAGCATTCATCTCCAGCACCATATTTCAAAGGCGTCCAATATGATCTGGGTGATCTGAATGTCCCACATACACGTTTGCATTCTAATGTGGTACATAAGTCCACCAGTAGATGGCAGTGTTTATCTCATCAATTAGATTTTTATAGAAAGCTTAGCTATTCCTGATGTTAGATTCTGCCACTGTGACTGAAGAACAGGTAACACAGTGCATATGGAATAGCCAGGGTCTGGGCAAAAGTATGCATTAGATCACAAGTGGAGGCAAATTATTCTAGGAGTTGAATAGAAAACAACTTAAAATGCTATTTAGGTGTAGTACTCGCAGGTACGCGGGATGCAGTGACGAGACGGGAGTCGGAGTGAACTTAGGATGTAACTTTTATATATATATATATTTATATCTATAGTGGCTATCTTGAGTAACCGGCAAGCTAACAACAGTTATCCTCGCAGGGATCAAAACAATAATACACAGGTAACACGATCACGACTACCCGGTAGAGACCTGTAACTATAGGGCCGCGGTATGACCAACTACGGGTCCAGAAACTACAGGTTATTAACTACAACGTGTCACTTATCCTCCTCTGACGTCCGGCAGAGTGGTGGTCGGTGTCTCTTCGGCGTCTTAGCCGCTGGGCCCAGCTGACGTGGATCTGACGCAGGCTTCTGGCATGCCTACGCCCAAGTGGAGTATGGGCACAACAGGCCCCTGAAGAGTTCTCCTGTGTTCCGCCTTCCGGCGGAGGCGGGATGGCGTTGGCTGGGGCCCAGGGCATGCAAGCCGCAACCGCGGGCTGGGGCCAGGCAGCAGCGGCCGCAGTTGGCAGCGGACAGGCCAGAGTCGCGGGCTGGAGTCGGGCAGCGGCAACGGGTGATGACGGGCAGGCCGCAGCCGCAGGCTGAAGTTGGGCAACAACGGCCGCAGCCGCGGGCTGGAGTCAGCCTGCGGCAACTGGGGTGGCAGCAGGCAGGCCGCAGCCACAGGCTGGAGTCGGACTGTGGCGGCCGCGGGAAACGCGGTCGTGCAGTCGGTGTCCCTCTGCTGGACGGTTCGGTGTCACCTCCTTCCTGTCTGTGGTGAGTCTCTCTCCAGTCCCTCTAGTTGCCGCTCAACCCTTCTAGCTCTGGCTCTCTGGCGCCCTCTAGTCATCCTGCTCCTTCTCTCCCGTTCTGTCGAGTGCCCCCTGCTGGCGTCCACAGCTCCTTTTATATCGGCTCTGCCCCCACTTCTTCTAGAATTCTCTCCAGTCCGTTCTCTAATTATGTCCCCCGGAAGCAGTCCCCCTAGGAACTTTGGCGACAGTCCCCTTGGTTCCGGCCCGGTTACACAGCGGGGACTCTCCCTCCTACATAGGTACCTGAATATTTTCTTCGCTATTATCTCCACTAGAGTTGAGCGACTTTTGGTTTTTTAGGGTCGCGTTTCGTTTCGTGAAACCCGACTTTTCCAAAAGTCGGGTCGAGCAAGATCGTCCGATTATAGGGAAAAGTCGGGGTCGTCCCGAAACACGAAACCCAATGTAAGTCAATGGGGAATAAAAGTCGGCAGTGAGAGGAGGACAGGAAACACACCTACAGTGCCCATTTGAATGCCAAAAGCATCAATTCTTCTTACTTAAGCTTGTCAACCTTAATTAACTTCATAATACAAGTTACGCACTGAAAAATGGGGGTTATTTGGCTAAAGTTGTGGGGGGGGGGGGGGGGGAGGGCTGGCTGCAGGTTTTCATGTGCCCTGGGCGAAAGAGCGCCCCTTTAACACATACCACAACTCATCATGCTCCAATACGGCAGAGAAATAGCGGTATAGTACAATGAAAAATACCTCACTTTTTACATCTCATGACGAGGCCCATCTATTTCTCCATACAGAATCATTGGTCCCATATAATGTTTGAAACAGTATATGATGAGCTCCACATAATGCTAAAGTATATGTTGGTCCCCATGGATGAAGCTCCACTGTCTTATGGGCCCAAATAATGCTCCAAACATAATGGGCCCCATTTCTAATGCTCTAGTGTATAATGGGCCCTGTAAAAGCTGCTCCAGTGTCTGATGTCCACCTTTGGAATGTTCCAGTGTATGGTGGGCCCCATCTATCATTCTCCAGAGTATAGTGCTCCCCAAAAATTGCTGTCCCAACATTGAAAACAATCAAATAAGTCTCCTCGCTAGGGAATCCCTGTACTTGTCTGGATTCCTCGTCGTCCCCATCTTCCATCTCACTGCACAGTATTTCAAACTTTGCAAGTGCTGTGATCCTGAGCAAGCAGGGGGGGCCCACTCGTTGGCGACGGCACTGGCACAGGGCCCCTGATAGTACGGTGGTGTGTCTGATGGCGGGTGGGCCGAACCTGCACTTTCATCTGCAGCTTCCTCTTTGTCACCGTGTAAGATGGAACTGTATATGGGAAGGGTAACCTGAGTTTCATCAGGGTCAGATTCAGGTCGTGTAGCGTGCGAGGGGAATGTAGTGGTCTGGGTCAATGTACCAGCAGATTCATCGAGCAGTGGCTGGGCATCAGTGCACTTGTGTCGCCCCCAGGAGTACGGTCGCCACAGTGGCATTACCTTCTTCCTAGGGAGTGTGATGTCATGCTTGGGAGCAACGAAGGATCTCTCTAGCAGGTTAACTGATTGGGCGGCGTTATTCCCACGAGTCATGACCCTCCAAACAGCGTTCATGAAGGCAAAGTGTTTGTTTTACGTGGGCAGTATGGTTGCAAAGCTGAACCTTAAAGGAATGTCCAGAAGGGCACCACCAGGAGTGGAGCCTACGGTTAAATTCGACTCCACCTGGGAAACCTCAACCATGCCAGCTACAGAACAGATGCACACATTGCAAGCTTAATTCCGTTAACGAACGAGACTCCGTCATGCCCCGCGGTCCGAGCCCGGCTTACTAGAGAGACACGTGAGGCTCTGGCACATGAGATTGGCCAATAACTGGTGTGTCATGCCCTTACATGTCCGTGGCTGCATGTGCGCTACACTGAAAAGGCCAGCGTTTGTCGCTTACAGGTGCAGATAAACCGCTGAACAACGTTAGTGATAAGGATCACTGATTACAATTATTACCTGCGAACAATGATTTCCCAGTAAGTGCAGGTCAACCGCAGTTCCGGAATTAGGCCTAACCGTCATTCCTGAAAAAATGAAAAACTTACGTGTGCAAACCACAGGTGCTGTAGCTTGCTTAACAGCTCGCCAGCCGTTCTCACGCCCAGTATGGATTACACGTGATTGCACAAAGGTGAGAAAGGGTACCGTATCCCCGGATAACATGTATGGATAGCGTACAAATTCAAAATATATGTCTCAGGAGGCAGGCTCAGACGGTGTTAGGCCCAGAATGGATTGCACGTGATTGCACAAAGGTTAGAAAGGGTACCGTATCCCCGGATAACATGTATGGATAGCGTACACATTCAAAATATATGTCTCAGGAGGCAGGCTCAGACGGTGTCAGGCACAGTATGGATTTGACGGCCCAGACTACACAGCGGAGGAGCAGGGAGAGGTAAAGATTGCAAATGCTGGGGCCCTGCCCAAGCAAGGGGGGCCCACTCGTGGGCGTCGGTACTGGCACTGGGCCCCTCATAGTACGGCGGTGTGTCTGACAGCGGGTGTGCACCACCACCGTCAGAGACACTTGATTGCACTATGAAGGACCCTGTACCAGTGCCCGCGCCCAAGAGTCGGCCTACCCACCTGTCCAGGGCAACGGCACTCGCACGGTGTTGTGCGCTAGGTGGTGACCCCGGCCATGGGGGGGGGGAGGCAGCACAGTTAGGGAGTTTTAGAAAGTGGCATATGTTGATGTTGGACATTCAGCTGATGCAAAAGGTGAAATAGGTCAAGTCCCAGGAAGAGGTGGACCAAAGCAAGCCATTTTTATGTCACCCTATGTGTCATCAGAGGAAGGTGGGACAAAATCCTTGGAAACCCATGCGTGGTTCATTTTAATGAAGGTTAGATCATCCACATTTTGGGTTGACAGACGGGTCCTTTTTTCTGTCAGGATTGATCCAGTTGCACTGAAGACTCTTTCCGATAGCACACTTGCAGCAGGGCAAGCGAGCTCCTGTAAGGCATATTGTGCCAATTCAGGCCAGGTGTCCAGTTTAGCGGCCCAATAGTCAAAGGGGAATGACCTGTGTGGAAGAACATCGATATGGGAGGAAAAGTAGTTTGTAACCATAGTTGACAACTGCTGTCTCCTGTCACTTTCCATCGATGCAGTATTACCAGTTGTGTGAGCGGTACTTGAAAAATCAGTCCACAACATTGTCATGAAACCCCTGTCTCCAACGCCACTTCTGCTGTGTGCACCACGAACACCTCTGCCAAGCTGCCCCCGGCCCGTACGGCTCGTGTGAGAACCATCACCGCTGCTGTGTGCTGGGAATGCCTCAAGCAACCGATTTACCAGAGTTGCTTGTTTATTAGCCAATATTAGGTCAAGGTTCTCCAGTGGCATGATGTTTTGTAATTTGCCTTTATAGCGTGGATCCAGGATGCTGGCCAACCAGTAGTCGTCATCGTTCATCATTTTGGCAATGCGTGGGTCCCTTTTTAGGATCTGCAAGGCATAATCTGACATGTGGGCCAATGTTCCCGGTGTCAATGATGCACTGCGAGTGCTGGTTGGAGGAGCACTTTCTGGCAAATCCACATCCCTCCAGTCACGCACAAACCCTGTACCAGACCTTGCCACGCCAACATTTTCACTTGCCCCACGAGATGCATCCTCCTCCCCTAAGTAATCATCCCCATCATCCTCCTCCTCCTCCTCTTCCTCCACCTCGTCCAGGAGAGGTCCCTGAGCAGACAATGGCTGAATGTCATCAAGGATTCCCTCCTCCTCTTCCTCCTCATCACCATTGGCTGCAGACGCCTGCTCCTTAAGGTGCGTCAAAGTTTGCATGAGCAGACGCATAAGTGGGATGCTCATGCTTAGGATGGCGTCGTCTGCGCTTACCAGCCGTGTGCATTCCTCAAAACACTGAAGGACTTTACAGAGGTCTTTCAGCTTCGACCACTGCACACCTGTCAACTCCATGTCTGCTCTCAAAGTGCCTGGCCGTGTATCCTCCCACAAATGCATTATGGCCTGCCTCTGCTCGCACAGCCGCTCCACCATGTGCAGGGTGGAGTTCCACCTTGTTGCAATGTCGATAATGAGGCGGTGGTTGGGAAGGTGGAGCAATCGCTGCAGCTTCTGCATACGAACGGAGTGTACAGGCGACCGGCGGATGTGCGCGCACAGTCTTCGCACCTTCTGGAGCAGGGCTGTTAACTCCGGATAATTTTTGAGGAAGCACTGCACCACCAGGTTCAAGGTGTGAGCCAAGCAAGGTATATGGCTGAGTTTTAAAAGGGCTATGGCTGCCACAAAATTACGGCCGTTATCACTAACTACCTTGCCTGCCTCAAGATGTACACTGCCCAGCCATGACTCAGTTTGTCGCTTCAAGTACTCGGCCAGCACTTCGGCGGTGTGTCTGTCGCCCAAACATCATCTGCAACACAGCCTGCTGACGCTTTCCACTAGCTGCTCGATAGGGGGACACATCGTGTGCAACAGTGGCAGCTGCAGATGGAGTGCTCGTACGACTGCGCTCTGTGGACGAGCTTTCGCTTCTGGAGGAGGAGGGTCGAACGCCTACAGCCAACTGTTTCCTATACCGTGGGCTAGGCAGCACTGTCCCTCCACCGCTGTCCCCTGTGGACCCTGCATCCACCACATTAACCCAGTGCGCAGTGATGGACACGTAACGGCCCTGGCCATGCCGACTGGACCATGCATCAGTTGTGAGGTGCACCTTTCCGCTCACTGACTGCTTGAGTGCATGGACAATGCGGTCTTTCACATGATGGTGGAGGGCTGGGATGGCTTTGCGAGAGAAGAAGTGGCGACTGGGTAGGTCATAGCGTGGTACTGCATAGGCCATGAGTTCGCGGAAAGCTGTGCTTTCCACCAACCGAAAGGGCATCATCTCAAACGAGATTAGTTTGGCAATGTGGGCGTTCAAACCCAGTGTACGCGGATGAGAGACTGAGTACTTTCTTGACCTACTCATAGTGTCTGGGAGGGTGAGCTGGACTTGAGAGCTGCATATGGTGGAAGTAGCGGTGGACAGGGCGGACTGAGAGAGGGTTGATGGTGATGGAGTTGGTGTTCTTTCTGATGGCCTAGAATCAGTCTTTCGTTGATATAACAGTGGGATTCCCTGACTGCTGTGGCCTTGCAACGACACCTCAACATTTGCTGCTGTGCTAACCGGTGGGCTTACAGTGGGGGAAACAATGTAGCGTTGCTGACTACCTTCGTTGTGATCAGTTGCACATGTGGCACTTGAGGTTTGGTGTTGTGTCCACGCTTGCAAGTGCATGCTGGTTAAATGTCTAAGCATGCAACTGGTATTCAAATTTTTCAGATTTTTCCCTCGGCTAAAGGTCTTTTGGACACTGGACACTTTTGGATTGTGTGAGGCCCAATGAATATCTGAGCGCTATGTGACAGGCTCGATGGCACAGCTGTGACCAAAGTGACGAGAGGATAAGGGAGATTTTGAATTTCTGCAGACACTTGTGGACACTGGACACTTTTGGATTGTGTGAGGCCCACTGATATCTGAGCGCTATGTCACAGGCTCGATGGCACAGCTGTGACAAAAGTGACTAGAGGATAAGGGAGATTGGATTGCTTTTAAAAAAGCAGTTTGCAGAGCAGTGGGTAAACAGCAATGCCAGCCTGTCAGGAAGCCTTAAAAGGCAGCCCCACAACCAACACCACTGATACACCACAATATAGCCTCCCCTTGCACTGCACACACAGTGACTGGTGTGTTGTGCAGGCCAAATTGCTAGCAGCAGAAGCAGTTTTTTTTTCTTCTCAGCAGGACAAAAAAAAAAAAAATTGGGATTGCTTTTAAAAAAGCAGTTTGCAGAGCAGTGGGTAAACAGCAATGCAGGAATGTCATGAAGCCTTAGAAGGCAGCCCAACAACCAACACCACTGATACACCACTATATAGCCTCCCCTTGCACTGCACACACAGTGACTGGTGTGTTGTGCAGGCCAAATCGCTAGCAGCAGAAGCAGTTTTTTTGTCTTCTTCCCTGCCTAACGCTCTCCCTACAGAATCAGCAGCAACCTCTCCCTATACTGAGATCGGCAGAAGTAAGATGGCGGTCGGCGTGCACGCCCTTTTATACCCCCTGTGACGCCCACCAAAGCAAGCCAATCACTTGCATGCCCTTCTGAAAGATGGTGGTGACCCCTGCCTATGTCATCACGTTGCCCACAGTGTCCGTGGATCCTGATTGGCTGAAAAAGAGCGCTAAACAAACTTTTGAAACGCGACTTTGGCGCGTAAGTCGCCGACCTCGTGGCCGACCTCATCCTAGGGTCGGGTTTCGTTTCATGAAACCCGACTTTGCCAAAAGTCGGCGACTTTTGAAATTTTTCGACCCGTTTCGCTCAACTCTAATCTCTACTACTTCAAATATTTTAGGATATATGGCCAATGTGTTCAGAGACATTATAACAAAGGCACAAATTAGACAAGCATTGCCAGGTCTGGACTATACGTAAGGGTGGTATTCAGCCGGATCATGAGGGTTCTGCTGAATTAATTGTTAAAATTACAAGCAGATGACAGAATCGACCCTTTAACAAACCTTGTTGACTTTTAGAATTGCTACTTCCTGTAGGTGGCACTAGAGTTCTAGTCCTCTTCCTCTCTGAAGAGACAATTTGCATATTTCATTTCCGAGAGGAGCATTGCTATGCTTAAAAGTCTCCTCACCTTGGCATTACCTCTTGGATCCCGGTCAGACGCCTCTCACCCAGCCAAACCAGATCTCAAACTTTGCACTGATCAGAGGCAGTACCCGGAAACAGTGTCTGCAAATTAAGATTCTAGCTTAGCTTTTATCCTA
This sequence comes from Dendrobates tinctorius, assembly GCF_039654945.1. Classification (NCBI taxonomy): domain Eukaryota; kingdom Metazoa; phylum Chordata; class Amphibia; order Anura; family Dendrobatidae; genus Dendrobates; species Dendrobates tinctorius. The sequence continues at coordinate 20,269,481 of NW_027361747.1, read as the reverse complement.
AGTCACATTGCAAGGCTCGTTAAAGGGTCGATATTGACTTTTAGTGTTGCTACTTCCAATAGGTGGCACTAGAGATCTAGTCCTTTTTCTCTCTGAAGAGACAATTTGCATATTTAAGGTGTTGCCCCATAAAACAACTCTTATTTTTGCATGAGATATTAGCAGAGAGGCAATGTATTTGTTTCACTCTGTTATTAGATGGTCATCCATTATCATATGCCATCTCACTTCGTCCTCAGAACTGTTCCTCCACATAAAATCCTTTTTGTCCAGACACACACGACCACATCATGTCCTATCCTGCTCCCACCTTCTAACGCTGTCTGTTACTCCTCATTGCTGGCGACGTCTCCCCAAATCCTGGCACTCCTCAACACATCCCCATACTCATTTCTAACATCCTGCTACGATACTCTACACGTTTTTGCAACCATAACAACCTCATACCTATTCATCCAGCCCCCACTCCCCCGGTCCCCCTACCTGGAGCTCTATGGAACGCACGCTCTGTCTGCAACAAACTGTCATTTATCCATGACCTTTTTATCACCAACAAACTCTCCTTCCTTGCCATCACTGAAACCTGACTCACTCCCTCTGACACAGCCTCTCCAGCTGCGCTTTCCTATGGCGGATTCCATCTCTCTCACACCCCTCGCCCCAGCAATAAACGTGATGGAGGAGTTGGCTTGCTCCTGTCTGACACCTGCTACTTTACCCCTATTCAACTTCCACCCTCCGCTACTCTTCCCTCGTTCGAAGGGCAACTCCGTCCGCATCTACTCCCCCTCCAACTGGCTGTCATCTACTGCCCCCCAGAACTAGCCATCTCCATTTTTTTCGACCACTTCACGACCTGGCTACTCCATTTCCTCTCTGCTGACATCCCCTCTATCATTATATGTGACTTCAACATCTCCATTGATGCCTCCACCCCAGCTGCCTCTAAACTTCTATCGCTCATGGCTTCCCTCGGCCTCACTCAATGGTCCTCTGCAGCCACTCACAAAGATGGTCACACGCTGGACCTTGTCTTCACCCATCTCTGTTCCCTCACTGATCTCACTAACTCACCCCTTCCCCTGTCTGACCACAACCTACTGACATTCTCTTCCCTCTCTTCTCCCACTTTGCAACCCCCACTCCACAAACTCGCTCACCCTCACAGGAATATCAAACACCTCAATTTACAATCACTCTCTGAATCCCTTCTCCCCCTCACAGACATAGCTTCCTTTCATGGCACAGATGCTGCTGCCACTTTTTATAACACAACAATAATAGCAACATTTGATTTGGCTGCCCCCCTCATGCAGAGCAAAACTCGTACAATCAACAAGCAGCCCTGGCTGACCAAAGAACTGAGACGGATTTCCAGGGCCACTGAGCGGAGATGGAAGAGAACTCATTCTACCGAGCACTTCAACGCATACAAGCAGTCCCTTGCCAACTTCAAGTCCACGCTCTCTGTCGCAAAACAAACCTACTTTTCATCTCTCATATCCTCCCTGTCTCACAACCCTAAACAGCTCTTCAGCACTTTCAATTCTCTATTCTGTCCCACAGCACCTCCTCCCTCTCCTCTCATTTCTGCTGAAGACTTTGCCTCCTTCTTTAAGCAGAAGATCGATACGATCAGAGAAAGCTTTGGCCCGCAGCCCCCAATGCCCCCTCTTAGCCACTCAGCCCTGTTCTTCCAAAACCAGCTTCTCCACCATGACAGAAGATCAGCTCTCCACCCTCCTGTCAAGATCACACCTCAGCACTTGTGCGCTTGACCTGCTCCCATCCCACCTCATCCCTAACTTTGCCACAGTCTTCATCCCAACTCTTACACACCTCTTCAATCTTTCACTTACAAATGGTGTTTTTCCCTCATCCTTCAATTATGCCTCAATCACACCCATCCTCAAAAAGCCCTCGCTCGACCCATCCTCTGTGTCTAACTATCGCCCAATATCTCTTCTCCCTTATGCCTCAAAGCTACTGGAACAGCATGTATATCTTGAACTGTCCTCCCACCTCACCTCCTGTTCCCTCTTTGACCGGTTACAGTCTGGCTTCCAACCTCATCACTCAACTGAAACTGCCCTAACTAAATTCACTAATGACCTACTAACCGCCAAGAGCAAGCAACAATACTCTGTCCTCCTTCTCCTGGACCTGTCTTCTGCCTTCGACACCGTGGACCATTCCCTCCTGCTACAGATTCTCTCATCTCTTGGCATCACAGACTTGGCCTTATCCTGGATCTCATCATACCTAACAGACCGAACATTTAATGTCTCCCTCTCACACACACCACCTCCTCACCTTGCCCCCTGTCTGTCGGTGTTCCTCAAGGCTCAGTCCTAGGACCCCTACTCTTCTCCATCTACACCTTCGGCCTGGGACAGCTCATAGAATCCCACAGTTTGCAGTATCACCTCTACGCCGATGACACACAGATCTACCTATCTGGACCTGACCTCACCTCCTTACTGACCAAAATCCCACAATATCTGTCTGCTATTTCAGCCTTCTTTTCTGCTCGCTTTCTCAAACTGAACATGGACAAAACAGAATTCATCATCTTTCCGCTATTTCACTCTACCCCTCCACCAGACCTATCCATCAATGTCAATGGCTGCTCGCTTTCCCCAGTCCCGCACGCTCGGTGCCCTGGGGTGATCCTCGACTCTGCCCTGTCTTTCAAACCACATATCCAAGCCCTTGCCTCCTCCTGCCGCTTCAAACACAAAAATATTTCCCGGATCCGCGCATTCCTCAACCATGAAACCACAAAAACACTAGTGCACATCCTTATCTTCCACCTCGACTACTGCAACCTCCTACTCTCTGGCCTCCCTTCTAGCATTCTGGCACCACTCCAGTCCATCCTACACTCTGCTGCCCGACTAATCCACCTGTCTCACCGCTATTCCCCAGCCTCCCCTCTATGCCAGGCCCTTCACTGGCTTCCTATTGCCCAGAGGCTTCACTTCAAAACCCTAACCATGACATACAAAGCCATCCACAACCTGTCTCCTCCATACATCTGTGACATGGTCTCCCGGTACCTTCTCGCAGGCAACCTTCAATCCTATCAAGATCTCCTTCTCTACTCCCGCTTATCTCTTCTTCCCACAACCGCATACAAGACTTCTCCCGTGCTTCCCCCATACTCTGGAACTCTCTGCCGCAACACATCCGACTCTCACCAACAACAGAAACCTTCAAAAAGAACCTGAAGACCCACCTGTTCTGACAAGCCTACAGCCTGCAATGATCCTCAGTCTACTGAACCACCGCACAACCAGCTCTACCCACTCCTAGTGTATCCTCATCCATCCCTGTAGACTGTGAGCCATCGCGGGCAGGGTCCCCTCTCCTTATGTACTTGTGTGTCCCTTGTCTTACACATGTTTATTGTACTTGTCTATATTTCCCTTTTTCATATGTAAAGCGCCATGGAATAAATGGTGCTATATAAATGTATAATAATAATATGCCCATAGCGATTATGGTGTATTCAACCTTAAGGCTGGAATCACACTAGCATATAAAAAAGCAGTCCAATGTTGATCCAGAAAAGTAGGATGAGTGTTATGCAATTTCAATGCAATTTTTAGATTTTGTATGACATCCATATGACATGCATATACAATCTGCATGCAATGCATTTTTATTAATAATAATAATGTTTATTTATATAGCGCCATCATATTCCGCAGCGCTTTACAGTTTAACAGTCATAAGTAGCAACGTTAACAATAATACAATAATTAAAGCAAAATAAAACGACCCTGCTCGTGAGAGCTTACAATCCACAAGGTGGGAGAGATACAAAGTACAGGTGTGTATTTACATTGATGGTCCAGCCATCTTGAGGGAGTGGGGGATAGACAGCGATAGTGAATGGGCTACACACACTTAAGGTACTGTCACACTTAGCGATGTACCAGTGATCCCGACCAGCGATATGACGCGGTCAGGATTGCTGGTACATCGCTAAGTGGTCGCTAGTGAGCTGCCACACAGGCAGATCTCACTAGCGACATCGCTGGGGACGGGGATCGCTACTTACCTGTCAGACCAGGCGATCCTGCGTCCTCCCGCCCGGCTCCACGCTCGTCGCTCAGCTCTCCACAGGAAGCGCCGCAGGAGGTTGAGGACGAGAAACAGTCCAGGACGTTCTCGCGCGATCAGCGATAACCAGCGGGATAGGCTGCTCTGAACAAATGTGTAATGAGGGAGCACCTAAAACTGTGCAAGTTGTGGCTGGTCCTAATTTCTTGGAGTAGAGCATTCCAGAGGATTGGCGCAACACGGGAGAAGTCTTGGACTCGGGAGTGGGAGGTATGGATTAGTGCAGAGGTTAGTCGAAAGTCGTTTGCAGAGCGCAGCGATCGGCTAGGCCGATAGACAGAAATAAGGGAGGAGATTAAGGGGGTGCCGTACTGTGGAGAGCTTTGTGGGTGAGAACAAGTACTTTGAATTGGATCCTATAATGAATGGACAGCCAGTGTGATGACTGGCGAAGAGAGTACCAATTAGCCAGATGGACGACCCTGGCTGCTGCATTAAGCATAGACTGGAGAGGAGAAAGTCGAGTGAGGGGGAGGCCAATTAATAGAGCATGTGGCAGGGCTAAGGGTCTTGTAATTGATGGGAGATATGTGTCTCATAAATGGCTTATCTCCATAATGTAAGCCAGAAGTAAAGCATACCAGATATTGTTATTGTTTTTGTTTGAAGGACCTGTGGTGAGGTCACAGTCATGTGACCAGTCAGCTGCTGGGAACGTGGGTGTGGCTACAGCCTTATAATGTGACCTGCTCCTGAACCAGGGAGCTGTATGTGGGGAGGACTACACCTCCCAGCATGTGCTGAGACTCGCGGTCTGAGTCTGCAACCACGAAGGTTTATGTTTTGTTTGCCTAAGCTAGAGGCTATTTTTGGTGATACGCTGTTTTATGGTTTATGACAGAAATAAACCTCATGAACTTTGGAAGAACCGGTCTCCTGATTGTCTCCCGCTGCACCTGAGCGAGTCACATCCCCACAATCATTACAGTAGTCCAGGCGGGAGTGGATCAGGGCAACAGTGAGGGTTTTTTGTTGTCTCCATGGTGAGAAAAGGGTGGATTCTAGAGATGTTCTTTAGGTTTAAGCAGCAAGAGATTGTATATGGGAGTCGAAGGAGAGATTGGTGTCAAACATAACACCCAGACAGCACGCCTGCTGCTGGGGTGTAATTATGGTGCCACTCACGGAGAGGGAGATGTCAGATTTAGGGAGGTTAGTAGACGGCGGAAGCAGAAGTTCGGTTTTGGAAAGGTTGAGTTTCAGATAGAGAGAGGAAATGATGTTGGAGACTGCGGACAGTCAATGGCATTCTGTAGTACAGCGGGGGTAAGGTCAGGGGATGACGTGTATAGTTGTGTGTCATCAGCATAAAGATGGTACTGAAAGCCAAATCTGCTGATGTTCTGTCCAATTGGGGCCTTGTAGAGAGAGAAGAGAAGGGGCCAAGGACTGAGCCCTGAGGTTCCCCAACAGTGAGAGGAAGAGGAGATGAAGTGGAGCTGGCGAACAAAACACTTAAGGAGTGGTCAGAAAGATAGGAAGAGAACCAGGAGAGAGCAGTGTTCTTAATGCCTAGGGACTGGAGCCTAGATAGGAGGAGATGGTGGTCAACAGTGTCGAAAGCTGCAGAAATGTCGAGAATGAGCAGAGAGTGGTTACCATTACATTTTGCTGTCAGAAGGTCATTAGTAACTTTGAGTGCAGTTTCAGTCAAATGTAGGGAGCGGAAGTCAGACTGTGAAGGGTCAAGGAGGGAGTGAGTGGAGAGGTAACAGGTAAGGCGGGAGTAGACTTGGTGCTCCAAGAGTTTAGAAATGAAGGGGAGATTGAAGACTGGTCTGTAGTTGTTTGTGCAGGATGGGTCGAGAGCTGGTTTCTTTAATAATGGAGTAATGATAGAGTGTTTGAAGGAAGAGGGGAAAATGCCCGAGGAGAGGGAGAGATTAAAGATTGTAGTTAGGTGAGTTATCACGACTGGAGAGAGAGACTCAGGAGATGTGAGGGAATGAGATCAGTAGTGCATGTAGTCGGACGAGAAGAAGATAGAAGCCTGGAGACTTCTTCTTCTGTGATGGGATCAAATGTGGAGAGTGAGCCAGGGAAAATGCAGAGAGGGATGGGAGTCACGGCACATTGGTGGCTGGGAGCAGATATCCTAATGGATATTATCTATTTTCTCTATAAAGTGGGAGGCCAGGTCATCAGCACAAATGTCTGTGATAGGGGCTTGTGCTTTCGGCCTGAGGGAGTGAAAGGTGTCAAGATTCTTGGGGTTGTTGGATAGTGAGGAGATCAGGGTGGTGAAGTATTTCTGTTTGGCGAGGTCAAGGGCAGAGCTATAGGTTCTTAACGTAAATTTGAAGTGGATGAAGTCTTCTGGTGCGCAAGTTTTCCTCCATAAGCATTCAGCACTCCTAGAGCAACGATGGAGAAATCAAGTTTGGGATGTGAGCCAGGGCTGTTTTACTCTGTGCTTGGAGGTTCTGAAGGTGAGGGGAGCTACTTGGTCAAGGGTGCTTCTAAGAGTGTCATTGTAGTAATCTACAGCCAGATCAGGACAGAAAAAAGGAGATTGGAGACAGTGAGGAGTGCAGGGAGTCTGCAAGTGTATGAGGGTTAATGGTTTGTAGATTTCTGAATGTGTGGTAGGCAGGAGTGTGCTGGGGTGGGCAAGGATTTGTGAGCGTGAGGGAGAGAATGTTGTCGTCAGAGAGGGGAAGCGGTGAGTTATCTAGGTAGGAGATTGAACAGAGCCGAGCAAAGCCAAGGTCAAGGGTGTTACCGTCTTTGTGTGTTTCAGAGGTTGATAGCTGTGAGAGGCCAAGAGATGTGGTTACTGATAGAAGCTGGCATGCAGATGTGGAAGTGGGAGCTGGTTTGGGATAATTTAGCAGCTGCTCCAACACACCAGGGGGTGGATAGATGATCAAAGACACTAGTCCTGGCTCCATCTCTATGCTATAACACCTTTCCCAAGATATCCACTGTGACCCCATGGATATACAGTATAGCAGTGAGTATTGAGTACAATTAGAGATGAGCGACTTTGCCTTTTTTCGGGTCGAGTCGGGTTTCATGAAACCCGACTTTCGCAAAAGTCGGATCGAACGCAATCGGCCGATTATCGTGAAAAGTCAAAGGCCGACTGAAACACGAAACCCAATGCAAGTCAATGGGGAAGAAAAGTCGGGAGTGAGTGGAGGACAGGAAACACACCTACAGTGCCCATTATAATGCCAAAAACATAAATTCTTATTACTTAAGCTTGTCAACCTTAATTTACTTTATAATAATAGTTAGGCATTGAAAACTGGGGGTTATTTGGCTAAAGTTGTGGGGGGGTAGGGCTGGCTCCAGACTTTCGTGGGCCCAGGGCCAAAGAGTGTCACTGGACTCCTTTAACACATGCCACAATTCATGATCCTCTGATACGGCAGAGAAATAGCGGTATAGTACAATGAAAAATACTTCACTTCTTACATCACATGACTGATATCCATTTTAAATTCTCCAGTAGCTCCAAAAACGGACAGTATATTACTCCATACAGTATTATGGCCACCGCATAGTGCGCCATACAGAGTAATGAGGCCCATATATTTCTCCATACAGAAACATTGGTCCCATATAATGTTCGATACAGTATATGATGAGCTCCACATAATGCTACAGCATATGTTGGTCCCCATGGAAGAAGCTCCACTGTCTTATGGGTCCAAATAATGCTCCATATGTAATGGGCCCCATTTCTAATGCTCCAGTGTATAATGGGCCCTGTAAATGCTGCTCCAGTGTCTGATGTCCCCCATTTGGAAAGCTCCAGCATATGATGGGCCTCACGGATGATGCTCTAGTGTACGATTGGTCCAAATAATGCTCCATATATAATCTGCCCCATTTACAATGCTCCAGTATATGATGGGCCCCATGGATGATGCTCCAGTGTCTTATGGGCCCAAATAATGCTCCATATATAATGGGCCCCATTTCGAATGCTCCAGTGTATAATGGGCCCTGTAAATGCTGCTCCAGTGTCTGATGTCCACCTTTGAAATGCACCAGTGTATGGTGGGCCCCATACAGTATATCATTCTCCAGAGTATAGTGCTCCCCAAAAATTGCTCCCAACCTTTAAAAAAATAAATAAGTCTCCTCGCTTGGGAATCCCTGTACTCTGGACTCCTCGTCGTCCCCATCTTCCATCTCTCTGCACTTGGACTGTTTAGGCAGAGGGCGTACAGACGTGATGTAATCGCGCTCTCTGACCAGAATGTCACTGTCAGGAAACGCGGAAGAGGTCACGGCGGTGGAGCAGGGAGAGGTAAGTATTTCAACTTTGCAAGTGCTGTGATCCTGAGCAAGCAGGGGGGTCACTCGTTGGCGACGGCACTGGCACAGGACCCCTCATAGTACAGCAGTGTGTCTGACACCGGCAGAGACACTTTTGCGTACTATGAGGGGTCCTGTGCCAGTGCTGTCGCCCTTGAGTATGCCTCCCCACCTGCTCAAGGAACCTTCACTTTCATCTGCACCTTCACCTTTGTCACCGTGTAAGGTGGTATAGTATGCGGGAAGTGGAACCTGAGTTTCATCAGGCTGTGTAGAGTGCGAGGGGAATGTAGTGGTCTGGGTCAATGTACCAGCAGAATCATCTAGCAGTGGCTGGTCATCAGTGTACTTGTGGCTCCCCCAGGAGTACGGTCGCCACAGTGGCATTACCTTCCTCCTAGGGAGTGTGATGTCATGCTTGGGAGCAACGAAGGATCTCTCTAGCAGTTAAACCAACACACAACACAGTTCCCACTCCAGGCCAGCAGGAAGAGCTCTGAACCTGACTGCTGAGGAGCTGCTCTCTGTGGTCGGGAGGAGGGAAGTTAGGGCAGTCTGTGAAGGGAAGGGGAAGTGTGTGGACGTGAGAAGTGAAGCTGGAGGATGAGCAGAGTTAAGGCTCACTCCTAGCTGGAGCGCATGGTCCGTATTCCGGTCTCCAAGTTTGTAGGGACACTGACTGTCCTGCAGCAGAAACCGGAGGAAGTAGCAGCTGTAAATTCTCTGTTCCCAACTAAGGCTCGGAGGCCCCCAGCAGCGACGTGTGTGAGCCAGAAGGAAAAGGCTACGGCTGCCTGCCATACGAGAAATTTGCTTCCAGGCTGACCAACTCCTTCTCCATCTGTACTCTGGGTCCTGGACGGCACTTACCAAGTACAGGTAAAGGAACTGCACGACTGTGTCTGCCATCTTTCTCCTGCGCCTGGCGCATGGCTCTGCTACATCATCTACCAACTCTTTCATCTGCCCTGCAACTACGGCCCTACCTGTGCAGGGCTTCTACATCTTAGCTGCACCACAACATCTGTCCCAGAGAAGCAACACTGCAGCGCTGGTCAATCTGATCAGAAACCACAGGTGGCGTCACGTATCATTCACCTATAAACATTATTTGCATGGACACCCAGGGCCACGGACCGGGTCACCACCACCGTGACACATCCCTCTGAGACACCGGCCCGGTACCGATTAACCCCACTGCCCTGGCTGGCGACCCACACTCCATGTCAGATTCATCTTGGACTGGGGAATTCACGATTTGACTTGGTAACCCAGGCATGGTATGTGAAAAGAGCTCCATGGAGTAATCTGTAGTGTGGCCTGCCGCATCCTTCACTTTTGGTGGGGGTGAAGGACACAAGGAAAGGGGTTGTTCCTGACCAAGAGCCTCCACTGACGACTCAGTGCTTTTATTTTTTGAAACTTCAGAAGAGGATGCGATAGGCTGGTGTATGAGAAGGTACAAGGTGTATATAGTATTGGGGAGAATTTGAATCTCCCTAGAGATTTTAGGAGGCTGAACTATTATCTCAGGCCTACTATAGATTACACCTCAATTTAACAGGCTGAAATTGGCTGCTGTATGACAAGGTACAAGGTGTATATAGTATTGGGGAGAATTTGAATCTCCCTAGAGATTTTAGGAGGCTGAACTATTATCTCAGGCCCACTATAGATTACACCTCAATTGAACAGGCTGAAATTGGCTGGTGTATGAGAAGGTTCAAGGTGTATATAGTATTGGGGAGAATTTGAATCTCTCTAGAGATTTTAGGAGCCTGACAATGATGCTCTCAGTCCACGTATGGCAGCAGGCAGCCTAATAAGCAGGACTGCTGCACACAAAAGTGTGGAAAAATGAACGCTTGGTAACTGTGCAGAAAAGAGGAAGAAAAGTATTTTTGCTTTTAAAAAAGCAGTTTGCACAGCAGTGTGCAAACAGCAATGCAGCTATCAGGGAGCCTTATAAGGCAGCCTAATAACCAACAGAGCTGATGCACAAAAATATATCCTCCCCTGTCACTGCACACAAGCTGTTGTGTTGTACAGTGAAAATCGCTACCAGCAGAAGCAGTTTTTTTTTCTTCTTCCCTGCCTAACGCTCTCCCATCTTCAGAATCAGCAGCAGCAGCAACCTCTCCCTATGCTAAGATCGGCAGAAGTAAGATGGCGGTCGGCGTGCACGCCCTTTTATAGCCCCTGTGACGCCACACAAAGCAAGCCAATCACTTGCATGCCTTTCTCAAAGACGGTGGTGACCGCTGCCCATGTCATCTCGTTGCCCACAGTGTGCGTCCTCCATCATCGGCTGAAAAAGGGCGCTGGAAGCATCATTTGAAATGCGACTTTGGTGCTCTGGTCGCCAACCTCATGGCCGACCTCACCCTATGGTCGGGTTTCGTTTCATGAAACCCAACTTTAGCGAAAGTCGGCGACTTATGAATTTGACCGACCCGTTTCGCTCAACTCTAAGTACAATGTAACAGATGAATTATAGCAATGAGTCAGCAAGCAGAGCTCTATGTTCTATACCATTAAAATATATTGCAGGGTGATAGGCAGCAGATGAGACAACAAGCATAGGTGTAGAGTTGTACCATTAAAATATATTGCATGGTGATAGGCAGCAGATGAGACATCAAGCAGAGGTGTAGAGTTGTATCGTTAAAATATCTTGCAGGGTGATAGGCAGCAGATGAGACAGCAAGCAGAGGTGTAGAATTGTACCTGGGTGAAGAGAGAAGATGGATGTTAATTCATTGCCATGGATTAACTGCTTTTTCTAAATGCTTAGCTGCTGAGATGCTTTGTTGAGGGGATGCATGCACCCCACAAATTTTTAATATAACATTTTACATACAGTAATTTTTATGTAATTTAAAGCTAGTTTTCTAAGTAATAAAGCAATCGTATATATAGATATAGATAGATCTATAGACAGTTAGCTGTCAGATATTTAACAAGCTCTGTGAAGGTTATCCGGCAGCTTTTTAGGAATAAGTTTTTTAAAAAATGCTATTTTTAATAGCCAGCTAAGGTAAAGCAGACAGCAGTGAGCTGGTATTAATAGTCTGGGAAGGGGCCAATAACCAAGAAGCTTCCCAGCCTATTAATATCAGCTCACAGCTGTCTGCTTAGCCTTTACTGATTATTAAAAGTGGGGATGCTAAAAAAAAAAAAAAAAAAAAAAAAAAAAAAAATTGTGGGGTCCCCCTATTTTTAAAAACCAGCAATGGCTAATCATACAGCTACGGGCTGATATTAATAGGTTGGGAAGGATCTATGGATATTGGCCTCTTCCCAATCTAATAAGACCAGCCCTCAACCTCCCCAGAAATGGCCCATCCATTAGATGTGCCAATTCTGGCTCTTAGCCTCGGCTCTTCCCGATTGCCCTGTTGCGTTGGCAATTGGGGTAATGGTTTTGGGGCTGATGTCAGCTGTTTAATGTCCGTTAAAATCGTGTCCATGGGTTAGTAGTGAGAGGTGTCTATCTGACACCCCCATTACTATCCCCACAGTCAAAAGAAAGAAGCACACAAACAAAAGAACTTTATTTGTAAAAATCACTCTACGACAAATTCCCTCTTTCACCCATTTATTACCATCTATATATATAAAATTGAATGAATGTGTCTATGTGTGTATCACCAACCAATCACGAAGCATCTTTCATTTCACCAGATCTGTTTAATAGATGAAAGCTGAGCTGTGATTGGTTACTATGAGCAACAGTTTTCCCACTCCACAATACCTCCTCAAACACTGACGTGGAGGGAGAAATCTAGCATCCCTGGGAACATAAGCTCCCAGACATTGTCTGTCCCCATAAAGGATCAGATTGCACATGACAGAAATGAATCACCCACTTCCGTGCCCATATACCCATCACACATCCTCCATCTCATAGGCACACCTTCCCTCTTAAAGGGATCTCCAGTATGGAAGTCAGGGAAAATCCATCCAGCGCTTTGGTTTTGACCCCAGGCCTCTCTTAAGTCTATGTGCACACGTATGCAGAAAATTCCTGACAAAAAAAGCAGACTCCTTCCCAGAAAACGCGCTTTTTTTCACGCGTTTTTTGCACGTTCTTGCAGCGATTTTTGCGCGTTTTTGCATCACAGCGATCTGTGATGTGGATGTGACAGATCAGCGATCTGACACATGACAGTTATGTCCCCCCTGGGACAGTGTAATAAAGTTAAAAAAAAAAAAGTGTAAAAATAATTTATAGAAAATCACTAAATAAATGTAAAAAAAAAAAACAAAAAAAAAAAAAAACACAATAAAAGTACACATATTTAGTATCGCCGTGTCCGTAACGACCCGCCCTATAAAACTGTCCCATTAGTTAACCCCTTAAAAAATAAAAAACAAAGCAAAAAATAATGCTTTATTATCATACCGCCGAACAAAAAGTGCAATAACGCGCGATCAAAAAGATGGATATAAATAACCATGGTACCGCTGAAAACGTCATCTTGTTCCGAAAAAACGAGCCACCACACAGCGTCATCAGCGTAAAAATAAAAAAGTTATAGCTCGCAGAATAAAGCGATGCAAAAATAATTATTTTTTATATAAAATTGTTTTCAGTGCATAAAAGCTCCAAAACATAAAAAAAGACAAATGAGGTATCGCTGTAATAGTACTCACCCGAAGAATAAAACTGCTTTATCAATTTTACCGCACGCTGAACGGTGCAAAATGCACCCCCCAAAAAAAATTCTTAAAATGCTGGTTTCTGTTCATTCTGCGTCCCAAAAATCGGAATAAAAAGCGATTTAAAAAAAGTCACGTGCCTGAAAATGGTACCAATAAAAACATCAACTCGTCCTGCCAAAAATAAGACCACATATGACTCAGTGGGTCAAAATATGGAAAAATTATAGCTCTCAATATGTGGTGATGCAAAAACTATTTTTACAATAAAAAGCATCTTTTAGCGTGTGACAGCTGCCAAACATAAAAACCCGCTATAGGCTATATGCCCACGCTAGCGTTTTTAATTTTATGCATTTATTTAATGCCTCATCACTACCTACTTGCTTTAGTTCTCTAAATGCTTTCTTTTTGTCCCTTATTGCGCCCTTTACAGCTCTATTTAGTCATAGTGGTTTCCTCCTATTTCTCGCATGTTTATTCCCATATGGTATATATTGTGCACAGGTCCTATTCAGGATGCTAATAAACGTCTCCCACTTTCTTTGTGCATTTTTATGACCGCATGATGTGGGATATTAGAGGTAGTAATCCGGTGGCTCTGATGGGATGATGTGTGATATTAGGGGTAGTAATCCTGTGGCTCTGGCCGATGGGATGATGTGGGATATTAGGGGTATTAGTCCGGTGGCTCTGGCTGACGGAATGATGTGGGATAATAGGGGTAGTAGTCCGGTGGCTCTGATGGGATGATGTGGGATATTAGGGGTAGTAATCCTGTGGCTCTGGTCGATGGAATGATGTGGGATATTAGGGGTATTAGTCCGGTGGCTCTGGCTGACGGAATGATGTGGGATAATAGGGGTAGTAGTCCGGTGGCTCTGATGGGATGATGTGGGATAATAGGGGTAGTATTCCAGTGGCTCTGGCTGACAGTGTGAAGGGTTAATACTAAAATCAGAGCTGAATTTTCGTTTTGTCCATTCTCTGAAGGTTTCGTTTCTTCATTTTTGTTGCTGTAAGATAAATTTTTGTAATTGGCAAGGGCTGTCATGAAACCAGACTGTACTCATCAGGTGCAAAGATAAGGGAGGCGGGAGTGTAAAACTCTGAAGAATATGCCATTATACCACTTTCTATGCTATTTAGGTATGGACATATATGCAGTTCCGGTTTTCTTGCAATATTATTGGCTTACAAAGTGAAGCATTACCATGATGTTATTGGTAGTTGAGAACCTTGCATAATTAAGCAAAAGATTAGAGTTGAGCGAAACGGGTCGAAATATTTCAAAAGTCGCCGACTTTTGGCAAAGTCGGGTTTCATGAAACGAAACCCGACCCTAGGATGAGGTCGGCCACGAGGTCGGCGACTTACGCGCCAAAGTCGCGTTTCAAAAGTTTGTTTTGCGCTCTTTCAGCCAATCAGGATCCACGGACACTGTGGGCAACGTGATGACATAGGCAGGGGTCACCACCATCTTTCAGAAGGGCATGCAAGTGATTGGCTTGCTTTGGTGGGCATCACAGGGGTTATAAAAGGGCGTGCACGCCGACCGCCATCTTACTTCTGCCGATCTTAGCATAGGGAGAGGTTGCTGCTGCTGATTCTGTAGGGAGAGCGTTAGACAGGAAAGAAGAAAAAAAACTGCTTCTGCTGCTAGCGATTTTGCCTGTACAACACACCAGTCACTGTGTGTGCAGTGCAAGGGGAGGCTATATTGTGGTGGATCAGCGGTGTTGGTTGTTAGGCTGCCTTCTAAGGCTTCCTGACAGCTGCATTGCTGTTTACCCACTGCTCTGCAAACTGCTTTTTTAAAAGCAATCCCAATTTTTTTTTTGTCCTGCTGAGGTACTGAGCGTGCATTTTTTCACACCATACAGCGGTGTACACTCCTCACACAGTACCGTGTAACGGCTGTTATCACAGCCACAGTGAAGCTATCTGTGTGTCACTCTGTGAGAATAAGTCGAGGACATGTTCCGTTCTTACAGACCTGCACCTACTAGTTTTGTCTAGCTTTCAAACAGTTAAATATATTTGCTGTTTGATCACATTCAAAACTATAGAGAGACAGCGTGTGTCAGTCCGTATACTTAAAAAACACGGAGCTTGACAATTTTACGTACACCGGACAGCCATGTACGTGCACGCTCCTCTCAGTACCGTGTAACGGCTGTTATCACGGCCACAGTGAAGCTATCTGTGTGTCACTGTGGAAGGATAAGTGGAGGACTTGTTCCGTTCTCACAGACCTACACTCTAGGGAGATTCCTATTCTGCCCAATTCTACATACACCTTGTAGTTTGTGATACACTAGCCAATTTCTGCCTGTGACATAGCGCTCTGATATTCAGTGGGTCTCACACAATCCAAAAGTGTCCAGTGTCCACTAGTGTGTGCAGAAATTCAAAATTTCCCTTATCCTGTAGTCACTTTTTTCACACCTGTGCCATCGAGCCTGTGACATAGCGCTGTGATATTCAGTGGGCTTCACACAATCCATAAGTGTCCAGTGCCCACTAGTGTGTGCAGAAATTCAAAATCTCCCTTATCCTGTAGTCACTTTTTTCACACCTGTGCCATCGAGCCTGTGACATAGCGCTCTGATATTCAGTGGGCCTCACACAATCCAAAAGTGTCCAGTGTCCACAAGTGTGTGCAGAAATTCAAAATCTCTGTGATCCTGTAGTCACTTTTTTCACACCTGTGCCATCGAGCCTGTGACATAGCGCTCTGATATTCAGTGGGCCTCACACAATCCAAAAGTGTCCAGTGTCCACTAGTGTGTGCAGAAATTCAAAATCTCTGTGATCCTGTAGTCACTTTTTTCACACCTGTGCCATCGAGCCTGTGACATAGCGCTCTGATATTCAGTGGGCCTCACACAATCCAAAAGTGTCCAGTGTCCACTAGTGTGAGCAGAAATTCAAAATCTCCCCTGTCCTATAGACACCTTGTACCTTGTTTTACATTACTATATAGTTTGTTGAATTTTGTCTACATTTCTACAAAAAATGAGGAAGGCTAGTGGAAGAGGCCGTGGAATTGGGCAGGGCTTGGCAGCTGGTAATGATGGTGGTGGATCTGATGGTAGTGGCAAGAGCAAAATAGGACCGAATGCAGGAGGTGTTGAGCCTGCGTCATCGTCTGGCTCCATAAGGCTTCGAAGGCTTAGTTTTCTAGGAGTTGGCAAACCGCTTTTAAAGCCAGAGCATCAGGAAAAAGTTTTGTCTTACATTGCTGACTCAGCCTCCAGCTCTATCGCCTCCTCTTCTGAAGTTGTAAAAAGTAAAAGCACTGAGTCGTCATTGGAGGCTCATGTTCATGAACCACACCTTTCCTTGTGTCCTTCACCCCAACCAAGATTGAAGGATGACGCAGGCCATATTACTAATTACTCCATGGAGCTGTTTTCACATACCATGCCTGGATTATCAAGTGAAATGGTGAATTACCCAGGCCAACATGAATCTGACATGGAGTGCACTGATGCACAGCCGCTGATGGATGATTCTGCTGGTACATTCACTCAGAGCACTACATTGTCCTCGCAGTGTACAGAGCCAGATTCTGACCCTGATGAGACTCAGGTGCCCCTTCCCGCACACTATACCACCATACACGGTGACACAGAGGAAGGTGCACATGACATTGAAGAGGAGGTGATGGATGACCCAGATTGGCATCCATTGGGGGAAGAGGGTGCTGCTTCCAATAGCTCAGATGAGGAGCATCCACAGCAGACATCGACATCGCAACAGCTGTTATCTGGCAGGACCGGAGCACTCCAAAGACAGGTTCTAAAAATCAAAAGAGTTGCTAGACAGCTTGTCCAGAGGGTCAAAAGATCACAGCGTGCTAGGCTGCAAAATGTCTGCCAAAGTTGGAAGAGTGCAGTGTGGCACTTTTTTGAACAAAATCCTCATGATCAGGCCAAGGTTATCTGTAAGAAGTGCGCAAAGACCTTTAGCCGAGGGAAAAATCTGAAAAATTTGAATACCAGTTGCATGCTTAGACATTTAACCAGCATGCACTTGCAAGCGTGGACACAACACCAAACCTCAAGTGCCACATGTGCAACTGATCACAAAGAAGGTAGTCAGCAACGCTACATTGTTTCCCCCACTGTAAGCCCACCGGTTAGCACAGCAGAAAATGTTGAGGTGTTGTTGCAAGGCCACAGCAGTCAGGGAATCCCACTGTTATATCAATGAAATACTGAATCTAGGCCATCAGAAAGAACACCAACTCCATCACCATCATCAACCCTCTCTCAGTCCGCCCTGTCCACCGCTACTTCCACCATATGCAGCTCTCAAGTCCAGCTCACCCTCCCAGACACTATGAGTAGGTCAAGAAAGTACTCAGTCTCTCATCCGCGTACACTGGGTTTGAACGCCCACATTGCCAAACTAATCTCGTTTGAGATGATGCCCTATCAGTTGGTGGAAAGCGCAGCTTTCCGCGAACTCATGGCCTATGCAGTACCACGCTATGACCTACCCAGTCACCACTTCTTCTCTCGCAAAGCCATCCCAACCCTCCACCATCATGTAAAAGACCGCATTGTCCATGCACTTAAGCAGTCAGTGAGTGGAAAGGTGCACCTCACAACTGATGCATGGTCCAGTCGGCATGGCCAGGGCAGTTACGTGTCCATCACTGCGCACTGGGTTAATGTGGTGGATGCAGGGTCCACAGGGGACAGCGGTGGTGGGACAGTGCTGCCTAGCCCACGGTATAGGAAACAGTTGGCTGTAGGCGTTCGACCCTCCTCCTCCTCCTCCTCCAGAAGCGAAAGCTCGTCCACAGAGCGCAGTCGTACGAGCACTCCATCTGCAGCTGCCACTGTTGCACACGAGGTGTCCCCCTATCGAGCAGCTAGTGGAAAGCGTCAGCAGGCTGTGTTGCAGATGATGTGTTTGGGCGACAGACACACCGCCGAGGTGCTGGCCGAGTACTTGAAGCGACAAACTGAGTCATGGCTGGGCAGTGTACATCTTGAGGCAGGCAAGGTAGTTAGTGATAACGGCCATAATTTTGTGGCAGCCATTGCCCTTTCAAAACTCAGCCACATACCTTGCTTGGCTCACACCTTGAACCTGGTGGTGCAGTGCTTCCTCAAAAATTATCCGGAGTTAACAGCCCTGCTCCAGAAGGTGCGAAGACTGTGCGCGCACATCCGCCGGTCGCCTGTACACTCCGTTCGTATGCAGAAGCTGCAGCGATTGCTCCACCTTCCCAACCACCGCCTCATTATCAACATTGAAACAAGGTGGAACTCCACCCTGCACATGGTGGAGCGGCTGTGCGAGCAGAGGCAGGCCATAATGCATTTGTGGGAGGATACACGGCCAGGCACTTTGAGAGCAGACATGGAGTTGACAGGTGTGCAGTGGTCGAAGCTGAAAGACCTCTGTAAAGTCCTTCAGTGTTTTGAAGAATGCACCCGGCTGGTAAGCGCAGACGACGCCATCCTAAGCATGAGCATCCCACTTATGCGTCTGCTCATGCAAACTTTGACGCACCTTAAGGAGCAGGCGTCTGCAGCCAATGTTGACGAGGAGGAAGAGAAAGAGGGAATCCTTGATGACATTCAGCCATTGTCTGCTCAGGGACCTCTCCTGGACGAGGTGGAGGAAGAAGAGGAGGAGGAGGAGGATGATGGGGATGATTATTTAGGGGAGGAGGATGCATCTCGTGGGGCAAGTGAAAATGTTGGCGTGGCAAGGTCTGGTACAGGGTTTGTGCGTGACTGGAGGGATGTGGATTTGCCAGAAAGTGCTCCTCCAACCAGCACTCGCAGTGCATCATTGACACCGGGAACATTGGCCCACATGTCAGATTATGCCTTGCAGATCCTAAAAAGGGACCCCCGCATTGCCAAAATGATGAACGATGACGACTACTGGTTGGCCAGCATCCTGGATCCACGCTACAAAGGCAAATTACAAAACATCATGCCACAGGAGAACCTTGACCTAATATTGGCTAATAAACAAGCAACTCTGGTAAATCGGTTGCTTGAGGCATTCCCAGCACACAGCAGCGGTGATGGTTCTCACACGAGCCGTACGGGACGGGGGCAGCTTGGCAGAGGTGTTCATGGTGCACACAGCAGAAGTGGCGTTGGAGACAGGGGTTTCATGACAATGTTGTGGACTGATTTTTCAAGTACCGCTCACACAACTGGTAATACTGCATCGATGGAAAGTGACAGGAGACAGCAGTTGTCAACTATGGTTACAAACTACTTTTCCTCCCATATCGATGTTCTCCCACACAGGTCATTCCCCTTTGACTATTGGGCCGCTAAACTGGACACCTGGCCTGAAATGGCACAATATGCCTTACAGGAGCTCGCTTGCCCAGCTGCAAGTGTGCTATCGGAAAGAGTCTTCAGTGCAGCTGGATCAATCCTGACAGAAAAAAGGACCCGTCTGTCAACCCAAAATGTGGATGATCTAACCTTCATTAAAATGAACCATGCATGGGTTTCCAAGGATTTTGTCCCACCTTCCCCTGATGACACATAGGGTGACAGAAAAATGGCTTGCTTTGGTCCACCTCTTCCTGGGACTTGACCTATTTCGCCTTTTGCATCAGCTGAATGTCCAACATCAACATATGCCACTTTCTAAAACTCCCTAACTGTGCTGCCTCCCCCCCCCCCCCCATGGCCGGGGTCACCACCTAGCGCACGACACCGTGCGAGTGCCGTTGCCCTGGACAGGTGGGTAGGCCGACTCTTGGGCGCGGGCACTGGCACAGGGTCCCTCATAGTGCAATCAAGTGTCTCTGACGGTGGTGGTGCACACCCGCCGTCAGACACACCGCCGTACTATGAGGGGCCCAGTGCCAGTACCGACGCCCACGAGTGGGCCCCCCTTGCTTGGGCAGGGCCCCAGCATTTGCAATCTTTACCTCTCCCTGCTCCTCCGCTGTGTAGTCTGGGCCGTCAAATCCATACTGTGCCTGACACCGTCTGAGCCTGCCTCCTGATGTATAGACATATATTTTGAATGTGTACGCTATCCATACATGTTATCCGGGGATACGGTACCCTTTCTCACCTTTGTGCAATCACGTGCAAGCCATACTGGGCCTAACACCATCTGAGCCTGCCTCCTGATGTATAGACATATATTTTGAATGTGTACGCTATCCATACATGTTATCCGGGGATACGGTACCCTTTCTCACCTTTGTGCAATCACGTGTAATCCATAGTGGGCGTGAGATCGGCTGGCGAGCTGTTAAGCAAGCTACAGCACCTGTGGTTTGCACACGTAAGTTTTTCATTTTTTCAGGAATGACGGTTAGGCCTAATTCCGGAACTGCGGTTGACCTGCACTTACTGGGAAATCATCGTTCGCGGGTAATAATTGTAATCAGTGATCCCCATCACTAACGTTGTTCAGCGGGTTATCTGCACCTGTAAGCGACAAACGCTGGCCTTTTCAGTGTAGCGCACATGCAGCCACGGACATGTAAGGGCATGACACACCAGTTATTGGCCAATCTCATGTGCCAGAGCCTCACGTGTCCCTCTAGTAAGCCGGACTCGGACCGCGGGGCATGACGGAGTCTCGTTCGTTAACGGAATTAAGCTTGCAATGTGTGCATCTTTTCTGTAGCTGGCATGGTTGAGGTTTCCCAGGTGGAGTCGAATTTAACCGTAGGCTCCACTCCTGGTGGTGCCCTTCTGGACATTCCTTTAAGGTTCAGCTTTGCAACCATACTGCCCACGTAAAACAAACACTTTGCCTTCATGAACGCTGTTTGGAGGGTCATGACTCGTGGGAATAACGCCGCCCAATCAGTTAACCAGCTAGAGAGATCCTTCGTTGCTCCCAAGCATGATATCACACTCCCTAGGAGGAAGGTAATGCCACTGTGGCGACCGTACTCCTTGGGGCGACACAAGTGCACTGATGCCCAGCCACTGCTCGATGAATCTGCTGGTACATTGACCCAGACCACTACATTCCCCTCGCACGCTACACGGCCTGAATCTGACCCTGATGAAACTCAGGTTACCCTTCCCATATACAGTTCCATCTTACACGGTGACAAAGAGGAAGCTGCAGATGAAAGTGCAGGTTCGGCCCACCCGCCATCAGACACACCACCGTACTATCAGGGGCCCTGTGCCAGTGCCGTCGCCAACGAGTGGGCCCCCCCTGCTTGCTCAGGATCACAGCACTTGCAAGGTTGAAATACTGTGCAGTGAGATGGAAGATGGGGACGACGAGGAGTCCAGACTAGTACAGGGATTCCCTAGCGAGGAGACTTATTTGATTGTTTTCAATGTTGGGACACCAATTTTTGGGGAGCACTATACTCTGGAGAATGATAGATGGGGCCCACCATACACTGGAACATTCCAAAGGTGGACATCAGACACTGGAGCAGCATTTACAGGGCCCATTATACACTAGAGCATTAGAAATGGGGCCCATTATGTTTGGAGCATTATTTGGGCCCATAAGACAGTGGAGCTTCATCCATGGGGACCAACATATACTGTAGCATTATGTGGAGCTCATCATATACTGTTTCAAACATTATATGGGACCAATGATTCTGTATGGAGAAATAGATGGGCCTTGTCATGAGATGTAAAAAGTGAAGTATTTTTCATTGTGCTATACCGCTATTTCTCTGCAGTATAGGAGCATGATGAGTTGTGGTATGTGTTAAAGGGGCGCTCTTTCGCCCAGGGCACATGAAAACCTGGAGCCAGCCCTACCCCCCACAACTTTAGCCAAATAACCCCCATTTTTCAGTGCGTAACTTGTATTATGAAGTTAATTAAGGTTGACAAGCTTAAGTAAGAAGAATTGATGCTTTTGGCATTCAAATGGGCACTGTACGTGTGTTTCCTGTCCTCCTCTCACTGCCGACTTTTATTCCCCATTGACTTACATTGGGTTTCGTGTTTCGGGACGACCCCGACTTTTCCCTATAATCGGCCGATCTTGCTCGACCCGACTTTTGGTTTCACGAAACGAAACTCGACCCTAAAAAACCAAAAGTTGCTCAACTCTACAAAAGATTATAAAAGATGTGACTAAAATAAAGGGGCTTAGTGATCTGCCTCGATCCTCTCGTACAGAGACCCCAGTCTCTGTGTGGTCATTTGAGTTGCTAGCAACACTGGAATAATTTGGACATCACTGGCTCAACCGTGAAGGGTTAATTTAGCCCTCCCTAAATAGCTACCTCGACAGTGGCGCGCAACGTGGGGCCCCCAGACAGGGACGCCTCTGCCCCCGGAGGACAACAACACAAAGGACCCTCGGAGCGGACACAGGTGCTGGAAAATTGGGACTGATCACCCCCCCACGGCAACCACGGTAAGTTGGCAGTTATACTGTTCAGACTGACCGTTGGTGTGGTTTTCCTGTGCTTGTTGCTGCAAAGAGGATGTGAGGTTTGTCCCCTGGTGGGGTGATTCATGGGTGGAATCATATAGAGGTGCAGTCCCGTTGGGGGCCCAGTGCTCGAACCGTACCTCATAAGGGATGGACACCCCGGATTGACCAGTGATTGTGATTCTCTTTATAGTCAAAATATCCTGAAATTCCCGATCATTATTAGTAATCGGGCGTGGTGAGTGATCGAAGACTGGGTAGGATACGTAACTCAGGTATATATAGATAGATATATATATAACCAGAGGTGTCTGGAGGGATAGTCTGAGATGCCCTCCTCCTTTCACTGAGTACCGCGAATTTTGGGCAATACCAGAGGGGGATTAATGACCCGGTGGAACAGAGACTGAAATGGCAGCCAGATCTGTGCACAATTTAAGTCAGGATGTTTGGCTCTAAAGGAGAGAATTATGTTTCTGTGGAAGAAAAAGAAAAGTTTGGAATTGTGTGAAGGATCAGATACTGTTAGTCTTATGATTCAAAGACGAGGAAAGAAATTTGTCAGGAATGCAGGAAAAATATTTTCGATTCTGGGATTTCCTAAGGGCGGGAGGTTGCAGCCTACGCTATGGGATGAAGGAGTTAAAAAGAATAAAGGAAGGTTGACTGATGATGGATTACTTGAAGGCGCTGAGGAAATCCGTGGCTTGGCACATGAATTGTATAATGAAAGTTATGTGGACATTGAACAGCAAGTGAATTCTGATTGTTTCTGTTACTGCTATGTTGAAGAAGGAAAATTGTTTATTATTATGGCAAAGACGGGATATATTGTGGTTCAAGAAAGTGACTGTGGTGTGAGGAAGTGATTGATTAAAGAAGGAACTAAGATCCAGACAATGTGTCAGGCAAATAGTTAAAAGTGATGATTTGAAACAAGAAGTTTCCCTGCTAGATGATAAGGTCCCTCCCCAGGAAATCAAGCCTCTCCTCCCGACTGTAAGCTCTGTGCCCCATAACCCTAAGGCACCGATGTATCCTGGACTACCAAAACTCAGTATGCCCCCACCCTATGATCCTGCCGGGTGGCTCTGTGCTGTATGCAGAGTTACTAATCCTCAGTGGAGAGAGGTCTGTTACAATTGTGGTACGAGGAGACCGGGAGTAGCAGTCCCCACCTCTGCTGACGGCACCTATTATAATCCGCCGCCAGCCTTATTCCCCGTTATTGCTAGTAGTTGAGTATCCACCCCTTCCATTTACCAGCTCCAGAGGAGAAAAAAAAAAAAAAAAGTTTTCAGAAGACTTTAACCTGCTCTGTTCAGGAGAGAGAGAAAAAAAAAAGAAAAGAGCAACCAGCAGTCTCTAGCCCCCACCGCAGCTGCGAGCACACAGTGTGCCCTTCAGCCCACACAGCAAACTCTTGCCCCCCCCTCAGACTTCAGCTAGTGGGAGCCCTGCTCCTCAGCCCCTCCCTGCTAATTCTCGTTACTGCTCAGTTCGTGTGATCTCTCCCACATGTCCAGTAAATTTATTAGGGGCAGATTCATTATCACAGTTCTGCTCCAGAATACAATTCCAAGATGATGGTCAGATGGCTCTTACGTTATATAATCCCCATGTAGATGAAGACAGTGAAGAAATCTGTATTTTGCATGCCCTTCCAACAGTTATGATGGCCCTGAAAGGCCCAGATCCACCCCCAATATTGCCTGAGGATCAATGACTCACCCCATACCTCTCAGAGATACTATCTAAACTCTGGTCAAAAGGGCAAAATGATATAGGGAAAATGCCTGTAGAACCAGTAAAAGTGTTTCTCAAACCTGGTGCCTAATCCACATACTCTTTTGTCCCAAATACCCCAGGATGCTGCTTGGTTTACAGTTATTGCTCTTACCAATGCCTTCTTTAGCATTTCGTTACACCCAGACTGCCAGTTTCTATTTGCATTCACTTAGCAGGGACGACAGTTAACATGGACAGTTATGCCACAAGGGGCCCAAAACAGTCCCAACCAGTTTGCAAAAAAAAAAAAATATGAGCAGGTGTCTTTTGGGATTGTTGCCATTGTTAGCCTCCTTAAGTATCTGGCAGATCTGAACTGTCGAGTTTCGGCCTCAAGACTTCAGTTCTGCCTTGGTCAAGTGATATTCTTGGGTCACTGTCTCATTCAGGGTGTCAGACACCTCGCAGAAGAAAGAAAAATAGCTATCAGCTCCCTTCCTTTCCCAAAAGATGAAACTGAACTCCAGCGTTTTCTTGGACTATGCACTTATTGTTGTCAGTGGATACCGGATGCATCCCGCATAATGCAACCCCTTTACAACGCCTTGAAAGACGGTATAATGAACTATAAGGAAAGATGGCAGTGATGAGGATTACCTCCAACATGATTGTTCCCAACTTCTGACTGAAGAAACAGCTACTCCACCAAATGTCAGTGAGAATCCACTTCCAAATCCTGATCTGGTGTTATACACGGATGGTTCAAGATATGCTGATGAGTTTGGTAGATTCCACACGGGATATGCTGTTACCAGAGGACACTGTAGTGCACGCAGCTGCACTCCCGCCCTCACGGTCAGCACAAGAAGCAGAACTCCAGGCTCTGTCTACTGCATGTACATTGGCCAAGAACAATTACTACTACCCTAGCCAAATTATCAATAGTAATGCTCACCACAAATTTAGGCCTCTTTCACACATCTGGTTTTCAGCATCAGGCGCGATGCGGCGAAAAGTGTAAAAACCGGATCCGGCGCCGGTTGCCACCGGATCCGGTTTTTCCCCCATTCAGTTTCATTATTGCCGCATCGCGCCGGATACCTATGCGGCGTATCCGTTTTTTGCCTGATCCGGCAAAAACAGCCTGTCCGGCGTCTGGAAAAAACATTCCATGTAACGTTTTTTTGCAGCGCCGGACCGGCTTTTTCCACAGCGCATGCCCGGACTCTGTGAATGTTAACCCCACAAGTGCCCGGCGAGAGAGAGAGAGATCTCTCTCTGTCACCCGGACACTTGTGAGAGATCTCTCTCGCCGGGCACTTGTGGGGTTAACACTCACAGTGTCTGGGTGAGAGAGAGAGAGATCTCTCTGTGGGGTTAACCCCACAAGTGCCCAGCAAGAGAGAGAGATTCTCTTGCCTGGACACTAATGTTAACCCCCCATGTCTCTCTCTCTCCACCCCCCTCCCCTCTCCTCCCCTCCCCTCCCTTTCAGCAGCTGTCTCATTGGCTGCCTCTGTCCTGCGGCTCCTTTAATAATGAGCCGTATCATCTCGCCGCACACACATCCGGTGTCACGGCTGCAGGCCGGATCCGGCGGCCCGGCTTTTCGCCGCACGCCGCCGGACCCCACACACCGGATGTGTGAAAGTAGCCTAAGTACAAAAATCCAAGATCACCTCCAATTGGAGTACAGATCAACACCAGAGCATTTCAAATGGTAAAATATAATTACTTTTATTAATACAAATATCAAAACATTAAAAGACATACAAGTTTCCAAGATCAGTGCAAAAAGAGAGGGACCTGCAACTCCCATTACATGTATTTTTCTGCTGCATGGTATAGAACCTCATAGCTAATAAGCAATCAGTTGATGTATACTCCTGGAAAGCTATACTATAAATGTCTGCTGTTTACTCAAACATGCAGAGTATAATGACTACACAGCACAAGCTCATCGGCTCAGATAAACCAAAGTTATATAATAACATCCATGGTATACCTATGTAAACTAGTTAGCATTAAAGCTACTGAGGCCATTACCTGAATCCTGGCAGCATTAATAGAAGTCCCCTGGGAGAAAAATCCCTCCACCCCGACATGCACGTTTCGCTCCCAGCTTCCTCGGGGGGCGTGTCTAAGCAATGGGTGTGTTGAGTTTAAATACCAGCCTCAGCCAATCAAAAAGAATCTGTCTTCCATGCTTCAGCCAATGAATCAAACCCTTTCAAAAAGCACTATAGGGATGGTTGTATGGCGCATGTGCCGATCGCGCTCCACTCCACTTCACTAAAAGACATCCTGCCGCGGTCATAATGAACAGCCTCCTATCCCCCATCATCCAGTTGATGATGAGGGACGAACACCGTCAGTGTAACTGCCCACGGCACGCATGTCAGGAGGGTGCCGAACCGCACATGCGCACTCCAACCCCATACTGCTCATATCATTGGCCCACATAACTAAACGGTTGAAGCGAAATTCAGTATATTAGTCATTGTAAAGCCTAAATGATCATTGTGCGTAAACATAATCACTATAATAACCTGAGCAAAGGGATTTCACAATATGAAAGTATTTGATATAAAAATATGATGTTAAGTATCGCGGAAATACCCACTAACTCTTCTCACAAAATTTGAAAGGACAAATATACATGCATAACACTTCAAAATGTCCATCAAAATATGTCCCATACTAAATGTGCATAATTATTACAAAGAATGTACAAAATTACCAATCACCAAACTACCGACAAAAAATGTCTGGAAATCCCAAGATACTATATTCTGAACCAAACCGTTGTGAAAAATGATCAAGGTCCACCACATATAAAAAGCAGGAAGAAATCCTACATAGATGATTCTGTATAAATCCGTTTTCAGTATGGCTGCACTCGGATGGATTCCGATATCTTGCTTGTAGATTTTTCCCAGACTCTTCTTACGTCATGGATAAAGCTCAGATAAAAGCAGGAAGAAATTCTGCGTAGATGATCCTGTATAAATGCCGTTTTTAGTATGGCTGCACTCGGATGGATTCCGATATCTTGCTTATTGGTTTTAACCCCAAACTCTTCTTTCGTCATGGATGAGGCTCATATCAAAGCAGGAAGAAATTCTGCGTAGATAATCCTGTGTAAATGCTGTTTTTAGCATGGCCAAGAACAGTCGGGCTAATATATACACGGACTCACGGTATGCATTTGGTATTTCTCACGATTTTGGGGCTCTATGGGCCAATCGAGGGTTTATTACTACTGCCGGAACCCCAGTGAAAAATGCTGAAGCTGTTACAACCCTCATGGACTCGATCAAATTACCTACTCAGGTGGCTGCTATCAAAGTTAAGGCGCACGGTCCTTGGACCAGTCCACAGACTGTTGGCAACATGTTTGCGGATATGCAAGCAAAAGCCGCCGCTCTCTTACCCGTTGAACCAACCATATCAACTATGGTGACCACACGCTCTCAGCGTAAACAGTTACAAGAAGCACTGACCCTACAAGAACCTGAGGATCTACAACAGACTGAAGTTTTCTGTCGGACCCCGCGAGACCGCTTAATGACGATGCAGAGAATGTCTCCAAAGGAAGAGGTGAAGCAATGGAAGACTGATGGGGCACGAATGGATAATGGTCTCTGGAAAAGGACCGACTTGTGTGTCTCCCTAAGTGGATGTACCCTGCTATTGCCATATGGGCACATGGACCTATATATCAAGGAAAGAATCAGGCCCTTGCACTGGTGCAAAAATTCTACTGGGCCCCGGTTCTCCAGTTGGCCGGAAGCATTCCCTGTTACCAACATGACTGCAAAAACCACAGCGAAGAAACTGGTGATGTAAGTTATATGCAGATATGGGGTTCCAGAAGTTGTTGAAAGTGATCAAGGTCCGGCCTTTTCTTTCTTCCCATGTGTACCAAGAAGTTCTGACAATGCTTGGATCCACTGTAGCCCTCCATACTCCATACCACCCACAATCCAGTGGGGAAGTTGAGAGGCTGAAAGGCACACTGAAGGGACAACTGACCAAAATGATGCAGGAGACTACGGCTCCATGGCCAGAGCTCCTACCCATTATACTATACCATATTCGTTCTACCCCTATTGCAAAGCATGGCCTGTCCCCATATGAGATATTGTTTGGTGCTAGGCCCCCAGTTGCAAATTTCCAGCCTCAGCAGTTATCAGAAGAGACTGACCGAGCTGTTCAATATGTTATTCTACTTAGTAAAAATCTTGCTAACACCTATGTTCTAATTTCCTTTTCTTTTCCAGATTCAGCAGAAACCGACACCTGTCATAACCTGAAGCCTGGTGATTTGGTAGTCCTGAAGAGGCATGTCAGGAAGCACGGACTAGAACCCTTGTATGACGGTCCCTATCAAGTTCTCCTCATCACCCAACAAGCCAATAGCAAATGAAGGGACATAATGTTTTGGTTTTTCGCATTTTCCATATTATTATTGGTAGAAGTTAAAATTTAAAGTTAGAAGATATTCAAAGACTCAGAGATCAATACGATAAAGACAATGATCGTACTAAGGACAGTTGGTGGTCAGACACCTTCTCCTTTCTCAATCCAGCCAATTGATTTAAGGGAATAGGGGGCTGGATAGCTGGGATCTTACAGAACTTGTTACACATTGCTGCCTGTATCCTTGTTGTATATGTGATACTAAAACTTGTTCTTTGGTGTATTTCTGTATGTATTAGGAAATTCTGCACTAAGACAGCTAATGATGATACCAAAGGTGTCGTTGCCCCTGCTCTTCTCTGCACCGATCTCAAAAGACTACTTGATGAAGATGTTGAAGCCAAGCACATGGCTACCTACAAAAGATCCCCACCACCATCATCAAAAATTGTTATTCATGAACTGCAGTATACAGGGGGATGGGTGTGCCGCGACAGCCATGACTGATAACACGGCATCAGTCATGTGAAGACCAGTACCCCTCAAGCTGTTAGCTTGGGATAGCACCTCTGATGCTGCATATGTATTAAAAAAATTTATCTAGGGGGGAATGTGAAGGGTTAATACTAAAATCAGAGCTGAAGTTTTGTTTTGTCCATACTCTGAAGGTTTCATTTCTTCATTTTTGTTGCTGTAAGATAAATTTTTATAATTGGCATGTGCTGTCATGAAACCAGACAGTTCCCATCTGTACAAGATAAGGGAGGCGGGAGTGTAAAACTCTGAAGAATATGCCATTATACTACTTTCTACGCTATTTAGGTATGGACATATATGCAGTTCCGGTTTTCTTGCAATATTATTGGCTTACAAAGTGAAGCATTACCATGATGTTATTGGTAGTTGAGAACCTTGCATAATTAAGCAAAAGATTATAAAAGATGTGACTAAAATAAAGGGGCTTAGTGATCTGCCTTGATCCTCCCGTACAGAGACCCCAGTCTCCGTGTGGTCATTTGAGTTGCTAGCAACACTGGAATAATTTGGACATCAAAAGACCAGAAGCAAAGCCAGGGAAGCAAAAGACCAGAAAAAGCCATACACCTGACAAATGCTATTGAGAACTCTGCTATTAGAAGTGGAAAGGAAGAACAAAGACGAAAGAATCTAATTAATAAAAATATTGGAGAAAGAGAAACCAATCACAAACTAAAATGTTTCTATACTAATGCACAAAGCATGGGCAACAAACAAGGAGAATTGGAACTACTAACACAGGAAAAGAAATATGATGTCATTGGAATCACTGAAACTTGGTGGGACAATACACATGATTGGAATACAAGACTAGAAGGATACAACTTATTTGCAAGAAACAGACTTGATAAACGAGGAGGGGGTGTCGCATTGTATGTTAGAAACGCGTATATCTGCACAGAGATTGAAGCTTCAGAGACTGGGAGTTCTGTGGAAACTGTTTGGGTAAGAATACAAGGACAGAACAATGGAAAGGACACCATTGTAGGCATTTACTACAGGCCGCCTGTGCAAGCTGAAGCTATGGATGAACTCTTTATGCATCAAATGGCCAAGTTCTCCAAAAAATATGACATAGTTGTCATGGGAGATTTCAACTATCCAGACATTTGTTGGGAATCTCTCTCAGGCAAAACTAACAGGTCAAGGAAATTCTTATCCTCTCTTGCTGACAACTTTATCTTCCAAAAGGTAAGGGAGAAAACAAGGGGAACTGCTACCTTGGATCTAATCCTTATAAACAGGGAGGAAATGGTTGAGGAGGTAAAAGTGGCTGGGACCCTAGGAGGTAGCGACCATGCTATTTTAGAATTTTGGATAACTAGAGGCGGAAGACCTGTGAAGACTCAGACGTCAAGGTTAGATTTCAGAAAGGCAGATTTTAAGGGATTCAGAAAGAGAATTGGAGGGATCCAATGGCTGGATATCCTTAAAGACAAAAATGTCCAGGAAGGATGGGAAATCTTGAAAAATGAAATTCTCAAAGCACAGTTGTTAACAATTCCGAAAAGAGGGAAGAATAGGAAGCAGTTAAGGAAACCAGGATGGATGAACACAGAACTTAAGCACATGCTAAAAAGGAAGAAAAAAATGTTTATAAAATGGAAAGAGGGAGGCATATCTAAAGAAGAATATAATGCTGTCTGCAGAACCTGCAGGGCACAAATCAGATTATCTAAAGCTGAAAATGAATTGAGGCTTGCAAGAGATGTCAAAAGCAATAATAAAGGATTTTGGGGATATGTCAAAAGTAAAAGAAAAGTCAAAGATGCTATAGGATTTTTACAGGATGAAAATGATGAAATGGTAAGACAGGATGTTGAGAAGGCTGAACTTTTAAATTCCTATTTTGCATCTGTTTTCTCTCAGAAAGGAAATGTAACATCAACTGTTATTCACTGTCCTATTAAGGGAATAGAAGAATCCAGGATATCTATAAACAGAAAGATAGTGAGGAAACACTTAGCTAGCCTAAATGAATTCAAGTCTCCAGGTCCAGATGAATTACACCCCAGAGTACTGAAGGAGATAGCAGAAGAAATTTTTGAACCCCTCTCTATAATCTTTGAAAATTCTTGGAGAACAGGAGAAGTGCCAGAAGACTGGAGAAGAGCAAATGTTGTTCCTATCTTCAAAAAGGGGAAGAAGGTGGACCCAGGTAACTATAGGCCGGTGAGTCTGACTTCTATACCAGGAAAGATCTTTGAACAAATTATTAAACAACATGTATGTCAATACCTGGATAAGAATGAAGTGATTAAACAGAGTCAGCATGGGTTTGTAACTAATAAGTCATGTCAGACTAACTTAATTTCCTTCTATGACGGTATCACTGATTGGTTGGATCAAGGAAATGCTGTAGATATAGTATATCTTGACTTCAGCAAAGCATTTGACAAAGTCTCTCATACAATCCTTATTGAAAAAATGATTAAGTATGGAATGGACAAGGCAACTGTTAGGTGGATTCATAACTGGCTTAGTGATCGGACCCAAAGAGTGGTCGTAAATGGCTGCACATCCAGTTGGAAGAATGTCTCAAGTGGGGTACCACAGGGCTCTGTCCTGGGCCCTGTATTGTTCAACATCTTTATCAACGATTTAGATGAAGGAATTGAGGGTAAACTGATTAAATTTGCTGATGACACAAAGCTAGGAGGGATAGCTAATACTAGAGAAGAGAGAGAGAGGATTCAAAAAGATTTAAATAAACTGGAGAAGTGGGCAGCAACTAACAGAATGGTTTTTAACAGGGAGAAATGCAAAGTACTACATCTGGGCAATAAAAATGGAAAAAGCATATATAGAATGGGAGGAATAGGGCTAAGTGACAGCACATGTGAAAAAGACTTGGGTATACTAATAGATCACAGACTGAATATGAGTCAACAGTGTGATGCAGCAGCAAAAAAGGCAAATGCAATTCTAGGATGTATTAACAGAAGCATACAGTCTAGATCACGTGAAGTCATTATTTCCCTCTACTCCTCTTTGGTCAGACCTCATCTGGAATATTGTGTCCAGTTTTGGGCACCACATTTTAAAAAAGACATCAATAAACTGGAGCAAGTTCAGAAAAGAGCGACCAGAATGGTGACCGGTCTGCAAACCCTGTCTTATGAGGAAAGGTTGCAGGATTTGGGAATGTTTAGTTTGCAAAAGAGAAGACTGAGAGGAGACTTAATAGCTGTCTACAAATATCTAAAGGGCTGTCACATTGTAGAAGGATCAACTTTATTCTCATTTGCACAAGGAAAGACTAGAAGCAATGGGATGAAACTGAATGGGAGGAGACACAGATTAGATATTAGAAAAAACTTTTTGACAGTTAGAGTGATCAATGAGTGGAACAGGCTGCCACGAGAAGTGGTGAGTTCTCCTTCAATGGAAGTCTTCAAACAGAGGCTGGACAGACATCTGACTGGGATGATTTAGCGAATCCTGCTTTGAGCAGGGGGTTGGACCAGATGGCCCAGGAGGTCCCTTCCAACTCTACGATTCTATGATTCTATGATTCTATGATTCTATGATCACTGGCTCAACCGTGAAGGGTTAATTTAGCCCTCCCTAAATAGCTACCTTGACAACAGGATGATGTGGGATATTAGGGGTAGTAGTCCAGTAGCTCTTGCTGACGGGATGATGTGGGATATTATAGTGAATGTGGCTATGTGCAGTGGGCGGGGCTCTACACTCAGCTTTATATATATAGATATAATCATTATAATTTGTTATAACTAACCGTAGTTAGTTACTATGCCGGGCAGTGCCGGGCTCTTCAGCTAGTAAAAAATAATCCACAGAATTTGCAATAGTCCGTGTGGAGGTCTCACACCAATGCCTGTCTTCGTCATCCAGTCTATGGAGCCCCTTTCAGACAACGCAGCTCCATAGACTGGAGCTGCAGCCCCTGCCTGTTCTCATGCTGCATAGGGCGGTGACGTCAATAAGGTTATTGCAGTTCACAGTTGCTGAGGTCATCGCTCGCAGTATGAGAATTTACTGCACAGTGGAAGTAACGCTCGTTCTTTGTTTTTTTTAATCTTGTCCATTTCTACTTGCAGCTTTGCTTGGTTAAAACATACATAAAACCAAGAGACAAGAAACCGACTAAAAGTCCAAAGTATTACGACTATAACATTTTTAATTTTTATTAGTATATCAGAAAGATGTATGTCTTTGTACCGTGTTAGCCAGTAGATAGAAGAATATTCGGAATTGAGAGTCCTCACTGGTTGATACCTTTTAATGGCTAAGGCTGGAGTCACACTAGCGATTAAATCGGACGAATGCAATGTGATAAAAAATCGCATTGCAGTCGTCCCAATGTTATTCTATGGTGCTGCTCCCATCATCCATTTTTTTATCGGATCCGTTCCTCATACCGAGACAATCACAGCATGTTGCGATTGTCACCGATTTTCGGATCGGATTCGCCAATGCAAGTCTATGGATGCGATTAAAAATCGCATTGAAAACGCACCACACGTGTGACTTGCGATTAAATCTCAAGACTTCTCCAGGTCAACAGGAAAGAGCATCAGGCATTGGCATTGGATGTCAATTTGATGCTTAGATGCGAATAAAATCGGTTCATCGCCGGAAAATGGGATGACAGACGGATCCCTGGACAAGAAATCTTTGTGCGATTTCGTACCGTAAAAATCGGACCGATTTTTAATCGTTGTGTGTGACTCCAGCCTAACTGAAAAGATGGTAACACATTGCAAGCTTTCAAGACTACTCAGGTCTCTTCATCAGGCTAGACTAATACAAAATCTGAAGAGTCACATATTTATACACAACACAGCACAGAATTAACGGCCAAAGATAAGACAAGTGACGTGAAGCAGAATTATCATTATGGGAGAGGGATAAACATAAATATTGGACCAGTTCATAGATAAGTAGTGTGAAGGTTTTATTGCCCTATGATTGGGGTCTGGTTCTGTGTTGTGTAATGACCCCAGAAGGACTGAAGAGCCAATTCCTTAATTGATGTAAAAAGTTGGTATCTTGTCTGCCTGATAAATCCATAAGAGGCAATGACTTGATACCAGAGAGACCTGAGTAGTCTCGAAACCTTGCAATGTATTACCATCTTTTCAGTTAGCCATTAAAAGGTATCAACCACTGAGGACTCAAAATTCTGAATATTCTTCTATTAGTATATCAGGATTTAAAATGGTATGAGATCAAAATTACATAAATTACAAGTAACAATGCATATCTTTATGCTATAAAAAGGATATGGGGCGCAACTATCCAGTAGTGTAAAATTGATGTGGATATCTCTAAGTGTACACGGATATACAGTAATTATCAAAATATATTAATAATATATATGATGTGATAAAAATGGTATATAAAAATATTTTTATATATGTGATTATGGAAAAAAATTGCATTAGACTCAAACACCAAAAATAAAGTGCAAAATAGTGCAAAATTTAAAACATACAATAAAATGTGTGCTAAAATTACTGAATATAGTGGATAAAGATCACAAAAATGAAGTAAAGTGAAGATACCAAAATTCACCACTGGGTGTCAGTATATCCAAAAAAAACTCAGTCCACTAAATGCTAGCCCTATATACTGGGTAAGGCTAGTTTCACACTTGCTTTTTTTTGCAGCGCGTTTTTCCCGCAAAAAAACGCATTGAAAAAACGCATACATAAGCATACAACTGCTGCGTTTTTTTCAAGCATTTTTATGAGCATGCATGAAAAAAACGCAGCGTTTTTATGCGTTTGTATGCGTTTTTAGCGCGTTTTTACCGCGTTTGCGTTTTTTTCCAACATTTTTAGGTGGCCCCTCACACTACCCAAACCATGACTTTACTAACCCTAACCCTGACCCTAACCCTAACCCTAACCCTGACCCTAACCCTAACCCTAACCCTGACCCTAACCCTTAACCAAATCATACTTAACCCTAACCCAAACCCTAAACCCTAACTAACCCTAACCCTAACCCTGACCCTAACCCTAACCCTAACCCTGACCCTAACCCTAACCCTAACCCTAACCCTGACCCTAACCCTAACCCTGACCCTAACCCTTAACCAAATCATACTTAACCCTAACCCAAACCCTAAACCCTAACTAACCCTAACCCTAATCCTGACCCTAACCCTGACCCTAACCCTAACCCTAACCCTGACCCTAACCCTAACCCTAACCCTGACCCTAACCCTTAACAAAACCATACTTAACCCTAATCCTGACCCTAACCATGACCCTAATCCTTAACAAAACCATACTTAACCCTAACCCTGACCCTAACCCTAACCCTAACCCTGACCCTGACCATAACCCTAACCCTAAACCCCCTTAACTAACCCTAACTCTAACCCAAACCCCTAAATTCCATGGTTTAAAAAAAAAAACGCATATGCAAAAAAACGCATACATGAGCATGCCAGTGCGCACATATGCGCATCCATAGGCTATTATGGCCATTTTTAGCGCAAAATGTGCGCATATGTGCGCATGCGCTTTTTTGCAGGGCCAAAAAATGCAACATGCTGCGTCTGGAAAATCCCAACGCACACCCCAAAAAAACGCAGCGCATGAAAATCGCATACATGCGCTGACCAGTGCGCAGGTATGCGCACCCATGTTAAATATAGGGGAAAAAACGCATGCGCAGGTGTGCGTTTTTTTCCAGCGCTAAAAAACGCAAATGTGAAACCAGCCTAAGATAGTAAATGATAAATATAAAAATAGTACCGAGTATCAGTATGTCCACATGAGACCAGGAGTAGCTGACATTACCTTGTGAGTTATATATTGTTACCAGTATAATACAATACTTACCTGTCTTTATATGCTCTTTCCTGGTCTTTGTATATAATTTTGCACTTTATTTTTGGTGTTTGAGTCTAATGCAATTTTTTGCCATAACCACATATATAAAAATATTTTTATACACCATTTTTATGACATCATATATATATTATTAAAATATTTTGATAATTACTGTATATCCGTGTACACTTAGAGATATCCACATCAATTTTACACTACTGGATAGGCCATATCCTTTTTATAGCATACAGATTTGAATTGTTACTTGTAATTTATGTAATTTTGATCTCATACCATTTTAAATCCTGATATACTAATAAAAATTAAAAATGTTATATTCGTAATACTTTGGACTTTCTTGTCTCTTGGTTTTATGTTGGTCTTCTTCCTATTGTCCAGTTTTAGTAAGGTCCAATTTTCGCAGTAGTGCTCAACTAATGTAGTATTTTACTTTATTTATACTCTGATTCACTATGTCTATATAATTGTATATTCCACCTTTTGGCACTCTGGGTTTCAGTTCCCTTCTTCCTTTGTTATTTATTGGTTAAAACATAATGCAGCGCAATTCTAAATTTCCAGTCCCCTCTTGCCCTCTCCCTCATTACTTCCTGGTTTCCCATCTTTCTGCAGGCTCTACGTCTCTTATGTCTCTTACCTGTGTTGCTGCCACTAAAATATGTTAAAATTAATAATTAACTCCCGCTTTTTTTATGCCTTTCTTGCTTTGGTGGCGTGCTGGAGTCAGACGTTTCTGATTCATTAAGAGGCACACGCATCTTTAGGCTATGTGCACACGTAGCAGAACTCTCGCAGAAATTACCACGAGAATTCCGGATTCCATTCCGCGGGAAAATCGCATTTAAATTCCCGTGATTTTCCCGTGGAAAAACTAGCGTTTTGCAAGCGTAATTATCTTGCAAAATGCTAGCGGTTTCCAAGCGATCTGTAGCATCGCTTGGAAAACTGATTGACAGGTTGGTCACACTCGTCAAACATAGTGTTTGACGAGTGTGACCATCAATAGTAAAAGATAGGATGTAAAAAGTAATTTAAAAAATAAAAAATATTGTTATTCTCACCTTCCGACAGCCCCCGATCTTCTTCCCGCCTCTCTCCACTCTCGCGGCATCTTCTGGTCTCAGTAATCCTTTGTGCGAATGACCGCAAGACGTCGCACTCCCGCAACGTCATCACGAATGACCGCGAGATGTCGCACTCCCGCGAGACCTCTACGTCATCGCGGTCATTCGCGCAAAGGATTACTGGGACCGGAAGATGCCGCGAGCGTAGAGAGAGGCGGGAAGAAGATCGGGGGCCGTTGGAAGGTGAGAATAACAATATTTTTTATGTTAATTCTATTTTTTACAGGGATATAGTACCCAGAGCCCGGAGGACAGTCTCCTCTCCTCCGGACCATGGGTACCATCCGCACATGTTCTGCTTACTTTCCGCATGGTAGGCACAGCCACATGCGGGAAGTAAGCGGAACAATGCAATCCTATGGGTGCAGAATTGCCGCAATTCTGCAAATTAATGAGCATGCTGCGTATTTTTCCGCAATGCGATTCTGACGCGGGAAAATCCGCAGCATTAGCACAGCATTGCGGAATCCCATAGGATTGCATGGGATGCTGTTTTTTCGCGGCAAAATCGCGCTGTATAAACCGCCGCGAAAAAACGCAACGTGTGAACGCAGCCTTATGAATCTGGCATGTCTGAAAATTGGCATGTGTCATTCCAAAATCTTACTACTAGTGGGGACTGGTGTAACATTTGTAAAGAACATCCACATCATGCCCCAGCTGTCGAAGGTGGGCGAAAATGGTGTGCGCTGCAACCTCCACTAGTCGCAAACTTTTAGCACAGCCTCACACTGCACTAAAATTTTGTAACTTTTTAAAGTTTTTTAAGTCATAATTCTGACATAAAAGATTTGATGAATCAGGGCCAATGCATACTATTCGCTTTTTAAATTCTCTTTTCTCCTCAGCAGGCGTTTGTACCATCTTCTCACAGCTCAAGCTGACACTTTGACTGTGGTTACTGTACTGTGACACATCTACACAGAGCTGCCACCGGAATTTCATGGCCCCATACTGCAACATTTTTGGGCCCCCTTGAGACTCCACCCAGGCTCCACCCCAGCTCCGCCTTCATCCCTCGAACATTCCACAGTCTTACCGCCCACTCTTGGAAACACTCCACTTCTGCACCACATCCTCACCAATCACTCATTAACAGTTCCCATCAAACACAATTTCACATACACAGCCATCAGCTTTTGTTTTGGCCAAAAGATTTTTTTTAGCCTGCCACCACGACAAGGTAGACTCTTTTGGCCAGGTCCTACTCTACTCTAACCTGTTAAACATTTCTTAAGATGTCTAAAATATCTGGTGTTGCAGAGCTGACTGTTGTGTTGTATCTGGTGTAGCAAAACTGACTGTGTTGCGTTGTCTCTGGTGTAGCAGAACTGACTGTGTATGTTCGAGGGGTGGAGCCTGGGCAGAGTCTCAGGGGGCCTGAAAATTTTACCAGCATGGGACCCTGAAATTGTTGGTGGCAGCCCTGCCCACACAGCAGCATCAGTACTTATAACAATCTACACATTTTACATTATATTTTACACATTTAAAATCATACAATAATACGCACTAAAACCCAAGTCAAAACTCACACTACAATTGTCTTCAGCAGCAGGTATACAACAGTGTCTGTCACACCCTTACACAACAATGGCATGCAGAGCGATTGTGCCTCTCTGAACTGTGTGACTAGTGGGAATTTCTGGGTGATTTCACTGTGATTTTTTTTTTATAATGAACTATGAATCGTCATTATCATGTGCCGCTGCGGTGTGTGATCAATTCTCTCATCTGCCTAATCCTCTGATTTTCCTGTTTACCAGAACAATGCTCCCTTGAACATCCTTGATCCGCAGAGTGATTGGTGACACAAGCATTAATCGGTATTTGCGCATTCATTGGTGTGGGAGATATTTTTTGTTCTTTTTACATCCACACTCCCTATGTGCGTCTTGCTGCTGCTGAGCGCTAATCAGTAAACCAAATCATAATCGTAGAATCATAGGGTTGGAAGGGAACTCCTGGGCCATCTGGTCCAACCCCCTGCTCAAAGCAGGATTCGCTAAATCATCCCAGTCAGATGTCTGTCCAGCCTCTGTTTGAAGACTTCCATTGAAGGAGAACTCACCACTTCTCGTGGCAGCTTGTTCCACTCATTGATCACTCTAACTGTCAAAAAGTTTTTTCTAATATCTAATCTGTGTCTCCTCCCATTCAGTTTCATCCCATTGCTTCTAATCTTTCTTTGTGCAAATGAGAATAAAGTTGATCCTTCTACAATGTGACAGCCCTTTAGATATTTGTAGACAGCTATTAAGTCTCCTCTCAGTCTTCTCTTTTGCAAACTAAACATTCCCAAATCCTGGAACCTTTCCTCATAAGACCATAAGACAGGGTTTGCAGACCGGTCACCATTCTGGTCGCTCTTTTCTGAACTTGCTCCAGTTTATTGATGTCTTTTTTAAAATGTGGTGCCCAAAACGGGACACAATATTCCAGATGAGGTCTGACCAAAGAGGAGTAGAGGGCAATAATGACTTCACGTGATCTAGACTGTATGCTTCTGTTAATACATCCAAGAATTGCATTTGCCTTTTTTGTTGCTGCATCACACTGTTGACTCATATTCAGTCTGTGATCTATTAGTATACCAAAGTCTTTTTCACATGTGCTGTTGCTTAGCCCTATTCCTCCCATTCTATATATGCTTTTTTCATTTTTATTGCCCAGATGTAGTACTTTGCATTTTTCCCTGTTAAAAACCATTCTGTTAGTTGCTGCCCACTGCTCCAGTTTATTTATATCTTTTTGAATCCTCTCTCTCTTCTCTAGTATTAGCTATCCCTCCTAGCTTTGTGTAATCAGCAATTTTAATCAGTTTACCCTCAATTCCTTCATCTAAATCGTTGATAAAGATGTTGAACAATACAGGGCCCAGGACAGAGCCCTGTGGTACCCCACTTGAGACATTCTTCCAACTGGATGGGCAGCCATTTACGACCACTCTTTGGGTCCGATCACTAAGCCAGTTATGAATCCACCTAACAGTTGCCTTGTCCATTCCATACTTAGTCATTTTTTTTCAACAAGGATTGTATGAGATACTTTGTCAAATGCTTTGCTGAAGTCAAGATATACTATATCTACAGCATTTCCTTGATCCACCCAATCAGTGATTCCGTCATAGAAGGATATTAAGTTAGTCTGGCAAGACTTATTAGTTACAAACCCATGCTGACTCTGTTTAATCACTTCATTCTTATCCAGGTACTGACATACATGTTGTTTAATAATTTGTTCAAAGATCTTTCCTGGTATAGAAGTCATACTCACCGGCCTATAGTTGCCTGGGTCCATCATCTTTTTTTTGGCAGAAGAGGTTTTCTTATTTTTCTTATGATTTTATGATTTAGAACATATTTTTGCAGTATTTTTCACCGGTTTGTTCAGTAAATAGAGTTGTTACCTACTACATACAGTATGTTTATATTAAAAACTGGCGCATTGGGATGTTAAAACAAAAAAGAACATATACTCACCCCACAGACCTCCACCTTTTCACCATACCACAGCCTGTGTACCCTATTTAGTTTTGCGGCAAAAAGGCTGGTGGTACCTTAGGTACCATACTTTGGTGCACTGCCCAAATAGCATTCTCAAAAAAACCTGCTCTCAAAAAGACAAATTGCACGGCATGTGCCCAAACAGTTGTTTACCACAACATACAAGGTATTGCCATTTTTAGGAAAGATTGTATAAAAAATATAAGTGCGTTTTATTATATTACACCTTGTGAAAATGAAAAAAAAAATGAGATATAAACAAATTATTGGAAAAATGTAAATGTTCATTTTCTTTGGACCAATTTGAAGAAATTCTTTGGAACACCACTGGGATCAACATTCGTAAAAAGTTTATGCAAAACTAAAGAAAAGTATTCTTAAAATAAAACGATGAATAAAACCTTATGTAGCCATAAAGTAAATGTTAATCATTAACTACATTGCCTGCCATGACTTAAGCTGAAGTCACACATAACAATCTCGCTAGCGAGATCGCTGCTGAGTCACAACTTTTGTGACGTAACAGCGATCTCACCAGCGAGATCGCTGTGTGTGACCGATCAGCGAGCGCCCCCCCTGCCGGTATCGCTGATCACTATTAGAAACCTCAGGACATCTTTTTGGCCGCTGGGCTCCCGCTGGCCAGCACGCATCGCTGTGTGTGACAGGCGGGAGACCAGCGATCAGCTGTAAAAAATAGAATTAAAATAAAAAATATTTTTATTCTCACCTTCCGACGTCCCGCGCAGCATTCCTCTCTCCACACTCCGGTCCCAGTGATCCTTTGCACGAATGATCACGAGACTTCGCGCTCCCGCGATACCGTGACTCTCGCGGTCATTCTCGCAAAGGATTACTGGGACCGGAGCGTGGAGAGAGGAATGCTGCGTGGGACGTCGGAAGGTGAGAATAACAATATTTTTTATTTTAATTCTATTTTTTACAGGGATGGCAAGCGATGCCGGGCACTCGGCATCGCTGTGCTGATCGCTGGTGAAGCTGTCTGTGTGACAGCTCACCAGCGATCACATAGCAACTTACCAGCGATCCTGACACCTTGATATCGGTGTCGGTATCGCTAGTAAGTCGCTATGTGTGACTCCTGCTTTAGGGTCCCGTCACACACAGCAATCTCACTAGCGAGAGCGCTGATTTTGTGACACATCAACAATCTCGCCAGCGAGATCGCTGTGTGTGACGGGGATCAGCGACTGGCCCCCCTGCCAGTTATCATTGATCGTGCTCGTGCAGCCTGGGCCGTTTTTCGATCGCTGGTCTCCCGCTGCCCAGCAGGCATCGCTGCGTGCGGCAGCGAGAAACCAACGATCAACCCCTCCCACAGGGCTGTGGGGTACTTGGTACCGGGCCGGTCTCTCAGATGGGAATGTCACAGTAGCGGTGACCCGGTCCGTGGCCCTGGGCACCCAATGTAAAAAGGGGAATTGAATGGTGGAATGTAGTTGATTAAATGAATAGTTCGTGATGCCACCTGTGGTGTTCGGCAAGGAAGGTGTTAAGCCGACGCTGCATGCAGATCCTCTGGGACTGACGGTATGGCGCAGCAAAGATGTTATAGCTCCCCAGAGGTGGAGCTGTAGTCCCAGGGCAGTGTAGATGTAGAGGCAAAGGGAAGGCGTAGGTGAGGCAATGTCGGGCACCAAGATGTAGCAGTGCCGGGTGTGTTGGCGCAGGAATAAGTGGAGGACACCAGAGCATGTAGTTCCAAAGCTTTACTCACAGTCTGTTGTGCAAACAGGTGCCTGCCTCCGTGCTGTGTCCTCCGGGTCAGGGACTCAGTCAACCTCCAGGCCAGATGGAATACTCCTTTCCAACACTCTGCCAACATGTGCCTTTCTGAACATCTCCTCTTATAGTGCCTATATATGAAGTACTCCCAGTACTGAGTTACACTGGAGTCCCTCCTGCTCAATGTTCTTATGAACTTTCCTTGTACGGCAGACAGCTGTAGCCTGCTTCGGGGACTCCTTGCTTCCTAGTCCCGGCTCACTTCTCTGATGCTGTTGTGCCCCCAAGTCTGATGTGGGAATAAAGTATTGGTAACTTCTACTCCTCCGGTGTCTGCTGCAGGATCATTAGTATCCGTACAACCTCGGGGCCCTGGCCTTGCGCTTAGAACTTCTAGGAAGGGTTCTCCTCTAACCCACGTCCTCTGTTCTCCTTTACTCCTCACGTTCCGTACTAATCCTTTCTTTCTATGGAACAATCAGGTTTCCTTTCTATGTCTCTTTCCTGTGCCAGCAGACCCAGGTCACTGTGGCCTGCTACAGCACTTCCCTCATCCATCCCTCTCCCGGGGATCTTCTCTGTCTCACTCTCTGTCCTTCTGCATCCTCACTCACTCTCAGTGACTGACTGACTGAATGACTCCTGAAAGACTGAATCCCTAAACTCTTCCCGCTCTTTGTAATATAAACTAACTCCACCCACCTCCCAGCACGTTTCATGTTCCAAGCAGGGAGCCACCAATGGGTGCTTTGCTATACTCCAAGCAGGGAGCCACCGAAGGTGCTTTGGTACACTACTTTGTGGTGTGGGGTGCAGGTGTGGGAGTGTGGTTGGGAGTCTCCACCTTACCTGGATGGTGGGGTACCACACCTCAGGAGGAGGTGCAGTATCTCTGTGGCGACTGAGCCTCAGGGGCGCCACATAAATGTCGGGTATCCAGGAGCAGCGCGGCTCCTGGATACCCGCTGTTTACCTTGGAAACCGGCGTACACACTGGTTTCCAAGGTAAACATCGGGTATCCAGGAGTCGCGCTGCTCCTGGATACCAGATGTTTACATTAGAAACCAGCGTCCAGCGTCTCTGGTTCTGATCGCTGGGGCTGTCTAACGATGTCCCAGCGATCCCATCATGTCGGATCGTTGGTGGGATCGCTGGGACATCATTTAGTGTAACGGGGGCTTTAGTTTCACAAGCTGAGAAATTTACATTTCTAGGCTAGGGTCACACAACCGTATGTTCTCTATCTGATAAAATTGATCAGATTATGATAATCACACTGATCAGACTCTAATCAGAGTTTGATCAGAGTGTGATTGGTTTTTCTTGAATGAAGAGGAAAAAAAAAGTTTTTCCATGTTCACTATTCAGCCTGTCCATGTAAGGGAGGTCCAGGGACATAGTCATGGTCGAGCACTCTTGCGCATTTGTGCCCTGGCCTCTTCTTGCATGAAAACAGCATTCTCTCACCAGCATACCTGTGTCTTCTCTCACTGCGCCATCAGGGATACCACTGTGGTGCTGAAGCCTTTCTGCAATTGGTTTAGCAAGAATTGAGACACAGTCTGGTTCAAATGCAACAAGTGAAACTTTTCTTGAACAACTTGACAGCACGTTCTTGTCAGTTACAACATCAACAGCAAGTTCCATGCAGTTCTCATTCTGTTCTTGCCCTGTACTCAGTTCCACGTCCTCCATTACATTACGGGGTAATAGCGCCTTAGGTGGTGCTGCAGAATTCTCCCTGTTTAGACTTCCTTGTGCTTGGGGATTCTCTGGCCCATTTTGAGCCGGTCCTGAGAGCATCGGCCCATGCAACTATCTGCCACATGTTGAACAATATGCGCCCTATACTTTCCCAGATCGCTTCCTTTGTCCAGCTATAAACTGCTGC
This sequence comes from Dendrobates tinctorius, assembly GCF_039654945.1. Lineage (NCBI taxonomy): Eukaryota > Metazoa > Chordata > Amphibia > Anura > Dendrobatidae > Dendrobates > Dendrobates tinctorius. The sequence continues at coordinate 20,225,253 of NW_027361747.1, read as the reverse complement.
AATCCTGTTTCTTGACACCATACTTCTGTCCTATAGACTCCGAATGGCTAAGCTTCTTTTTTTTAATGTGACATGACTGCTGTGGTGTCCTGGGCCTAGAGCCCATGTGGACTATTTGGGTGCCCGGGCCCTTCGGACTACCTAAGGGAACATTCCTAGCATACCACACAGAAGCCCCTTGTAAGTTAACCCTTTCCTACACTATACCCTAGATGAAAGCTCTGTACACTAAAATGCCCCCATCTAGTGGCCAATCCTATAACTGCACTTACCCTATACACTATACATAGCAGAATTACAAAGATAAAACATTATACATATTGTAAGGTAGCATTGTCATTCAGATAGGGGACACTCGCTTGACAGCCAAATAATCAGTTCCGGCACGGGTTTTCCATAAAGCAATCTCAGTCCATGCGGTTTATTCATGCATCATAAACCATCAAAGCAATAGAAAACAGCTTAGCGTCCATGACAGAGCTTCACTCTGTCCAGCCTGTGGTCACACAGGTTATGCAATGTTCCATACGCAGGCTCTTTAGCCTCACAGATATCTCACCCGTCAGGGTTCCCTCATGCCTGTTTCTCCATGCTGCAGATGTCCATTCCCTCCAGGGAACTATCAAGCATGTGCAGCCATTAACACAGCATTCACTTGCTGTCAGGAAGACAGCCCCATCGCTCTCAGACGGGAACTTCCAAAACGGACCAACCAGGTCCCAGCATTCACTCATGTGACCTACCCTGGCCACCTTATATGGTCCATAGCCACGCCCACCGAGTCACATGGCTATGACCTCATCACAGGTCCTTCACACACTCACATAGTCTTTTACTACAGGCATTTTCAGACACACCCCTGGGTGGATTTGTAGGTAGCTAGTTCCGCCCATCTCTCCAGCTATCTGAAGGCTTCTCCCTAACAAATTGGCATGAAAGATCAGCTCTGCTGATCAGCACATAATCAAGCCTTCATCTCAAGGCCACCCACCTTGAGATACATTACGATCATTCAGCATCCTACTCCTATCAGGACACTGGAAATGCTTATACGCCTGTCCTGGGACACCCACACAGCGCCCCCTAGTGGACACAGTGGTCACTACACCACAATATATACATTTAGCAAGACCCGATAATACACATACAGTGTAGCAGTACCGTTATCTAGACATGGTAATATACTTAATCGTGTAGCAGTACCATATTGTATTAACAAATATACATACACTAATAATATACAGCACCAGGACAAAAGAGAAAGGCAAAGGTATAACCATAATATATCATACCCCCTACATTCTCTCTTCCCTTTAATTTGCTCATCCCCGACCAAGTACCTTTATTTTTTACAACTTATACTCCACACAGGAGAGGCATCAGGCAATAGTCCAAATATTAATAAAAGTGATTCATCGTGAGCCAAGTCCACAAAAATGGTGCAACACAACCTGTGTTACAAGAACATAATCCTGGTTCACAGTCCTCCAGGTGGACTTCACTAAATATAGTCCCATTCAGTGAGTTAACACGGATATGTACAAAATGACCCATGCATGGGGTCTGTAGTCTTTGGAGATGAGCTCCCCCTTCCCTTGAAGAGAGCACGGTCCTCTACTTATTTTACAGGTGCAAGACCTACTCATTAGGTCACCAGTTGTTTAAGACAAGGGTAGTCCCTGCTTTACAGCAGAAAGGGCGCAACAAAAACAACAACAAAAAAATGAAGTGATCATTCACTTAGGCCGTCCGGCCATACTATACCCGTCTCTTGTGGTGCTTCAGGGCTCCATTGCCCACAGGGACACAGAACAGTCCTATTTTTTCCATCCAGGTGCAATGTGTGCAACAACTTAACTTAAAGAAACGATCCTAATAAATCAAGAGCGCGCATCCCGTGCTGCTGCAAAAGTAGCTGAATCCCATGCCCTATTACAGGATGAGGACAACTCTGCAACCGCAGAAGCCATGGCCGGCCATGATGAGGAAATCTCTGGATTGGGCCTATCATTAGCCCAAGCGTCAGGTGTCAGCTGAGCCCGCTCCGGGCCCGGAAAGAGTCCCAGGTCATCTTCATTGCAGAGGGTGACTGCTACCACGTAATAACCTCGGGGACAGTCCTCTTTAAAGAATGACACAAAGTCTCCTTTCTGTAGGGTTTGCCAAATTTGACTGACGCTGCATTTACATAAATTTTTGCATCAGTCCCGTCTTCTCTTATGTGTCATGATCCATGCTGGATCATGACAGATAAAATGCACTAGTAACCTTTTTTTTTTCCTTAAGCTGTGGTGCTTAAAGATAGTTTTGCCCCCGGTGGCCATTAGGGTCATTGCACTGTGGCGGTTTCAGTTCTAGTTTTGCCCCCGGTGGCCATTAGTGTCATTGCACTGTGGTGGTTTCAGTTCTAGTTTTGCCCCCGGTGGCCATTAGGATCATTGCACTCTGGTTTCTTTAGTTTAGTGCATGTGATTATAAAGCAGGTGTGATTGCTCTGGCTCTGCTATAAAAGAGTGTCAGGTGTTGCAATCACTGTTGGTGTTATTGCTCATTTCCAACCAAGACTGGTGAAGGAAGGAGAGAGAGAGAGTTCCTGGCAGCTCAGTCAGAGTCCTGGTGTGGAAGGAGTCAGAGAGGATTTCCTTGCAGCTCTGACAGAGCTTGGTGGAAGCTATTCAGGAGGAAAGCTGCATTCTGGTGGTGGACTCTGTTGCTGGGAGCAAGAGCAACAGAGCAAAGCTAAGTGGTGTTACCCCTGTTTTGTAACTTCCCTTATGTGTGTTTCAGTGCAGTGGTGGGATTAGTTTCTGCACCGTCCATTTCATTAGAAAGGGCTAGGTGCAGGGCGAGCTAGGGTTCTTAGGTTCCAGCTCGGCAACAGGTGTGGAGCCTGTATAGGGACTGTTAGGAGTGTAGAGACTGGCTCAGGGGAGTACAGGAGGTCTCCACGTCCCCGTTCCCTATCGCAGGGCCCTCCATTGTATCGGTTTCCCTGGTGATTCCCCTTATTGTTTAAATTCGCCCTGCTGGAGGCGGTGTATCCAGTTTCACATGTAATTCTGAAATTCGCCGGCTGGAGGCGGTGTATCTGGCTGCACGTTATATTATTTAAATTCGCCCTACTGGAGGCGGTGTATCCAGGGTCACATGTGTGATAGAAATTCGCCCTGCTGGAGGCGGTGTGTCCAGTCACACGTGACCATGACATTATGAAGCCATACCCCCGTTCAATATCTGTGTACACAAGCTGGCCGCGGGTACATCGACCAGCCAAAGCGCCCCCCAGGTTGGCGCAATTCGGCCCACACCTCCTTCTCCCTTTGCTTCTGTTTCTAGATGACATCCTCTATCCAGGCAGCCTGCCCGGGAGTAGGAAAAGGGCCTTCTGCTAGCAGATGGAAATGGGGGGCACTCAGGGACATGGCAGTGTTGGAGACAGGACGGACCTCTGAGGGACAAGGCCGAGGCGCAGCTCCCCCTTCATGGACAAGGGGGCGGACAACAGCCTCCAATATAGGGGCCCGTGGTGAGGACCATCTGCGCCCTATACTTTCCTGGACCGCTTCCTTTGTCCAGCTATGAACTGCTGCAATCCTGCTGCTTGACACCATACTTCTGTCCAATAGACTCCGAATGGCTAAGCTTCTCTTCTTTAACGTTATGTGACTGCTGTGGTGTCCTGGGCCTAGAGCCGATGTGGACTATTCGTGCACCCGGGCCCTTTTGACTACCTAAGGGAACATTCCTAGCTTACCACACAGCAGCCCCTCCTATAGTTAACCATTTCCTACACCGTACACTAGCTGAAAGCTCTGTACACTATAATGCCCCATCTAGTGGCCAATCCAATAACTGCACTTACCCTATACACTATACATAGCAGAATTACAAAGGTATAACATTATACATATATACATTTAGCAAGATACGGTAATACACATACAGTGTAGCAGTACCATTATCTAGACATGGTAATACACTTAATCGTGTAGCAGTACCATAATGTATTAACAAATATACATACTCTGATAATATACAGTACCGGGACGAAAGAGAAAGGCAAAGGTATAACCATAATATATCATACCCCCTACATCCGTGGAAATTGGACACCACTCAGATGGTGTCCACAAGGAGTGTGGGGTGTTAGTATTTCGGCTAGATGAACATATACGGAAAGTATGTCAGAAGTGAAAATGAGGGGTAAAAATAAATTAACGCTGTTGTACAGAATTATGGTTGAGGGCTTTTTCCATAGTGTGGAGACACGGAGGTCAATGGGTGCTCTCGTCCGCTGGCCCGGCTGTCTTTAGAAAGATTACATGGACCAGGGCTCACACCAATGACCGCCAGCGCTCTCTCCCCGTGGGCAGAACACTAGTCAGACAACACAGGGTGAGGGTAAAACAGTGTGGCATTAATTTATTGAACCAACAACACACAATAACATGAGGAAAAAATCTCCAGAGAGGAACTCAATAAGAAATAAGAATTTATTTGAAAATGTTAAAAACCATAGTGAATAGAAAAAACACACAGATGCAGATGAGGTCCCTGGTGGTCTGAAACCAACGCGTTTTGACCTATCGGGTCTTATTCATGGTTTGTTACATGACCTATACTGCAAAATACAAATAGCACAAAAACATGTGATACACAAGTGCACGCAACAAAAATTTGTGAAATAGGGTGACACCCGTAACAATTAACCTCCACCACAGAGGAGGAGACTTCAGGGAAAAAGTACTGAATCGTTCTGGATCTTCAAGCTGAATACCATTTAGTTTGAACAAACGACTGGATTTGATATTGCAATTACGGTAGATTAATTTTATTTTGGGTACAATTTATATCATATTGAATTTTTTTTTCTCTGTTTTTCATTAGTCCTAAATAATTCTGGTTTTCCTTAAAGGATTTTGCACTTGAAAACTAATAACTAGCTTGGCCCATGCAAAAGTTTTGCACATTGGTCGTCGGGGGCGCAGGCAATTTCAGAAAAAGCAAGTTGTTCAAATGTAAATGTATTTCATGAGATGATGAACACAGACAGGTATTTATATACGTAGATTGGTAATACAATAAATTGGTTTGATAAGTAGAGGCCAAAAATGTCTTCCGGTTGAGGTGCCACCTGCAGGTCATTGTCTTTCTGCAGGTTTATGAAAATTAATGTTTAAACTGTATTTAGTGATAAAATCGTGAATGTGTGGTTTGTTTGGCTCTTCTCTTGCTGAAGGGAGCAAGTTTACCTTTCAAATGATGTATCATTTGTGTGTGGGGGCAAAGTAATCAGCGAAAAAGCAGTGCATGTATACAAATGTGTTTGCATTAGTGATGAGCAAGTATACTCATTGCTCGGGTGCCCTCTGAGTATTTTGGTGTGCTCGGTGATTTAGCTTTCCTCGTCTTAGCTGCATGTTTTGTGATTTTGTTATTTTAAAATTCTTTTAATATTTCAATAAAAATTTGATATTTTAATCAAGTACTGGATCTCTTCATGTTTTCCGGTTCCTTCTTATGATACAGATCTGAAAAATGCTTGTTTTGATGATTTGTGACTTGTAGACAGGCTAAATGCATGTGGGAATTCCCTAACAAACAAGCATTCCACACATGTATTCAAGCTGTCTAGCAGTCGCAAATCATGCAGATAAGATGACAAAAACTAAATCTCCGAGCACGCCAAAATACTAGGAGGACACCCGAGCAACGAGTATACTCGCTTGTCACTAGTTTGCATATGTGACTCACCTGCAGTGAAGTGTACAATCCTGAAGTGTGTCTGAAATAGGCTGGGCAAGCACTTGAGCAAGCTGGAAAGACCCCAAGGCAAATGTTTGGATTTGTTTGTGATGTCTGTAAGCAGCTTTGTGGTAGTGTGCTTTGGGGTAGTGTGCTGCCACCTGCAGGTAATTTGACCTTTCAAATAGTGCATCATTTGTTTGTGTGGGTGGAGTATGAACGGAGCAAGTGTGCAATTCAATAGGGAGTGCATGTTTACAAATGTGTTTGCATATGTGCTTCACATGCAGTGAAGTGTGCAATGCTCCAATTTGGCTAAAATAGGCTGAACAAGCAGTTCGGCAAGCTGGAAAGCCCCCAAGGCAAATGTTTGGATTTGTTTGTGATGTCTGTAAGCAGCTTTGTGGTAGTGTGCTTTGGGGTACTGTGGTGACACCTGCAGGTCATTTTTCCTTACTGCAGGTTTATGAAAATTAATGTTTAAACTGTATTTTGTGATCAAATCATGGATGTGTGGTTTGTTTGGCTATTTTCTTGCTGAAGGAGGCAAGTTTACCTTTTGTCACGTGGACCCGTCCTGTGTGACATGGCTCGCAGGCCGGTAACTAAAACAACAGGACGTGGCACGTGATACTGTCCTGTGTGACATGGCTCGCAGAGCGGTAACTAAAACAACAAGACAAGGGGTAGGGAAACAGTTACAACGGTGGGCCCTGCGATAGGGAAAGGGGACGTGGAGACCTCCTGCACTCCCCTGAGTCAGTGTCCCTACCGCTCCTAACGTTCCCTATGCCGGTTCCGCACCTGGCGTCGATCACGAACCTGTCGCCCTAGCACACCATACACCTATCCCTTGCTAGGGAGCTGGGTGGCGCAGGCACTGGCCCCACCGCTGTACTAATACACTAAGGAGAAAGCACAAACGGGGAAACACAACTTAGCTTTACTCTGTTGCACTTGCTCCTGGCAACAGAGTCCACCACCAGCATGCAGCTCTCCTCCTGAATCACTGCCACCAAGTTCTGTCAGAGCTAAGGAAATCCCCTATGACTCCTTTCACACCAGGGCTCTGACTGAGCTGCCAGGACCTCTCTCTAGCTCCTTCCTCCACCAAAGATGGTTGAAATGAACACTATCACCAACCCTGATTGCAACACCTGTGACTCTTTTATAGCAGAAAAAACACAAAAATTGAGCTTGGTTTGAGTTGGTACACATGCAGCATATAAATGCATGTTCACATGGCCATAAAGCATACAAAACCTACAAAAGACAAAATGAAAAAACCCTGCTATAATTAAATAAGTAAAAAGCAAAAGTGCATTTAAATCATACAGAGTTCTTAGTAATACTGTATTTGATCAAACATAGCATAAAAGCCGTCCCACCATCAACAAGGTGACTCTGTGGTCAGGGCGGTCCTACACTGTCTAGTATTAATAACCTCATCATGTGTCAAAGCTGACATCTGTGTGAATAAGGGCAGACAAGGACCGGGTCCCAACCAGTGGACACCAGTCAGGGGAAGCCTTTAAATACAATTTCCAGCTCAGGAGAGGGAGGCCACACCCCAGGTTGCACAGAATGCAAAAATACAAAGAAAAAACACAAAAATTGAGCTTGGTTTGAGTTGGTACACATGCAGCATATAAATGCATGTTCACATGGCCATAAAGCATACAAAACCTACAAAAGACAAAATGAAAAAAACCCTGCTATAATTAAATAAGTAAAAAACAAAAGTGCATTTAAATCATACAGAGTTCTTAGTAATACTGTATTTGATCAAACATAGCATAAAAGCCGTCCCACCATCGGCAAGGTGACTCTGTGGTCGGGGCGGACCCCTGTTTGATCGAGCCCGCTGGTATTGGCAACGTATGTTCTGGAGGCAACGCACATCTCTGAAGCGCTGACCTGGGGAACGGGTTGTGTATGTGTATGTTTGGTATGAGCTGGTAACAATTCACAACACACTTCCACTGGATGTTTTTTGGTGGCCACCCATACACGCTCGTTCACACACAGGTCCGCACCTGAACGTTTATTGCCACTCGTTCGTTTGTCACCACTTAGAGAACCCTTTCTGGGATTGACAACAGAGGCGTCCCCCTGTGTCACCACACTCACACCCCCGCACCTCACCAAGGGGTACACCACCCTCCAACCCTTTCCACCACAAGGTCTGCGCCTCCCAGGGTTGGCTAATGGCGAGGGTTGAGACTTGCCCCTACTCTCCTGCAGCACATCTGCTGCTCTCACTGGAGAGAAAGGGGTCGGTTGAAGAGAGAGGGCAAAGACAGTAGTCCCTCGGCAGCAGCCCTCACACGACTGCCCCCAGCTGACCACTTCCCTCGCCCGCCAATCAATCACCTCCGGTACTCCGCCAGTCAACACCTCTGCTGACATGGTACCTTGGGAGGGCAAAATGGAGGAAATATACACTCCCTGGTCGTCTCCCTCCAAACGACCAGGGGATGGCGGCTTCTGAGATGACACAGATAATTTGACGCGCATTGGGCAAGCCTTAAGGACATGACCAGTCTGCCCACAGTAAAAACATGCCGACACCACTCCCTGAACCGTAGGCAGGCCTGAACACATACTAGCACCTCCTACTTGCATAGGTTCGCCTGGAGAGTTGGCACTCACTGGGCAGGCTCTCATGAAATGGCCCGACTTCCCACAGGAAAAGCAAACCTCCCCACCACGACGAGCAGCAGACACCCCCTTTTCTGTAACTACAACACCGGGCTGTCTGGTTTCCTCCATCTGCACTGGTGGGTCCTCCTCCCTAGCGAGGACATCAGGGGGCACTTTTTGTATATGTCTTTCCCTAAGGCGTCTATCCACCCGGATGGCAAGGGACATGGCGGCCTCCAGCGACCTCGGGGCGGTGTACTGCATCTTTGGAGAAAAACCCTGCACAAAATGACTCCTAAGTGCAGGGTCATTCCAGTGAGTATCAGTGGCCCATCTCCTAAACTCTGAGTAGTACTCCTCAGCGACCCGGGCTCCCTGTTTACACCTACGGATTCGAGATTCCGCCAGGGCGACGCCATCAGGATCCCCATACACAAGCGCCAAAGCCGCAAAGAACTCGTCCATGGACTCTAAAGATGGAGAATTGTCCGGTAGGGAGAAGGCCCAGGATTGGGGATCCCCTTTAAGAAGGGACATAATGATTCCCACCCGTTGCTCTTCATTCCCTGATGAACGAGGGCGCAGCCTGAAATACAATTTTACAGGCTTGCTGAAACACCAAGAATTGATCTCTCCCTCCAGAAAATCTGTCAGGGAGGGATATCTTGGGTTCTGGCTGAGCCTGTTCCTGGACCAAGCCCCCAGAGCCCACCAACATCCGCAGCTGCTGCACCAACCCTCCGCACAGCCCCTAATCTCATTAGTAAGGGTCTGCAGCAATTGGCTGAACTGGGTCCATGGCTCAGCAGAAAAAAAAAGTTTGTTTGGTGATAATGTCACGTGGACCCGTCCTGTATGACACGGCTCGCAGGCCGGTAACTAAAACAACAGGACGTGCCACGTGATACTGTCCTGTGTGACACTGCTTGCAGGCCGGTAACTAAAGCAACAAGACAAGGGGTAGGGAAACAGTTACAACGGTGGTCCCTGCGATAGGGAAAGGGGACATGGAGACCTCCTGCACTCCCCTGAGTCAGTGTCCCTACCGCTCCTAACGTTCCCTATGCCGGTTCCGCATCTGGCGTCGATCACGAACCTGTCGCCCTAGCACACCATACACCTATCCCTTGCTAGGGAGCTGGGTGGCGCAGGCACTGGCCCCACCGCTGTACTAATACACACTAAGGAGAAAACACAAACGGGGAAACACAACTTAGCTTTACTCTGTTGCACTTGCTCCTGGCAACAGAGTCCACCACCAGCATGCAGCTCTCCTCCTGAATCGCTGCCACCAAGCTCTGTCAGAGCTAAGGAAATCCCCTATGACTCCTTTCACACCAGGGCTCTGACTGAGCTGCCAGGACCTCTCTCTAGCTCCTTCCTCCACCAAGGATGGCTGAAATGAACACTATCACCAACCCTGATTGCAACACCTGTGACTCTTTTATAGCAGAGCTAGCAATCACACCTGCATTAATCATGTGCACTAAACAAAAGAAACTAGAGTGCAATGAGATTCACCACCACCGGGGGCAAACTTAGAACAAACGACACCACAGTGCAATAATCCTAATGGCCACCAGGGGCAAAAACACCTTAAGCACAGCTTAGGATAAAAAAAAGGTTACCTGTGCTTTATATCAGTCCTGATCCAGCATGGATCATGACACCTTTCAAATGGTGTGTCATTTGTGTGTGTGGGTGCAGTATGAACGGAGATACAAAGTAATCACTGAAAAACAGTGTTTAGAAATAATAGAATAGATTAATGGTTTTACACATCTAAGTTTGTGGTTTTCTACCATAATACCGTTTTTAAATCTTGTTTTATGTCTGTTTATCTCTCCTGTAACGGGTTAATTGTTAGGGGTGTCACGCTATTTCACAAATTTTTGTTGTGTGCACTTGTGTTTCACATGTTCTTGTGCTATTTGTAGTTTGCAGTATAGGTCATGTAACAAACCATGAATAACACCCGCAAGGTCGAAGCGCGTTGGTTTCAGACCACCAGGGACCCCATCTGCATCTGTGTGTTTTTTTTTATTCAAGATGGTTTTTAACATTTTCAAATAAATTCTTATTTTTTATTGTGTTCCTCGCTGGAGATTTTTTCCTCATGTTCTTGTCTCAGCCAATGCCTCTGATCAAGGCGGCTCCGTGCGTGTAAAGATCGTGGACAACTACAGAGACTTGTGAGCTAACCTTATCCCGTTTTTCCTTTTCCCTATATTCACAACAACACACAATAGCATACAGAATGGTCCCAGCACATACCCAAGATGGTGCAAATTGCAGAGCCTCACCCTTCCGCTGACTCGCCGGCATTGGAGCTGCTTCCAGCACCAAGTACCATCACCAGTGGCTCCCCACTTTTGGTGGGCCCCCACAGAGAGGAGGTAATGACAAGCTTAGGAAGCTAACCAAGAGCAGTGAGGTATGTGGCCAGATGACCCGATTGTCCCAAACTGGATTCTTTAAGATGTCTCTGGGGTTTCAGTGATGGTCAATGAAGTAGTCCTGTGTTGTTCCAGCTAGGGCCATAGTCCCCTAAGTTGATATCCTGTAGAGTCACATGAACCAGAAGAAACAGTCTCTTTATATAGTTCACAACTGGCCTTCAACCAGCATCCAGAGGATAGAGAGAAATGTGAATGAGGCCAACCTGCATTGTTCGATTAGGTAATCTATTTGCATAGTTTTTCCTCCTTTGTTTGGAATGCCAACAAACTGGCTGGCATGGACAATGTATGTAATCAACATATCAGAAAACACCATTGTTCAGTGGCCATGCATTACTGTTTTGCAATGATAACAGAAAACAAACTGTAGGAGATAATATTAGTGGTAAATATTCATCCTACAAGAAGAGTCAATACTTCAGACAACAGTGCATGATTCTGGGCCTACTCAATTTATTTTCTGGCATAATTAAGAAGAACTGCTGTGCTATCACACATGCTTTTTCATGTTATGTTTTCGGTATTGAAGATGAGCTAAACCAAAGTGAAAGGAGCTGAGTAACAAGATCACACACAACTTGTGGACAGATCTGGTGCTTTTATTAAGAGAGCAGCATTTTTTCTAATCCTGGAAATCATATGAAAACAACTTAACAAGTGAGGAACCAAGGACATATTTTAAAGGAATTGGATACCTGGCTCCTAGCCTGTGTCCAGCCCTGTCTCACCTGGGTTACACTTGTTATACTATGGATGGGCTAGAGAAGAAACATGACAGGTTATTGCTGCCATATCATGTCTTTATAACATTGATTTAGTGCACATAATAGCAGGTTTTCCACCACCAATTTTTAGTTCCAGTATGTTAATGAGAAACTGATAGTGAATACATACTGCCCAAACTACGGGTGGCATGTATTATATACTGGCTGCATGATTTCAGCTGTGCTTGTTGAATTTTGAAGCACAGCGGCATTTCAGACATAACAGCAAACATACTTTAAAAGCCACTGAGGAGCAGACCACACAGAAGACTAGTTGGAAAGGCAGGTCCGTGGCGGCTTCTCTTACACTCCCCATTAAAGATTTGTGATGCATTCCTTTTTATTAACTGTTGCCGGATTAAGGGACTTGATTTGCTAATGTTCAGAGGTCCTTACCGAGAAGGACTGGGTCACCTGTGCCTAATAGGAAGAAGACGATCCAGAACTGTTTAGTTAAAATGTATTATATGATGTGTGGTGGTGGTGAAGCTGTTTTGCAGATTTTGGATGGCCGAGAACGGCCATCATTATAGAAGGAAACAATGTAAGGAAGTGGAGGTGTTGCCCAAGCTCCCCCTTGAAGATATGTGATGTGATGCATTCCTGTTTATAATCTGCATTGCTAGTGATAGATTTGTCCTCTTCCCAGGGGAAGACTTCCTTGTAGAATATCAGATAGGGATTAACTTGCAGCTATAGCAGACCTCCTCAGGTCTTGCTAGTTAGCAGAACTGCATGGAGTGGGTGTCCTAGTGGAAAGAGGCAGACAAAGAAGCTGGATAGTAAGACCCTGTAAAGAATAGACACCTGGAAGAATAGTGAGTAGCAGTCAGGAGTCGGGACAGATCTAGTGAGAAAGCAAGGGAAGAAGTATCGGGGCATGGGGCAGGAAGCCTAGCAGGTCGATAAAGGGTTAACTGTCAGAAAGGTAACAGAATGAAAATCAGAATGTACCGTTTATATTTGCCATAATTACTTATATCCTCTTGAACCTGTTGTGAGCTGCTTTCAAAATTCGGACACAGTTGTCAGCAAATATAGATTCAGGCTGCATACCGCCGACTGTGCCATCATCCCTGAAGTTCCATAATTCTGCACAAGAACCAGCATCAGATCCACATTGATGATGTGAGCCATGTTGCTGGTTTCCGTTGTGGCGTGTGTCAAATGATGAGCTTCCTAGGTTGTCCTAATGCAATTTTCTGGTTTTGGATATATAGGTACGTTTTAAACGGACCCATTATGAATGGCATACGCATGGTCTGTATGCTGTTCGATTTTTTTCTTGAACTATTGACTTGTCTTGCCGAGTCTCGTACGAAATACGCGGCCACTCGCAGCATGCTGCAATTGTTTTCTCGGTCCAATAGACACAAAATCATTGACTAACATTAGTGAGAGTGCAATACGATTTTTTTATTGGATTACACTAGTCCGTTTTAAATGCAGAAGAGTATGAGCCCTAACAGTTTACAGTTTTTGAGCCCTGTAAATAACTCAGCACACGGTCTAAACCGCTTGCAACAAAAGTGAGTACACCCTTAAGTGAAAATGGCCAAATTGTGTCCAAAGTACATATTTTTTCGACCACAATTATTCTCAAGCACGGCCTTAACTTTCCTGGGCATAGCGTTAACTATAGCTTCAAAGGTTGCCAGTAGAATCCTGTTTCACTCCTCCATTACAACATCCCAACTTTGGTGGATGTTGGAGACCTTGCATTCCTCTACCTTCTATTTGATGATGCTCAATAGGGCTTAGGTCTGGATACGTGGTTGGCCAGTTCAGCACTTTTAATCTCGGTTTCTTTAGCAAGGCAGTGGTAATTTTGGAGGTGTGTTTGGGGTCATTTTCATGTTGAAATATTGCTCTGTGCCCCAGTTTTCAAAAGGAAGGGATCATGCCTTGCCACAGTATGTCACAGTACATGTTGGTATTCATGGTTCCCTCAATGAACAGTAGCTCCCCACAGCCGACAGCACTCATGCAGTCCCAAACCATGACACTTCCACCACCATGCTTGACTGGAGGCAAGACACACTTGTCTTTTGTACTCCTCACCTGGTTGCCACCACACACTGACACTAACTGAACCAAATAATTTTCTCTTGGTCTCATCAGACCACAGGACATGGTTCCAGTAATCCATGTCCTTAGTATGCGTGTCTTCAGCAAACTGCGGGCTTTCTTGTGCATCATCTTTAGAAGAGGCTTCCTTTTGGGACATCAGCCATGCAGACCAATTTGATTCAGTGTGCTGCCTATGGCCTGAGCACTGACAGGCTGACTCACCACCCCTTTATCCTCTGCAGCAATGTTGGCAGCACTCAAACTTCTATTGTGAAAAGACAACCTCTGGATATGATGCTGAGCACGTGAATTCAACTGCTTTGGTCGACCTTGGCGAAGCTAGTTCTGAGTGGACCCTGTCTTCTTAACCTGCTATATGGTCTTGGCCACCATGCTGCAGATCAATTTCAGGGTGTTAACAATCTTCTTATACCCTAGGCCATCTTTATGTAGAGGAACAATTCTTTTTTTCATATCCTCAGAGATTTATTTGCCATGAGGTGCCATGTTGGACTTTCAGTGACCAGTCTGTGGGAGTGTGAGAGTGATAACACAAAAATTAACACCCCTGCTCCCCATTCACACCTGAGACCTTGTAACACTAATGAGTCATATGACATCGGAGAGGCAAAATGGCTAATTGGGAACAATTTGGCCATTTTCTATTACGAGTGTACTCACTTTTGTTGCCAGTGCTTTAGACCAGTGGTCCCCAACCTTTTTTGCACCAGGGACCGGCTTCAAGCAAGACCATTCTTCCATGGCCCGGCGGGGCGGGGATGGAGGTGTGACAGGGGTGGGGCTTTGGTCATAAGGGGGCGGGGCTATGGACGCGGTTGTAGTTTAGCAGTGCATACTTATCATTTAATTATAACTTTTATAATGTGACTCAACTCACCATAGGTTTTGAAGGAGTGGGAGCACCTGGCTTGTTTCTCTGTTTCAGTGGGAGCACTGGGCTACTTCTACTGATGACCGTCACTGCTAATGATGATTGGAACCTACAAGGAAATGGCGCATTGAGCACTTATGAAAGATTGTACTGGAGTACTGTACATGCTGATTATTTTCTAATAATCAGACAATGTATGTGTGGTTCCCCCCGTCCTGTCCAGCTCTGTGTGGCTCCCCCTGTTGTATGCATGACTCCCCTGTCCCATCCCTGTATACATGGCTCTGCTCCCACTCTCCCTCCCTTGTATACATGGCTCTGCTCCCATCCTCCCATCCTTGCATACATGGCTCCGCTCCCACTCTCCCATCCTGTATATATGGCTCCGCTCCCACCCTCCCATCCTGTATACATGGCTCCGCTCCCACTCTCCCATCCTGTATACATGGCTCTGCTCCCACTCTCCCATCCTGTATACATGGCTCTGCTCCCATCCTCCCATCCTTGCATACATGGCTCTGCTCCCACCCTCCCATCCTGTATACATGGCTCCCCTGTCCCATCCTGTATACATGGCTCCCCTGTCCCATCCTGTATACATGGCTCCCCTCCGACTCTCCCTCCCTTTCATATATGGCTCTGCTCCCACTCTCCCTCCCTTGTATATATGGCTCTGCTTCCACTCTCCCGGCCTCCCCTGTATATACAGCTCCGCTCCCACTCTCCCTCCCTTATATATGGTTCCGCTCCCACTCTCCCTCCCTTGTATATATGGCTCCGCTGCCACTCTCCCTCCCTTATATATATGGCTCCGCTCCCACTCTCCCTCCCTTATATATGGCTCCGCTCCCACTCTCCCTCCCTTATATATGGCTCCGCTTCCACTCTCCCTCCCTTGTATATATGGCTCCGCTTCCACTCTCCCTCCCTTGTATATATGGCTCCGCTTCCACTCTCCCTTCCTTGTACAGTATATATGGCTCCGCTCCCACTCTCCCTCCCTTGTATATATGGCCTCCGCTCCCACTCTCCCTCCCTTGTATATATGGCTCCGCTCGGCTTCCCCTTCCTCCCCCATCATACTTACCCTCACATCGCTGACCTTCCTTCGGCTGAACTTCCCTCCCTGCATCTCGCGGCACTTCAGCTCCTGTGCGGAGCGGTCACGTGCTACCGCTCATTAACGTCTATGAATATGGACGCCACGCCTATGGGAGATGAGTGGAGTCCATATTCATGACCTTAAATGAGCGGTACACTTGACCGCTCAGCGCTGGATGAAGCCGCCGCGCCGACAGGGACCGCTAGGTGAGTATCAGCTGCTGCACCGCCGCCAGCTCCCCTTGTGTCCGCGGACCAGCAAGGGCACTGTAACGGCCCGGTGCTGGGCCGTGGACCGGTGGTTGGGGACCCCTGCTTTAGACATTAATGGTTGTTGAGTTATTTAGAGGGCACACCAAATTTGCACTATTATATAAGCTTTACACTGACTACTTTACGTTGTATCAAAGTGTCAGATCTTCCAAGTTGTCCCATGGAAAAATATAAAATATTTAAGAAAATGTGTGGGGAGTACTCACTTTTGTGATATTTATACTGTATGTAGGAATTTTAGTTAAAACATCCTATTAAAGATGGCAAATCAGATTACATAACAGAGTGCGATGAAATCAGGTTTCAGCTTGTAGCTCTATAGCTTCACTCTTTAGAGAGACAGTTGCATAATCACTGATTATATAAAATCTCTTTATCTATATAACTAGCTTTTCTACTCCAAAACTGTCCTGTATGGCACTTCTTGGAGCACAATATTACATGAATCACATTTCTCAGTTATTCACTACATACAATGCTCTCTGTTATGTGCTTCCTTGGTACATGGATCTGCATTTTAAGATCACATGTTTAAAGATTTTACAGAACCATTTCTGCAAAAAGCATATTCAATGTTGAATAAGGACAAGGTTTATCTGGAACTTTAACATTCACAATGCCATTTCTCAGAGCCATAACAGTGATATATTTGAAAAGGTTTACAGAGTGGATGGAGTGACGAGACACAAGACACCCTCCAGCCTGGGAGTGGAACGTGATTCTAAATCTTTCATGTATAGTCACGAGTCACCCTACCTGGTGCCCTCCTGATGCCTCCTTCTCATGAATGTGCCACATTCTGCTGGCACCTGTAGTACATTTGAGATTAGAAGATCGTGGCAATTAGCTGACCACAGGTCCTTTTAAAATCCTCACGGTCATTCATGAGTTAATAGGTTTCTTGTGGCATGGAAATTGTATAGAGTTCTGATCTTGGGGGTGAAGTATTGAAGGCTCAGGGGGACACTCCTGTTTCTAGTCCTTCAAGAACTTAAAATTTTTAAATGTAATGGAAGTAATATCCATTACATTTTACATTTAAAAATTTTAAGTTCTTGAGGATCATCCTGGTAGCAAGGCTATTGTGGGTCTAATTTCTCATTGTTTCTGGGCGACTAGGCTGGGTGAGGATATGGTGGATTTTGTGTCTACCTGTAATACTTGTGTGCGTTTTAAGACCCTGCATACTCGTCTGTCCAGGTCTCTCCTACCTTTAGTTACAGTGGGGAAAAAAAGTATTTAGTCAGTCAGCAATAGTGCAAGTTCCACCACTTAAAAAGATGAGAGGCGTCTGTAATTTACATCATAGGTAGACCTCAACTATGGGAGACAAACTGAGAAAAAAAATCCAGAAAATCACATTGTCTGTTTTTTTTTTCATTTTATTTGCATATTATGGTGGAAAATAAGTATTTGGTCAGAAACAAGCAATCAAGATTTCTGGCTCTCACAGACCTGTAACTTCTTCTTTAAGAGTCTCCTCTTTCCTCCACTCATTACCTGTAGTAATGGCACCTGTTTAAACTTGTTATCAGTATAAAAAGACACCTGTGCACACCCTCAAACAGTCTGACTCCAAACTCCACTATGGTGAAGACCAAAGAGCTGTCAAAGGATACCAGAAACAAAATTGTAGCCCTGCACCAGGCTGGGAAGACTGAATCTGCAATAGCCAACCAGCTTGGAGTGAAGAAATCAACTGTGGGAGCAATAATTAGAAAATGGAAGACATACAAGACCACTGATAATCTCCCTCGATCTGGTGCTCCACGCAAAATCCCACCCCGTGGGGTCAGAATGATCACAAGAACGGTGAGCAAAAATCCCAGAACCACACGGGGGGACCTAGTGAATGAACTGCAGAGAGCTGGGACCAATGTAACAAGGCCTACCATAAGTAACACACTATGCCACCATGGACTCAGATCCTGCAGTGCCAGACGTGTCCCACTGCTTAAGCCTGTACATTTCCGGGCCCGTCTGAAGTTTGCTAGAGAGCATTTGGATGATCCAGAGGAGTTTTGGGAGAATGTCCTATGGTCTGATGAAACCAAACTGGAACTGTTTGGTAGAAACACAACTTGTCGTGTTTGGAGGAAAAAGAATACTGAGTTGCATCCATCAAACACCATACCTACTGTAAAGCATGGTGGTGGAAACATCATGCTTTGGGGCTGTTTCTCTGCCAAGGGGCCAGGACGACTGATCCGGGTACATGAAAGAATGAATGGGGCCAGGTATCGTGAGATTTTGAGTGCAAACCTCCTTCCATCAGCAAGGGCATTGAAGATGAAACATGGCTGGGTCTTTCAACATGACAATGATCCAAAGCACACCGCCAGAGCAACGAAGGAGTGGCTTCGTAAGAAGCATTTCAAGGTCCTGGAGTGGCCTAGCCAGTCTACAGATCTCAACCCTATAGAAAACCTTTGGAGGGAGTTGAAAGTCCGTGTTGCCAAGCGAAAAGCCAAAAACATCACTGCTCTAGAGGAGATCTGCATGGAGGAATGGGCCAACATACCAACAACAGTGTGTGGCAACCTTGTGAAGACTTACAGAAAACGTTTGACCTCTGTCATTGCCAATAAAGGATATATCACAAAGTATTGAGATGAAATTTTGTTTCTGACCAAATACTTATTTTCCACCATAATATGCAAATAAAATGAAAAAAAAAACCGACAATGTGATTTTCTGGATTTTTTTTTCTCAGTTTGTCTCCCATAGTTGAGGTCTACCTATGATGTAAATTACAGACGCCTCTCATCTTTTTAAGTGGTGGAACTTGCACTATTGCTGACTGACTAAATACTTTTTTTCCCCATTGTATACCTAATAGACCATGGACTCATCTATTCATGGATTTTATTACCGACCTTCAGGCATCTGCAAGTAAAACGGTGATTTTAATTATTGTGGATTGGTTCAGTAAAATGGCACATTTACCAGCTATGCTGAGTTCAAATGTTCATCAGCGAGATCATGAAGCTTCACAAGGTTCCGTCCAATGTGGTCTCAGATCAGGGGACCCAGTTTTGTCCCTAAAATTTGGAGGGCTTTTATTCTCAGTTGGGAGTGCATCAATCATTTTTCTCTGCAATTCATCCTCATTCAAATGGTCAGAATGAACATATGAACCGAAGACTAGAGACATACCTTAGGTGTGTTGTTTCTTAGAATCAGGAGGATTGGTCACCATTCCTTGATGCAAACGTGCTTTACCCGCAGTTCTGTACTTTCAGTAGGGAGGAGTTTTCAAGGGCTCCTGGGGAAGAAAGTTTCCCTTTGTCGCTCTTTTCCATGTGGCAAGGTGTACCGAACAACTTGAAGGTGATGGGAGAAAGATACAAACTCATGACGGATAAAAAACATATTTCAGATCTGGACCTTTGTTTGAATGACTATGTGTGGTTGTCCACCAGGAACATTAAGTTGAAGGTTCCTCCCTGGAAACTTGGTCCTAAGTTCATTGGTTCATATAAGATAATTGCCATTATCAATCAGGTGGATTTTTATTTTCAGTTGCCACTAGCACTTAAAATCCATAATGTTTTCTATAGCTCTTTGTTCAAAAAATAAATGGGGTCATCTGAACCGGTACTTTTACCTTCACCTCCTGTCATTGTAACTGGCAATTTAGAATTTCAGGTTTATAAAATTGTCAACTCTCGTCTTGTCTGTTGCTCTCTCCAGTACCTGGTGGAAAGTTATGATCCTGTGAGGGACGGAGAGGGCTGTAGTCGTGGCTATGAACCTGCAACAGTGTGCCCTGGCCTCCCATCACATGAACACGCTGCCTATCACTCAGCATACCTACAGCACCTTTCTCACCTTCATCAGGGTCCTTTGTACGTTTCTGGAGGACTTTGGGAAATAACGGAGTCACAGTCCAGTTCAACTTTAAGCGGAACAACTTTACTGAGACTTGTACACAGCATATTCATATTCTTTCCATCGTCATCATCAGTGTTCACAGCATACAACTCCTCTTCTGTCCCTTTCCTCCTCTCTCTATCACTAGGCCCGCTTCCGGGACGGACCGTGTCGAAAGGTCCCACAACATCTTCAGTGCCCAGCCACACTCCAGTCAGGTGTTCCTTCAGACGTTTTGCCCCGGCTTTGAAGGCATCAGCCCACGAGATAAGCTGCCACATGAGGAGTGTTGTGCCCATACTGCCTAGTCTTCACCTGCAACTGCAGACTCACTTTAACTGCACTGCACTGCTGCTGCAACTCCTTCCTGTAACAATCCCGGTCACAAATATATGCTGGGTTCTGAGCTTGCCAAACGTTATGTGGCACAGTGTGGCCTAGGGCTAGTAAACCCTCCTGAGCTAATGGCTGTCCTCACCCCGACTGACTCCTATCAGGAAGTATCCTGCACCTTTCTATACTATGTACTACAATTCCCCCATCTAGTGGCCCATCTGGGGGTAATGCTCCCCTTTTACATTATGCCCCATCTAGTGGCCGGCGAGGGGAAACTCACATAAATATAACATGCATTTGACACAACATACATAGCAGTACAATAGACAAAACAACTTACAGAGTTATGTACTTTAGATACACTAAGATAAACATGCATAGCGAGCTTAAAGGGGTTAAAGAGAAATGCCATACTTTGCAACCCTTTACAGTTTGGAAGAGAAAACATGGGTACCCACATCCGAAGTTAATGCCGGTAGATTCATTCGTACTTTCCATATAACAAATCTGATATACCTGGTCCTGAGGCCCATCATAGAAGAGGGGGTATTGTAATGAATGAAGCCACATTAATGTGTGGGTCAATTTTGACAATTCTGACCACTTTATGAGGTAATAAATCTGGAACGCTTCAACGGATCTTGGTGATTCTGAGATTATTTTTTCATGACATATTGTACTTCACATTAGTGGTAAAATTTCTTTGATACAACTTGCGTTTATTTGTGTAAAAAAACAGAAATTTGGCGAAAATTTAGCAATTTTCAAACTTAGAATTTTTATGCCCTTAAAACAGAGAAATATGTCATGTCAAAATAGTAAATAAATAACATTTCCCACATGTCTACTTTACATCAGCACAAATTTTGAAACAAAAACTTTTTTTGTTAGGAAGTTATAAGGGTTAAAATTTGACCAGTCATTTTTCATTTTTGCAACAAAATTTACAAAACCATTTTTTTAGTGTCCACCTCACATTTGAAGTCGCTTTGAGGTGTCTATATGGCAGAAAATACGCAAAAGTGACACCATTGTAAAAATTGCACCCCTCAAGCTGATCAAAATTACATTCAAGAAGTTTATTAACCCTTCAGGTGTTTCACAGGAGCAGAAGCAACGTGGAAGGAAAAAATGAACATTTAAACTTTTTAGTCACAAAAATGATCTTTCAGCAACAATTTTTTTATTTTCACAAGGGTAAAAGGAGAAAATGGACATATAACGTTGTTTTCCAATTTGTCCTGAGTACGCTGATACCCCATATGCGGGTGGAAACCACTGTTTAGGTGCACAGCAGAGCTTGGAAGGGAAGGAGCGCCGTTTGACATTTTCAAACCAAAATTGGCTGGAATTGAGATTGGATACCATGTCGTGTTTGGAGAGCCCCTGATGTGCCTAAACAGAGGAAATCCCCCACAAGTGACCCCATTTTGGAAACTAGACCCCCCAAGGAACTTATCTAGATGTGTAGTGAGCACATTGAACCCCCAAGTATTTCACTAAAGTTTCTAACGTCCGGACGTGAAAATAAAAAATCATATTTTCCACAAACATTATCTTTAGTCCCAAATTTTTTTTATTTTCCAAAGGGTAACAGAAGATATTGGACCCCAAAGGTTGCTGTCCAATTTGTCTTGAGTACGCTGATATATCATATGTGGGGAGGAACCACTGTTTGGGCGCACGGCAGAGCTCAGAAGGGAATGAACGCCGTTTAACTTTTTCAAACCAAAATTGGCTGGAATTGAGATCGGATGCCATGTTGTGTTTGGAGAGCCCCTGATGTGCCTAAACTGCTTTGAACCCCAAACTGTTTCACCTAAGCTTATAACGCCCGGGTGTGAAGATAAAAAATCATATTTTTTTCCACAAACATGATCTTTTAGTCCCCAATTTTTTTATTTTCCCAAGAGTCGCAGGAGAAATTGGACCCCAAAAGCTGTTGTCCAATTTGTCCTGACTACGCTAGTACCCCACATGTGGGAGAAAACTACTGTTTGGGCACACAACGAGGCTTGGAAGAGAAGTAGTGACGTTTTGGAATGCAGACTTTGAAGGAATGGTCTGCAGGCGTTATGTTCCGTTTACAGAGCCCCTGATGTGCTTAAACAGGAGAAACCCCCCACAGGTGACCCCATTTTGGAAACTAGACCCCCTAATGAACTTATCTAGATGTGTGGTGAGAACTTTGAACGACCAAGTGATTCACTCAAGTTTATAATGCCCGGTCATTTAAAAAAAAGCTAAAACATTTTTTTTCCACAAAAACAATTTTTTAGTCCCCAATTTATTTTCCCAAGGGTAACAGGAGAAATTGGACCCCAAAAGTTGTTGTCCAATTTGTCCTGACTACGCTAGTACCCCACATGTGGGAGAAAACTACTGTTTGGGCACACATCGCGGTTTGGAAGGGAAGTAGAGATGTTTTGGAATGCAGACTTTGATGGAATGGTCTGCAGGTGACATGTTCTGTCTGCAGGGCCCCTGATGTGCTTAAACAGTAGAAACCCCCCACAAGTGACCTTATTTTGGAAACTAGACCATCTAAGGAACTTATCTAGATGTGTGCTAAGAATTTTGAACCCCCAAGTGTTTCACTCAAGTTTATCATGCCCGGCCGTGAAAAAAAAAACATTTTTTTCCACAAAAATGATTTTTTAGTCCCCAATTTTTTATTTTCCCAAGGGTAACAGGAGAAATTGCACCCACAAAGTTGTTTTACAATTTGTCCTGAGTACACTGGTACCCCATATGTGGGAAAAAAACTACTGTTTGGGCACACGTCGGCGCTCAGAAGGGAAGTAGTGACGCTTTGGAATGCAGACTTTGATGTCATGGTCTGCAGGTGTCATGTTCCGTTTGCAGTGCCCCTGATGTTCTTAAGCACAAGTGACCTCATTTTGGAAACTAGACCCCCAAGGAACTTATCTAGATGTGCCTAAACAGTGGAAATGCCCCCTCTTTGGAACTAATCTACTGTTTCCTGTTATGTAAATTAGTAGTGTATGGAGGTGTGGTACAGTTTGAAGCATTCTTTCATATACAGGCCAGGTTTTTTGGGGCAGGTGTCGCATTGATAAATGGTGTCCTTGCGTATTCCCCTTTTGTAACACACTCGGCACCTTTTTTGCGACTTACCTTTTTTTCGACTTACCTTTTTTTCCAGTTTGCGGGACCTCCCCCGGGAAATAATGACCTGGTACGATACTAGCACCTTCATTTCCGGAAGTACTGGTACTGATTTTCAAAGATTAAGGGCTTAATCACTACCTCCTTGAACTGAAGGTATAACGTATTGGTGTGGCTTGCACATCATGACAGCAGGAAAGCGTTGAGCATTGCCATCTGTACGATGTGCACGGCCTGCTTTTTTGTACCACACCTTGGCCTTTCTCAAAGCACTGTACAGCTGGTGGAGTTGATCAGAGAGATCAACGCCCCCCATGTTTTTGTTGTACCCCAGTACACAGGTCGGTTTGCTGACCTGTGCAGAGGTACCTCGCACAGTGCCGAGGGCACTGCCATCACCATGTATGGTGGTCAAGAAAAAGACATCCCTCTTGTGCTTGTACTTGACCACCAGCAAGTGGTCACTACATTGGGCTCTGCTGTCACCCCTTCTGAGCATCTGCCCAAGTAGCGTTTTCGGGAGGTCGCTCTGATTTTTGCGGACAGTATGGCAGGCTGCGGTATCTCGTGCAGAGAGGCATTTGAACAGTGGAATGCTGGTATAAAAGTTATCCGTGTAGAGGTGATAACCTTTATCCAGCAGTGGGTGCACCAAATCCCACACAATTTTCCCACTCACTCCCAGGACATAGGGGCATTCAGGAAGTCGAATCCTGGTGTCCTTCTCTTTGTAAACTCTAAACCTGTGGGTGTACCCTGAGGTACTCTCACACAGTTTGTAGAGTTTAATTCCGTGCCTGACTCTCTTGCTGGGCAGGTATTGATGGAATCTGAGCTTTCCCTTAAAATAATTTAAGGACTCATCCACGCAGATGTTCCTTTGGGGCACGTACACTTAAGCAAACTTTTTTGTTGAAGTGTTCGATGACTGGCCGAACTTTGAACAGATGGTCAAAGTTGGGGTCATCTTGTGGGGGATACTGTGCATTATCGGTATAATGCAGGAATTTGTGGATGGCCTCAAAACGTGTCCGGGCCATGACCATTCGAAACACTGGAGTGTTGTATAAAACATCAACACCCCAATATTGCCAAAGTTCTGACTTTTTCAGGATCCCCATGTGAAGGACCAGGCCCCAAAACTGCATCATTTCAACCTCTGTCCTGCAACGTCTGTGTGGCGGATCAGCAGGACCTGAGGAGGAAGATGAGGAGGTGGAAGAAGAGGACAATGAATCTGAGAAATAAAAACCTGTGGTATCCTCTCCCTCGCTATCAGTGTTGGAGTCAAAGAAAGCATATGCCTCCTCCACTGAATAGTATTGTTGGGATGAACTGGATGGGCAGGACAACATTTTATGAATATGGTGATTGTGTCAGCACTTTATTTTTAAGTGTTTGTGTGTGGGGGGGATAGTGCTTGGTGCAAACTTTGTCTGAAAAGGAAAAGCTAAAAGAAAAAAAGCAAATAGGGAGAAAAAATGTCTGTGAAAAGAAAAGTGTAAAACAGCAGGCACGACCTCTGATGAGTGAACTGTGTCGTTTATCAAAGTTCGGCGGCTGCTGGATGTGCACACTGAGGTGGCGAAAATAAAAGTGTCTGAAACAGCAGACGTGAGCTCTGATGAGTGAACTGCGTCACTTATCAAAGTTCGGCGACTGCTGGATGTGCGCACGGGGGTGGTGCAAGGGGGTGAGAAATAAAAATGGAAAACAGCAGGCATAAGCTCTGTTTAGTGAACTGCGTCACTTATCAAAGTTCGGTGGCTGCTGGATGTGCGCATGGAGGTGGCGCAAAGGGGGGTGAAAAAAAGGTGGAAAACAGCGAACACGAGTGTTAATCGGTGAACTGTGTCATCAATCAATACTCGGCGGCTGCTAAATGTGCGCACGGAGGCGGCACAAAGGGGGTGGAGGGGGTAAAAAAAGGAGGAAGGGGAGAGGGAAGGGGGAGAAGGTTGTTTGGGGTGGATGAAGAGAGATCAGGCAGGGATCAGGGATCACAAAACACTTACAGTTGTTGTCTCTCTTCTTTCTTCCGTCTTGTCTTCTTTCTTCTCTGTTCTTTGTTTTTCAGCAGGGATTGTGGTCACAGGCTTCTATGGCACCACAAGACCCAGCACAGAAGCACAGCAGAAGATTCTGTAGCGTGACCGCTCTGCAGGAATCCTCAGCAAGTGTGAAGACCTGCAGTGCGGTCGCAGACAGGTGAAAAGACAGGTCACAGACTGGTCATACCGCTGCTCTGACCTGTCATTGGTGTGATTGATGATGACATCGATCACACCAATTAAAGCTGGCCCTGGTAACCCTGACAACAGTCTAAGATCAGAGCTCACAACTCATGCCGCGGCTTTGCCTGCGATTGGCGCGATCGATGTGATCGCAATCGCGCCGATCTGGGTGCTTTCCGGCCATGCCTGGCGTTGCCAGGCACCAGCCTAGGATCGGTGCTCAATCCTAGGCTGGGACATCAGTGTTTCAGCCAATCTGATTGGCTGAAATACTGATAAACGCTGCGATTGGCTGTTCAGAATTGAACAGCCAATCACTGCGATCGTGGGAGCAGAAGGGTGGCAACACCCCCCAGGATGACGGCACTATCCATCCACAGGTAAGATGGCGCCAGAATTTTAATGAGATCACCGCGACTTCAGTCCCATTGTCGCATTAAAGATATGACGTAATATTCCGTCCATGGTCAAATTGTCCCAGGTCACATGGATGGAATATTACATCGGATGTCAGAAAGGGGTTAAAGGGAACTTGTCAGCAGGATTGTGCACTGTAACCTACATACAGTTTCAGGTCGGCTCTGTTGTACTGATAAGGGCTCATACCCACGTGTGAGAAAAAAGCGGTCCGTAATCTGGACCGAAAAAATGGAGGAGTGTCATGCGAGTACAATGCGATTTTTACACCTAGCATCCGATTTACATCAGAGTATAGTGCAATTGCTATCCGATTGTAATGCGATTTTAACATGAGCAGTTCTCTGTCATTTACACATTGTTTTCAAAGGAAATATTCGGCAAAACACACAAACACACATACATATAATTTACAGGTAGATAGATAGACAAAATACGACCAGCACCTCCTAATGTGAACACGTACAAGCTGCCAAACTGCATTGCATAGACAAAAAAGAGCACAGTAGCACATGTGCATGAATCTAGGCCATGTGAAAACACAGAAAAACATTAAAAAACATTGAATTTAGATTATACTTTTTGAAAAAAATCTCTGCAGAATGTTTTATTTTACGTATATAGATATTCATTATGCAAACTAGGGGGCAGGTCAGTAAGGGTGACCTGTCAGCAGTCTGCATTATGAATACCTAGTCAGAGCACCACATATACATACACCACCTTAGGGCACAAGAATCTCATTAACACAAAATTGAAAATAAAGATTAAATAACAACCATAAGATTTCATCAACTCAAGTAACATTTTAATCAGTATAA
Source organism: Dendrobates tinctorius (assembly GCF_039654945.1). NCBI lineage: Eukaryota > Metazoa > Chordata > Amphibia > Anura > Dendrobatidae > Dendrobates > Dendrobates tinctorius. The sequence continues at coordinate 20,198,496 of NW_027361747.1, read as the reverse complement.
TGACGCCGACCTGACACTGTCTGTAGGTTACTGTACCCAATTCTGCTGACAGGTTCCCTTTAAATCCTCACAGTCATTCATGACTTAATAGGTTTCTTGTGGCATGGGAAGGGATTAGAGCTACTCATAATCAATTGGCTATTCTGCTTATTAGAACCACACCCTTCCATTCTATAAACCTGTGTCTGGCTTCTCTCCACATGAGCAACAGAATCTTCATTCTGTTCTTGGCTGCATTGGAGAAGGTGTTTCTGGAGTGTCACGCTTGTCTTCTTGAGATGGTTGCATGCGGTTTGTTGTGAATACCTTCCTTCTTCTTGTTGGCATTCCTTTGTGTTACTTTTCTGCCGAGTTACTGTGTGCCCATTTTCTCTTTGTATTTTACCTTGTGTGTCTGTTGTTTGTGTTATGCGCCGGGATCCTGCAGCTGCACAGCGTGAATCCAGAGCCTTGCATCCTGCGGTCTCCCATTCTTCTCCAACCGCTCATGAGCCTGCACAGCAATCTCGGCGTCACAGGCGCTCTGCTCAGACCAGCTCTGTAGGACTGGTTGTTGCTGCCACCTCTGGGTCAGCAATAGCAGTGCAGGCTGCCCTGCAGCAAGCCACTCTAGTGGCTGTCCTCTCGTCACGCTACTGCGCATGCTCATGAGATGATCTCCCATTGGAGATTGGGAGTCACGTGCTCAGGTCCTTCTCCTGATCTGATTGGTCCATCCCAGAGATCTGGAAGGTCCCGCACGGCTATAAACAGTCCGCATGGCCGCTTGGCCATGCGCTAGTGTAGTCTCTAATTGCTACTGTGTGAATGATGATGGATGCATGAACCTCTGATATTACGTGTGTGGATAGGGACTTAGCCTTAGAGTCAGCGCCAGTCAGTGGCATGCTACAAGTCACAGTGCTCATCTCCACAGAGCTAGTGTCCGACAGTGCGCCCCTCCTGGGCATTGTCGTATAGCGGCTGAGTCAGTTGCCATGCTGCGGTCAGCAGCACTTGTGGGCGTCCGCAGTAGCGACGCCGCACGCACGGTAGGTCTAGACGGACACCGACCCTGTGTCTTGGGCCCGAGTCCTGTGAGGTCAACAGGCTCGGCATTTATATTGATGTCTTAAAGCGACTCTGTGAATATAACAGAGTACACCCAGTGCACACCGGGTGACGTTCAACCCGTGTGCGATATACCGCCATATTGTGCGTCTACCATTATATAGCAGCAGTTTAACACCTCTGCACGGTGGACCCCGGGCGGCGAACGCACTTTCTATTATTTTATATTTAGTGCGTTCCACCGTCCCTAACAGTTTGATTGTGCCTTAGTTTGCCCGTCTGTCCAGCTAGTGTTACCCCTTATACTCCAGCCCTTTCCGTCATTGGAGGAAGGGTGGAAGTTGCATAGGATTTCATAGCAGCACAGAGAGGTATGAGAACCAGGCATCTCCACCTTCAGGAGAAACTCTGGGGTTAGGACTTCCTTAAAGACAGTATAGGTGTCATGATCCAGGACGGGGTTTCGCTTTGGCCCGTCCTGATCAGACTGGGGGTTAATTGTTCCGCCTCTCTCTGGCAGAGGGCGGCTATTTAATGCTCACTGGACCTAGGTCCGGTGTCAGTTATACTCCTGCCCTCGGCTGAGTTAGTTGACCTTGTGCGTACATGTGCCTTGTGCCTGATTTCTTGCTTGCTTGTTTGGTTTTGATCCGGTTCTGTCCCTGTTACGAGTTCTGCCTGGCCCTCTTGTACTGCGCTACCTCTCGTGTATGACTCTCTGCTTGTGACCCGACTTCTCTCTGCTCGTCCCCTTCGTACCACATCGCCTTCTTGTGTATGACCTTTGGCTTTGTCTGACCAACCGTCTGTTTGTCCCTCCTGTGCCTCGTTTGCCCGTACTGTTGTGACCTCCGTTTTGCCTGACTCTGAGTTGTTGTATGGTGTCCTGTCATATCTGAAAGGACGCTAACCCCGCCCCCTTGCAGTCACCTGACCATACTTCCTGTGCCAGCTTGCTAATTTCAGTGTCCGCAGGTCCTGTGCCTCTTTACTTTCTAGCGCTGACTGGACCCTGACACTAATAGTTTGAAGCACGCATTGTCACCTCTGCTGCCCTGCTCCACAGGTAACTTTTAGCACTGTTTCTGTACTCAGGACACGCGCACTGGCTCTGTGAGCGTGTGTAGTGCGGTGTCTCTGACATTATAACTGACCCATACCATTTTTTTTTCTCTGCTCCCATTCTCCTGTGTATGTGATGGATCCTATGCACGCTCTTTCTGAGCAGGTGAGACACCTGACTCAGATGTCTCTGAAACTCCTTGGAGAACGAGTCTTGGCTCAGTCGCAGCAGCTGATCGCTGACACTGTGCAGGGGGTATTCTCATCGGGGGCTTGGGATGTTACATTAGTTTCCCCTGAGTCTCCGGTTAAGTTACCAGATACCTTTTCTGGAGATAAAAGGAAATTCAGAGTTTTCAAGGAGGGCTGTAAGCTTTTTTTTTCATTGAGACCACACTCTTCTGGGGATGAAGGTCAGAGAGTGGGGGTCATTATGTCTCTGTTTAGGGGAGCCCCCCAAGATTGGGCTTTCTCCCTTCCGACCACGGCCCCTGAGCGTATGAATGTGGATGCATTTTTTGAAGCCCTGGGGCATATTTATGATGAGCCTGATCGAATGCGTATGGCTGAGGACATGGTGATGAGTGTGTGCCAGGGAAAGCACTCAGCCGAGTGGTTTTGCTCAGAGTTCAGACGCTGGGCTGCTGAGGTCTGCTGGAATGACACCGCCCTCCGGGGTTTGCTCCGTAGAGGCCTGTCTGAACATCTGAAAGATGCCTTGGCTCTCCACCCTCCGCCTGATTCCCTGGAAGAGGCTATGACACAGGCCGTCCGAATGGATCGCAGGCTACGGGCGAGGGGAGTGGTGCAAATTGAGAGACCGTTATTGTCCCAAGGAAGGGGAGCCAGTCATACATTGGAAGTCACGGAGATGGGAACCATCGACCTCAAAGAAAATGAAAGGAGACAACGGCGCATGGGAAAATGCTGTTTTCACTGTGGCGATTCTGGACATTGGAAAAAGGATTGCCCCTCCGGTCCACTGACCAACAAGCGACTGAGCCCGGGTGATTGTCATGGAGGTCACACAGGCTCTCAGGTACCCTTTTCTGCCTTCTCTAAAATGTTGTTACAAGTGGAACTTTGTTGTGGGAGTGTCTCTACATCCACTTCTGCCTTCGTGGATTGCGGTTCATCATTGAACTTTATTGACTCGGACTTGGTGGCCAGGTGTAAGTTAGGGACAGTCAGGTTGGAGACTCCTATTCGCATTGTTGCCATTGACAAAACACCACTGGTTAAGAATAACGTTATGTTTCGCACTGAAGAGTTTCTCCTTAAAGTGAGTTCCTTACACCAGGAACATATTTCATGTTTTGTTATGGACAACCTGCCTGCAGGACTGGTGTTAGGGTTCCCCTGGTTACAATTGCATAATCCTGTAATTAATTGGGAATATCGGGACATTGTTAAATGGGGTCCCTATTGTTCTGAAAAATGTCTTGTTACGGTGTCTGTGTCGTCCGTGGGTCTGGAAGGTATTCCGGAGTGCTTTAAAACTATACGGACGTTTTCTCCGAAAAAGAGGCTGAGGTTTTACCACCACACCGCCCATTTGATTGTGCCGTTGACCTGGTTCCAGGTGATAAATTGCCCAAAGCCCGCTTGTATAACCTTTCGGGTCCAGAACGGGCCGCGATGAAAGAATATATTTCCGAGAGTCTCCGTAAGGGACACATTCGTCCTTCTGTTTCTCCCGTAGCGGCGGGGTTCTTTTTTGTAAAGAAAAAAGATGGTGGTTTATGCCCATGCCTCGATTTTCGTGAGTTAAATAAGATAACTGTGAGGAATACGTATCCCCTTCCACTTATTCCTGATTTATACAATCAGTTGTCCGGAGCTAAGTGGTTTTCAAAGTTAGATCTATGGGGAGCGTATAACCTTATCCGAGTCCGGGACGGAGATGAGTGGAAAACCGCTTTTCTCACTACTGAAGGGTTGTTTGAAAACTTGGTCATGCCTTTCGGTCTGACCAATGCTCCAGCAGTTTTCCAAAAATTCATTAATCATGTGTTCTCTGATTTCATTGGATGTTTTAAGGTGGTATATTTGGATGACATATTGATCTACTCTCCTGATAAACAGGCTCACATTGGTCATGTTCGGGCAGTTCTCCAAAGGCTCCGGGAGAACTGTCTCTTTGCTAAATTAGAAAAATGCTTATTTTTTGTCCAGGAACTGTCTTTTCTGGGGTTCATTGTGTCTGCTGAGGGGTATCGCATAGATCCTAATAAGGTGCAGGCCATTGTCGAGCGCGTTCAGCCTTGTGATTTGAAGGCTCTGCAGCGTTTCCTAGGATTCGCCAATTATTACCGTAAATTTATAAGGGGGTTCTCACAGGTGGTTAAACCCCTCACAGACATGACTCAAAAGGGGGCCGATATCAAGAATTGGTCAACCGCAGCGGTAGCGGCGTTTCAGTTTTTAAAAAAATATTTCATGTCTGCCCCGGTTCTTATTCAACCGGACCCGTCAGAACCATTTATTGTTGAGGTAGATGCCTCAGAGGTGGGGGTGGGGGTGGTATTGTCCCAGGGACCCGCCACTTTGACCAATTTGAGACCTTACGCCTTTTTCTCAAAGAAGTTCTCCCCTGCGGAGAGAAACTATGATGTGGGGAATCAAGAACTTCTGGCCGTAAAGTTGGCCTTTGAAGAATGGAGGCATTTTTTGGAGGGGGCTGTCCATCCTATAACAGTAATTACGGACCACAAAAACCTAGCTTACATTGAGTCAGCTAAAAGGTTGACTCCCAGACAGGCTAGATGGTCACTTTTTTCTTCTCCCGGTTCAGTTTCTCGATCACTTTTCGGCCAGGTCTAAAAATGTAAGAGCGGATGCCATGTCACGCAGTCTAGATCCGGTGTCCCCCCCGGAACCTCCGTCCTCCATTCTTCAGCCTGGGGTGGTGGTGGCAGATATTTCTAATATGTTGGAACGGGAGATTCGGGAGGCTCAGTCTCTGGCACCTCCGACTAAGCCGGTGGATAAGCTTTTTGTGCCAGCTCAGTTTCGCCTCAAGGTCCTCCAGGAGTTCCATGACTCAGTTCTGGGTGGACATCCAGGGATCTCAGCTACCCGGAAGGCCATTGCTACAGTATTCTGGTGGTCTGCTTTAGCCTCTGATGTTGGGGAATGTGTCTGCTTGTGATGTTTGTGCCCGTGCGAAAACTCCCCATAACCGGCCGGCCGGGGAATTCGTACCACTGCCAATTCCTGAGAGACCATGGACTCATTTGTCCATGGATTTCATCACCAACCTTCCCCCCTCCAAGGGTAATACCGTCGTTTGGGTTGTGGTGGACAGGTTTAGTAAGCAGGCACATTTTGTACCTTTGGCAGCTCTACCTAATGCGGAAACGTTGTCCAGATTGTTCGTTGAGCATGTGGTGCGGTTGCATGGGGTACCCTTGAATGTGGTGTCAGATAGAGGAGTGCAATTTGTTTCCAGATTTTGGAGGGCTTTTTGCAAGAGGTTGGGTATTGGTCTGTCCTTTTCATCCATTTATCATCATGAGACTAATGGGCAGACCGAGCGGACCAATCAATCTCTGGAGCAAATTTTGCGTTGCTTGACCTCAGCCCGACAGGATGATTGGTGTTCTGTGTTACCATTGGCCGAGTTTGCATTTAACAACCGTATTAACCAGTCTACGGGTACATCTCCCTGTTTCTGTAATTATGGGTTTCATCCTCATTTTGGAGAATTTTCCCATTTGAATTCTGGGTGTCCTGGGGCGGATAAGACGATCCAGCGGTTGGGGGAGGTATGGCGGGAGGTCCAGAGTAACATTACGAAGGCCCAGGACAAATTTAAGCTTTTTGCGGACAAAAAGCGATCCGCGGGACCGGTGTTTCAGATTGAGGATAAGGTATGGTTGTCCACCAAGAATATAAGGCTCAAGGTCCCCTCTGCGAAGCTTGGACCCAAGTTTATAGGTCCCTATGTAATTACCGAAGCAGTTAACCCGGTGGCTTTTCGGTTGCGGCTCCCGCCATCTCTGCGTTTCCCAAATGTTTTCCATAAGACCCTTTTGAAACCTGTGAGGTCCGGTGGGGAGGGATCATCAGCTTCCCCACCACCGCTTTTGGTAGACGGGCAGTCGGAGTACGAGGTGGAACGAATCATCGACTCTAGGTTGGTCCGTCGTGCCCTTCAATATCTGATACATTGGAAAGGCTACGGTCCTGAAGAACGGTCGTGGGTTCCTGCTCGATCGGTCCATGCGGATCGGTTGGTCCGGGCCTTTCACGCCAAGTACCCTGAGAGACCTGGGGGTCCGGTGGCCCACCATTGAGAGGAGGGTACTGTCATGATCCAGGACGGGGTTTCACTTTGGCCCGTCCTGATCAGACTGGGGGTTAATTGTTCCGCCTCTCTCTGGCAGAGGGCGGCTATTTAATGCTCACTGGACCTAGGTCCGGTGTCAGTTATACTCCTGCCCTCGGCTGAGTTAGTTGACCTTGTGCGTACGTGTGCCTTGTGCCTAATTTCTTGCTTGCTTGTTTGGTTTTGATCCGGTTCTGTCCCTGTTATGAGTTCTGCCTGGCCCTCTTGTACTGCGCTACCTCTCATGTATGACTCTTTGCTTGTGACCCGACTTCTCTCTGCTCGTCCCCTTGGTACCACGTCGCCCTCTTGTATATGACCTTTGGCTTTGTCTGACTACCCGTCTGTTTGTCCCTCCTGTGCCTCGTTTGCCCGTACTGTTGTGACCTCCGTTTTGCCTGACTCTGAGTTGTTGTATGGTGTCTGTCATATCTGAAAGCAGGACGCTAAGCCCCGCCCCCTTGCAGTCACCTGACCATAGGTCCTGTGCCATCTTGCTAATTTCAGTGTCCGCAGGTCCTGTGCCTCTTTACTTTCCGGAGCTCACTGGACCCTGACACTAATAGTTTGAAGCATGCATTGTCACCTCTGCTGCCCTGCTCCACAGGTATCTTTTAGCACTGTTTCTGTACTCAGGACACGCGCACTGGCTCTGTGAGCGAGTGTAGTGCGGTGTCTCTGACAATAGGGTCCCTCTTCCCCGGCATTCTCATGGTCGCAGCGTGTCACGCCTCTGTTCAGGTCAGAGATCTTTACCTTCTGCTTATAAAATGGCAGCCAGTTTTGTCAGGTGGAATATTCCCAAATTCCGACAAACTATTGTGAGAAGCTAGTGGAAGGATATCCCAAACGTTTGACCCAAGTCATTCAGTTTAAGGGCAATGGTACCAAATACTAATGAAATGTATGTAAACTTTTGACTTTGCAATAAGTAATAAAAATGCATCAAACATTCTCTCTCTCTCATTATTCTGGCATTTGGAAAATATTAATTATGGTAATCCTAATTGACCTAAAATGGGAAAAAAAATTCTGATTTCATGTCAGATATTGAGGAAAAACATGCATGTGTCTTTTTATATAGTGTATGCAAACTTCTTTGTTTGATTTGCTTTTTTACTGAAACCCAACATTATACGTTAAAAAAAATCTAAATGTGTGATTTTAAATAATTATATGTAGTGTGATGAAACACTCCGGGATCGCCTTTGCTAGGGTCAAAGGTCACGTGCATTCAGCATGAAACTCAGGCGCAGAGCTGGGAGTCGGGTATAACTGACCCTGGGTCAGGTTTATTAACGGTGAAAGCAATGCAAAAGGAAATAAAACATAAAACAAATCCTTGCCTGTCCGGCACTAACTAAACAATGGACAACCTAACTACCAACTGGCGGGCTTCTCCCGTCCAGCCAAACCACAGTTGCAGTGGGCACTGCTTTCACTCACGCGTGTCTCTCACACAGACAGGCTCTCTGTGTTCCCAGGCTGAGACACTCACACAACCACCTGGCATCCTTTTATATCCACCTCCCATTATCCATTAGCAAGCAGGTGCGATACTGACCAGACTAGGCCACATAGGAAAGGTATCTGGGCGAGATATACCTGCCCTCATCCACTATTCCCACATGATTCTCACATATCCCCCCCCCTCTGCTCAGACCACTCCGGTCGAGCAATGACACCCGCCAAACAGTGCACTCGGGACAGGGCATCTGCATTTCCCATCTGTACTCCTGGGCGGTGCTCCACCGTAAAAGTGTAGGCCTGCAGGGCAAGGAACCACCGGGGCAGCCGGCTATTCCGTTCCTTGTTCAAGTGCATCCACTTGAGAGGGGCATGGTCAGTGATCAGCCTGAACTTTCGGCCGACCAGGTAATATTTGAGGGCCTCTAGAGCCCACTTAATGGCGAGGCACTCTTTTTCTACGACTGCATACCTTTGCTCGTGTTTATTCAGCTTCCTGCTGAGATAGAGGACTGGGTGTTCCACTCCGTCCCTCACTTGTGAGAGTACGGCCCCGATACCGGTATCAGAGGCATCTGTTTGTACCACAAACTCGCTGCAGAAGTCCGGAGTCACCAGTACGGGCTGAGAGCAAAGTGCCCGTTTTAAGCTATGGAAGGCTTCTTCAGCCGCTAAACTCCATTTAATCATGACGGAGTCTTTCCCTTTTGTAAGATCCGTCAGGGGGGTAGCGATGGCTGCAAAATTGGGTATGAACCGGCGATAATAGCCGGCGATCCCCAGGAAGGCTTGCACCTGCTTCTTGTTGACAGGTTGTGGCCAGTCCTGAACCGCCTGAATCCTATCAACCTGGGGTTTAACAACACCTCTCCCAATTACATACCCCAAATACCAGGCTTCTTCTAGCCCGATGTGACATTTCTTGGGGTTCGCGGTTAGACCTGCCTCCCACAGGTCGTCAATCACAGCTTGTACTTTCTGGAGATGAGTCTCCCAGTCCAAGCTGTAAATGACAATGTCGTCCAAATAGGCCGAAGCGTACTGCCTATGTGGCCTCAGGACTCGATCCATCAGTCTCTGGAAGGTCGCCGGTGCTCCGTGCAGTCCAAACGGCATATACACATACTGAAATAGACCTTCTGGGGTAGCAAATGCTGTCTTTTCTCTGGCAGCCTCCATCAGAGGGATCTGCCAATACCCCTTTGTTAGGTCTAGGGTCGTAATATACCGGGCTTTTCCTAACCGATCTATTAACTCGTCGACCCGGGGCATGGGGTAGGCATCAAATTTTGAGACCGCATTCAGTTTCCTGAAGTCATTGCAGAACCGGATGGTGCCATCCGGTTTAGGAATTAGCACAATCGGGCTGGACCAAGCACTGTGCGATTCCTCAATGACACCTAACTCTAACATTGCCTTCACTTCTCGGGAAACGGCTTCACGGCGCGCTTCCGGGATTCGGTAGGGCTTTACGTGAACTGTGACACCAGGTTCCGTTACGATGTCATGTTTTATTAGCGTAGTCTGCCCGGGTTTTTCTGAGAAAAACTTTTGGTTGTGAAGTAGAAACTGCCTGACCTCAGTCTTTTGCCACTCCGAGAGAGTCTCTGCAACCCGTACCTCCGGTACGGCATGCGAGCAGACAGGACGGGCCAGCTCCCCTGACAAGGCAGACCGATCCTTCCAGGGCTTTATCAGATTTACATGATAAATCTGTTCAGGTTTCCGTTTACCTGCCTGGTAGACTTTGTAGTTTACTTCACCAACTCTTTCCTTGATCTCAAAGGGGCCCTGCCACTTTGCCAGGAACTTACTGTCCACCGTGGGGACCAGGATCAACACCCTATCTCCGGGTGCAAACGTACAGATCTTGGCGCCCCTATCATAGATTCTTTTTTGGGCTCCTTGAGCCTGTATCATGTGTTCTTTGATGATAGGCATAACAGCCGCAATACGGTCCTGCATTTGTGTGACGTGATCTATCACTGTTTTAAACGGAGTGACCTGACCCTCCCAGGTTTCCTTTGCAACGTCTAACAGTCCGCGAGGACGTCGGGCGTACAATAACTCGAAAGGCGAGAATGCCGTGGAAGACTGGGGTACTTCCCTGATGGCAAAAAGCAAATACGGAAGTAAATAGTCCCAGTTCTTCCCATCCTTGTCTATCACCTTTCTCAGCATCTGCTTCAGAGTTTTATTGAACCGTTCGACCAACCCGTCTGTTTGAGGGTGATACACGGATGTGCGTAACGGTTCGATTTGTAACAATCGGCAGAGCTCCTTCATTACCCTGGACATAAAGGGGGTCCCCTGGTCGGTGAGTATCTGTTTTGGTATACCGACCCGACTAAACATATGCACCAGTTCCTTGGCAATCGTCTTGGTGGCCGTGTTACGCAAAGGGCTGGCCTCCGGGTAACGAGTGGCATAATCCAAGATGACCAGGATATGTTGGTGTCCACGTGCAGACCGTGGAAGGGGCCCAACTAAATCCATCCCAATCCTCTCAAACGGGACTTCAATAATAGGTAGGGGTACCAAAGGGCTACAGAACCGGGGCTTAGGTGCAGAGGCTTGGCAGTCAGGACAAGACTCACAATATACACGGATATCATGATGCATGCCTGGCCAAACAAAACAGTGTAATATCCTTTCGGTGGTTTTCTGGACTCCCAGGTGACCTCCCATCACATGTCCGTGGGCCAGGTCCAGCACCTGCCGCCGGTAGGGTTTTGGCACGACTAATAGTTGCACCGTATCTTCCCCCTTTTTCTCTATCTGATAGAGTAAATCATTCTCCAGAACCATGTAAGGATATGCCAGCCTAGAGCCAGGTTCTACGGGTACCCCATTTATCACTTTTACATTTGTCCTAGCCTGAGAAAGGGTAGGATCCTTTATTTGCTCGCTTTGGAAGTCATCTTTCTGAACTTCTAAATCCGGCAAACGGGGAGGTGGACGGCTGTCAGCCTCCTCCTCTTCCCCGGTCTCCTCCATATCACCCTCCATGACTGAAAACGGGAACTGCAGGTCATTTCCCGCAGACTCTTCCCCCGAGTCTTCCGGGGAGACCTCTTCCCGGGGTTCGGGACCCACACGCGCCCTGGGAGAAGAATCATGTACACTATTACCCGAAGGCATCAACTGATTCTCCCACAATTGCCAGAAGTGGGGAAAATCCCGGCCCAGGATAACATCATGCAATAACGCCGGGACGAGTCCCACTTTATGTTGCACAGACCCATAGGAAGTTGTAATGCATATGACCGTGGTGAGGTACGAACAGGTGTCTCCATGCACACACGTTACAGAAAATTTGTCTGATGGTCCAGTCGGGGCTGACACCAGACTGGCCTTCACCAGAGTCACCACACTTCCCGAATCTAACAATGCCACCACATTTTTGCCATCAACAGTTAAATCACACAAGTGTCTTTCCACATCCTTTTGACCGGCATTCACACTCACTACCCGTGCAACCATAGACATGCGGTTTTTGACCGGACAGTTCGCAGCAATATGTCCCATCTCTTGGCAGCGGAAACACCTAACGGGCCCCTTGCTTAGACCATAGTTCGTTACTCTCGGCCTCGCAGTGCGGGCAGTCCCGTTTTCCTCCCCCACTGTCTTAGGGATTTTTCCATCTCCCCTACTCCCTGGAACAGTCTTACCGGTTGCACGTGGAGATGATGAAGAACGAGGTGGGGTAGCGTCGTCTCGGAGTCCTTCCGCCACGGAGTAACGTTCAACCAGATCCACCAGTTGATCTGTCGTCGTAGGATTTCCATGGCTTACCCACTTCCTCAGGGCTGGCGGTAGAGCTCTCAGGTACTTGTCCATGACGACTCTCTGGATTATCTCTGGCGATGTCAGCACCTCGGGTTGTAGCCACTTCTTCGTCACGTGGATCAGGTCGAACATCTGTGACCGCGGTGGTTTATCCGGCTGATAAGTCCATTGATGCACTCTCTGTGCACGGACAGCGGTCGTCACTCCCAGCCGGGCCAAGATCTCGGCTTTCAGTTTGTCAAAGTCCTGCGCAGCTTCAGGCTCTAAGTCATAATAAGCCTTTTGGGCCTCACCGGAAAGAAACGGGGCAATCAGGCCAGTCCATCTTGCCTTCGGCCATTTTTCTCGCAACGCCGCCCGTTCAAACGTAGTCAGGTATGCCTCGACGTCATCTTCTGTCGTCATCTTCTGCCAGTACCGACTCACGTGAATCACTCTCGACTCGGCTTCCAGGTTAACCTCAGGTAAGCTTGCCAAGCGCTGCTCCACCTGCTGGAGAAGCGAACGATCGGTAACTGTCATGTCCACCAACTCCTTCAGCTGGGCCATCATCACCCGATTAGCTTCTTGCTGGACGGCGGTGGACTGTACCAGCGCTTTCACCACGTCCTCCATGCTCATGCTTGCAACGTGATGCCCGCGTTCTCCACCACAATGTGATGAAACACTCCGGGATCGCCTTTGCTGGGGTCAAAGGTCACGTGCATTCAGCATGAAACTCAGGCGCAGAGCTGGGAGTCGGGTATAACTGACCCTGAGTCAGGTTTATTAACGGTGAAAGCAATGCAAAAGGAAATAAAACATAAAACAAATCCTTGCCTGTCCGGCACTAACTAAACAATGGACAACCTAACTACCAACTGGCGGGCTTCTCCCGTCCAGCCAAACCACAGTTGCAGTGGGCACTGCTTTCACTCACGTGTGTCTCTCACACAAACAGGCTCTCTGTGTTCCCAGGCTGAGACACTCACACAACCACTTGGCATCCTTTTATATCCACCTCCCATTATCCATTAGCAAGCAGGTGCGATACTGACCAGACTAGGCCACATAGGAAAGGTATCTGGGCGAGATATACCTGCCCTCATCCACTATTCCCACATGATTCTCACAGTAGCAAAAACCATTGGTGATTGGTCATAATGACCTAACTAAACATTCATTTATTTCTCCCGTGCATGATTATACCAAATGTGTGTTTATCGATTTTTGTTCTTACTGGGCACTTGGCATGACGTAGAACAAAAGGTGCCCATTTTGACCCAAAGATTTTCAACCATCATGTTGCCTTTGCGGAGACCTTATTGTGTCAGATTTTTCAGCCTAGCATCAATGTAAATTGGGAAACCTGAGGGTAAAAATGTGTTGCCAGATCCCAAAAAATATATTGCAGCGCTATATGAAGACTAATTCAGCATTGAACCTGGAACTTTTGCAACTGAGGCATGCTCCATAGTGTTGTCAGTCCATTAAATGCTCCGCTCTGAAGTGGTTTTCATGTCAATGCCTAAATCAGAGCTTGAGGCCAGCGCTGTCTGGGAAGTCTAGTTATCTATTCATTGGAAGATTAAAATCCCCCCTATTAGTTATAGACCTTTAGCAAAGTCATTATTTTTGTAGAAAGAATCTAAGGAACCCAATCTGGGAAGAAATAGGTGCATAAACAGAGGCTATAGTAAATTGGACACTATTTAGGGAGCAGTGGAGTATAATAATAAATCTACCCTCTCGGTCTTCTATTTTGTTATGAAGGGAAAACGGAACAGTTTTTAACCAGTATACCAACACCAGCTCGCTTGTTATTGTGGCAAGGAAAACAGTCTGTGCGGGAATCTATCACTGTTTAATCTACTTGTGTCTGGTTCCTGTAGATGAGTTTCTTGGATACAGATCACATCTGCTGCCATTTTGTGGATCTCTTTCCACAGGTGGGATCTCTTACCCAGGGGGGGTCTTGGTCTTGGTTCATACTTCGGTGCCATATGAGGTGGAAGTGCGACTGGATAAGGATGGTATGTGTGTCTGGCTGCAGCGTATTTTCCGCCACCATACATAGGAACAAAATTGCATGAGATTCTGGAACTCACGGCGCACAGAGTGGGGATACTGCTGTTGATAGTTGGAGAAATGAATAATATTTTGCACCGGAAGCTGGAAAGGCATGGGGGTGGCATGAGAGGCAAGGAAGGGGACGATGAAACATCCTTTGCAAAACATATAAAAGAAGTTGGATTGGTGGACTTGTGGAGAGTTAGAAATTTAAATGTGAGATGTTACTCGTGCTTTTCGGCTTCTCACAATACCATGTCGCGAATAGATATGTCTCTTGGAGATAGACTTATAGATGCATGGGTTAGGAAGGTAGATTATTTACCTAGAGTGGCCTCAGATCATAAACCGGTAGAGGTGGTATTACAGATTGGGTCGGGAAGTGTGGGACAAAGAGGGGAGTGGAATGTTCATCCAGCCTGGTTAAAATCTATTGATTTGGAGAAAATATTGTGGAGGTGGAATTGTTTTTCCAGGATAATGAAGGGAGCGCGCATGAGGAAATTGTATAGGTCGCCATGAAGGCATTTGTTAGAGGCCTGTTCATTAGGGATATTTCCAGATGTAAGACCAAATCTAGGCGGGAGGAGCAAGAGGCGTTGGAGGACTTGAGGAGTGTAGAGAGTGAGGCGGTGAGTTGGTCCACCCCAGAGACACAGGGGCGCCTAAAGGGGGCCCAAGAAGCACTGGACAAAATTCATTTAAAAAACGCTAAAAAGAAACAGGGTTTTCAAAGGGTGTCATTCTATGAGGATGGTGAAAAAGTGGGTCATCTCTTGTCACTGATAGCGGATGCTCAGAAGGGGTCATCCTATGTGTATATTCTGCATGATGAGGAAGATAGACTGGTGGTGGAGACAAGAGATATTTTGGGTGTATTTGGAAGGTTCTATGGAGAGCTGTACAGTTCTGAGCTCTTGGCTTCTAGGGAAGAGATTTTAAGCTTTCTGGTGAGGGTGGGCCTGTTGCAGCTCAGTGCGGAGGATAGGGACAGTGTGGAAAACCACTTAACAGTAGAAGAGCTGGAGGAGGCATTGGCTTCCATGGCAAATGATAAGGCTCCTGTGGCAGATGGCCTCCCAGTTGAAGTATATAAACAGCTTAAAGATGTGTTGCTACCTAGATTATGTGATGTATTTGAGGTTGCCCTTGGGGAGGGATGGCTGCCGGAGTCTATGAGGTAGGCAACAATTTTGGTTCCGCCTAAGGAAGAGAAAGATGCTCAGAGACAGGATTCGTATAGGGCCATCTCACTTCTGTTGGTAGATATCAAATTATTGGCAAAAGTTCTGGCAGGCAGGCTGGCGAGGGTGGTTACTAGTGTGATTCACCCGGACCAGTCTGGGTTTATGCCTAATAAATAAACAGCCATCAATCTGAGGAGGCTATTATTGAATATTCAATTGCCTGCGGATAATGCAGGATGCAGAGCGGTGGCTTCTTTGGATGCTCATAAGGCGTTCGATTGTGTAGAGTTGGAGTATTTGTGGATGGTGCTTGGGTAAATGGGTCTTGTGCCAATTTTCATTTCTTGGGTAAGGCTGCTCAATTCCTCCCTGGTGGCTAGAATAAGGATAAACGGAGAGAGATTGGATAAATTTGATCTTACCAGAGGGACTTGGCAGGGATGTCTCTCTCCATTATTGTTCGCCCTAGCGATTGAGCCACTAGCTGCTCATATTAGCTAATACTAGAGAAGAGAGAGAGAGGATTCAAAAAGATATAAATAAACTGGAGAAGTGGGCAGCAACTAACAGAATGGTTTTTAACAGGGAGAAATGCAAAGTACTACATCTGGGCAATAAAAATGAAAAAAGCATATACAGAATGGGAGGAATAGGGCTAAGTGACAGCACATGTGAAAAAGACTTGGGTATACTAATAGATCACAGTATGAATATGAGTCAACAGTGTGATGCAGCAGCAAAAAATGCAAATGCAATTCTAGGATGTATTAACAGAAGCATACAGTCTAGATCACGTGAAGTCATTATTTCTCTCTACTCCTCTTTGGTCAGACCTCATCTGGAATACTGTGTCCAGTTTTGGGCACCACATTTTAAAAAAGACATCAACAAACTGGAGCAAGTTCAGAAAAGAGCGACCAGAATGGTGACCGGTCTGCAAACCCTGTCTTATGAGGAAAGGTTGCAGGATTTGTGAATGTTTAGTTTGCAAAAGAGAAGACTGAGAGGAGACTTAATAGCTGTCTACAAATATCTAAAGGGCTGTCACATTGTAGAAGGATCAACTTTATTCTCATTTGCACAAGGAAAGACTAGAAGCAATGGGATGAAACTGAAATGGAGGAGACACAGATTAGATATTAGAAAAAACTTTTTGACAGTTAGAGTGATCAAAGAGTGGAACAGGCTGCCACGAGAAGTGGTGAGTTCTCCTTCAACGGAAGTCTTCAAACAGAGGCTGGACAGACATCTGACTGGGATGATTTAGCGAATCCTGCTTTGAGCAGGGGGTTGGACCAGATGGCCCAGGAGGTCCCTTCCAACTCTACGATTCTATGATTCTATGATTCTATATTCAGAGAGCAGCTGAAGTTAAAGGCTTTAAGTATGGCCCAGTGGAGGAAAAGATTGCACTCTATGCAGATGTTCTTCTGTTTTTGGAGGATCCCCTCGAGTCATTGAGCCAGGCAGTAGCTATTGTCGAATGGTTTGGGGGAATGTCTGGATTGAACATAAATTGGGATAAACCCAATCTTATGATGGTAGCCAGGGATAGATTGGGAGAGTTGGGAGAGTTTGGATGTACTAAACTTAGATTGGTTGACCAGTTTAAATATCTAGGAATACAGATTGCTTTATCGATCACGGAATATTCTAGGCTGAATGTGCTTACGATGGCCCAGATTTGGTGCAAGCTGCGTCTCTCAGTGGTGTGTAGGACGAACCTGTCTAAAATTATACTTATGCCGAAGCTCCTATATGTACTTCATAAGTCGCCGATGTGGCTCCCGTGGGGTATATTCCAGAGACTTAATTCCATATTTCGAGACTTGGTTTGGGGTGGATTTCAACCCAGGATATGAAGATCTGTTACACACCTTTTTGATGCAACACCCTATTCGAGCACGGGACAAATGGGAGGAAGAATTGGTAGTATTGGATGATGAAATTTGGGAGTCTATTTTAGAATATATTCCAAAATTGTCACTTAGTGAGCCCAGTGGTTTGTCACAATTATTTACCTTTCAAAGAGGTTACAGATCCCCTGAGTTTGGTGTGAGAAGCACTTCTGAATGGCCGAGATGTATGAATGAGGGCGCGGGTATTTTTGGATTGTGGTGATTAGTCTGATTGAGGGGAGGTATGAATGTGTAGTGCCTAAGACTCCATTAGTGTGTGTTGGGGTACGTTGAAGAAATTGGAGTTAATACCTCAAAGAAGTTGGCTGTAGCTAGGCTGCTGTTCATGGCCAGGAAATTAATTGCCAGATATTGGGTGAGGGCTGAGCCGCCCTCTGGAAAGGAATATATCCAGCAAGTGGATTACACAGTTTGTATAGAAGGAAGTATATATTGGAGAAGGAATGCTGTAAAAACGTTTGAACAAATTTGGGCATCATGGTTGAAGATAATGTAGGGAGGTGTATGGACAATTAAGATATATTAGAGGTTGCGTTAAGGCTCCTGAGTGGAGAGTCCTGTTCCAGCTACATATTACAGAGTAGTGTGTATATTGCAAAATCTGTTGGGTTTTTTTGGTACCCAAACGGAGGTGGAAAATGTGATTGCTGTCTACTAAGGGGGGAGAGGGGAAACCAAAATCTTTTAAATGCCTAATTGTATGTTATTGTGTATACGTTGTCCTTGCTTTACTTGTTGAATAAAAAATACTGTATATACTCGAGTATAAGCCGACCCCCCTAATTTTGCCACAAAAAACTGGGAAAACTTATTGACTCCAGTATAAGCCTAGGGTGGGAAATGCTCCATAGATTATTCCCCCATATGCTGCCCCCATAAGAAGCTCCATAGATTATTCCCCCATATACTGCCCCCAATAAGAAGCTCCATAGATTGTTCCCCCATATGCTGCCCCCATTAAAAGCTCCATATTGTTCCCCCATATGCTGCCCCCATTAAAAGCTCCATATTGTTCCCCCATATACTGCCCCCCATTAGAAGCTCCATATTGTTCCCCCATATACTGCCCCCATAAGAAGCTCCATATTGTTCCCCCATATGCTGCCCCCATTAGAAGCTCCATATTGTTCCCCCATATACTGCCCCCATTAGAAGCTCCATATTGTTCCCCCATATACTGCCCCCATTAGAAGCTCCATATTGTTCCCCCATATACTGCCCCCATAAGAAGCTCCATATTGTTCCCCCATATACTGCCCCCATAAGAAGCTCCATATTGTTCCCCCATATGCTGCCCCCATTAGAAGCTCCATATTGTTACCCCATATACTGCCCCCATTAGAAGCTCCATAGATTATTCCCCCATGTGCTGCCCCCATTAGAAGCTCCTTAAGAGTATTCCCCCATGTGCTGCCGCTGCTGCAGCATGTAAAAATAAAAAAAATGACATACTCACCTCTCTGTCGCTGGGTGTCAGATACTCACCTGTCCTGCGTCCATGGCTGCTCACCGCTATCTGCCACATCATCAGTCAGTGACGATCAGACTGCAGGGGGCGCGGCACGCACTAACCACGTCACCGCGCCCTCTGCTGTCTGAAGTCACTGACCGATGACAGACACAGACAGCAGCAAGCAGCCATGGACACAGGACAGGTGAGTATCGCTATACTTACCCGTCCTGATGCTGTGTCTTGAGCCCCCAGCTTCTCCGCGCTCTCTCTTCCTGCCTTCAGCGGTCACGTGGTGCCGCTCATTAAAACTCATGAATATGCGCATATTCATGAGTTTTAATGAGCGGCACCACGTGACCGCTGAAGGCAGGAAGAGAGAGCACGGGGAGAAGCTGGGGGCTCAAGAGACAGCGTCAGGACGGGTAAGTATGACCTGACACCCCCGCCCCCCTTCCCCCTCTGACCCCCCCGGTGTATATGACTCGAATATAAGCCGAGAGGGGGACTTTCAGCCCAAAAAAATGGGCTGAAAATCTCGGCTTATATTCGAGTATATACGGTATCTGATTTTTAAAAAAAAAACAACAATTAGATTTGATCCAGGGTTGTTGGACTGATCGCCTTTTCAAGAAGGAATTTTTTCCCTGAGAAACAAATTGTCTGAAGGTGTCCTGGGGATTTTTGCCACCTTCTGGATCAACACTGTAGGCATAGGGTAGTATTAACTACTACTCCCTTCAGGACGTCGCTTCAGAGTCCCCAAATGCAGCACCAACCGCCATATGAACAGCTTCTATCCACTCTCTGTTCAACAATTAAATCGTCATGTGTAGACTATATACTGTATCTGTCTTGTTAGATGTTACTTGTTGTATCTGTTGTTATATATTATGTTGCCTCTTTGCCACAAAGAATTCCTTGTATATATGTAATATGTACTTGGCGATAATAAATTTGATTGATTGATTAGTAGTGATAGGGAAGGAGGATAATACTGTAATAAGAGAGCAAGATGCTAATATTAGTTGGAATATAAAAATAATTATAGAAGTAGCTCAATCGTTTTAAGTAGTTATAGAACAGTTAGATTAGTAATGTAATAAGATAGAAGGGCATAGGACATAAAGATAAAATCTATAAAAATAACAAAAAACTAAATCCAAATATTAATAAGATAATAAGATAACTAGTAATAACATTATTAGGTTTGATTCAGGGTTCTAGGACTGATCGCCTTTTCTCAGGGTCATGAAGGAATTTTTCCCCTGAGACACAAATTGGCTGAAGGTGTCCTGGGGTATTTGCCTCCCGCATCAAAAACCATTAGGCATTATTAGGATTTTAGTAGTACCACCATTAGAATAAGAAGGGTAATAAAAAAAAAATAACATCAGGTGTAAATTTCTAAATATAATAGTGCAGTAATAATAAAAATGTTAGAGATTCTAAGAGATTAATGAGGCTTAGTCCTAGTTAGTAAGTCAGTGTTAAGTTAGTGTAGGGACCCATATGAAGAGGTCACCTAGATGTTTGCAGATGGGCTCGCACAAACTGATCTCTATGTGCGCTAACAACCTCATATTTACTTGTAAAGAGAATATAGCAGAAATACCATTTAGAATATATATATATTGTATACATATTCCTTAGTGCTCCCAGGCTATTGTAGTTTTTGTTATAAACTGTTGTGCTGCACCAAAAGCAGCAGGTATGAGGAGCTCGTAACTAGTAATAGTGTTACAGACTAGTGATCTTATAACTCAGAGGCAGGGGTGTAGCTGTATTACACAGCCCGCTGCTTATCTGCCATGAACGGAGATGGCCCCAATTCTGGAGCCTTAACCCCCTCAACTGCCTAAGCCAATAGTGACAGCAGCATCTAGGTGGTTATACAGAAGGTGAGGACTTTCCCTGCATCTAATAGCTTCCCATAAATTTGATCAAGGGTATTGATGGATTGCTGCTGTTTATCCTTCATAGTCGAAGATGACCATGACTTCAGGGTTTAGCGGAGGATCAGTGACTGAGTCTGGAGGCCCCATGACTACCATATTACTGCCTCTTTTTGACCCTGCCAGAGACCTAATACCATACCTGTCACAGTTATGCTGACTGTTCTGCAGCTATTAGTCATAACGCTGCTGCCCATCAGCTCTGACACACTTCTGCTATATCCAATGTGAGCACTTTACAGTGTGAGCCGGCCGACATCATACACACTGCCTTTCATGTATAGGGCAGCTCGATGGTTCAGCGTTTAGCACTGTTGCTTTACCTCACTAGGGTCCTTGGTTCTAATCCCACCAAGAACAACATTTGCAGGAGTTTGTATGTTCTCCCCGTGTTTGCTACAGTTTCCTCCCACACTGCAAAGACATACTGACAGGAAATCTAGATTATGAGCCCCAATGGGGACAGCGATGACCATATTTGTAAAGTGCTACAGAATATGATGGTGTTAGGTAATTAAGCATAATAAAATAATAGACCATGAGCAGGTAAATCGACTTGATAAACAAAAATCATTGAATCCAACCTTCTGCTGTCAATTGACCCAATTGGTATATATTTTAATGAAATACTAAGTGAAGACCAGATATTTACTAAACTCCAAACTTTATTATTTTGCACTTACAGCCTTTTACAGCATGAACAGATGCCATCATGCACCGTTCTCAGGGCTGGGTTCAGGCCCCAAATGCTAACATATTGCACTATCACACAGAAGCATTTTGGTTGTACACAGCAGTCTGTGTCTCCTATCTAATGTACTGTATATACAGCAGGCTTGATGTATCCTATGTGCTGTGTATTCAGCAGTCTCAGTATATTTTATGTAATGTGTATACAGCAGTCTTAGTATTTGATCTTTATTTTTTTATATAGCGCTAACAAATTCCTCAGCGCTTTACAGTTTGCACACATTAGCATCACTGTCCCCGAAGGACTCACAATCTAAATTCCCTATCAGTATGTCTTTGGAATGTGGGAGGAAACCGGAGTACCCGGAGTAAACCCACGCAAACACGTGGAGAACATACAAACTCCTTGCAGATGATGTCCTTGATGGGATTTGAACCCAGGACCCAGCGCTGCAAGGCTGCAGCGCTAACCACTGAGCCACCGTGCCGCCCCAGTATTTCCTATGTGATGCATATCTAACAGTCTCAGTCAGGGCCGGCATTGGCGGCAGGCAGACCAGGCAGCTGCCTAGGGCCCCCTGCTCCCCCAGGGGCCCCCAGCTAGCGGCACATCACACAGCCGCTATGGGGTCCGTGAGGTAGGGGGGCCCGCCTGCCGCCAGCGCCGACTCCCCCCGCCGGCGCATTGAACTATACCGGGCGTAAGCCTTTACAGTTCAAAGCAATGATGGAGGAGAGCGTCAGCTGACACTCCCTCTCCCATCATTCCCTGCTCTGCCTCTGACACTACTCACTGTGTACCAGGCAGTGCAGGCTGAGGCAGGAGACAACCAGGAGCAGCGCGGACACGAGGAGAGGTGAGGATTGTGTTGCTTTTTTCAATGTGAGTACTGGACTGTGGGGCCATGCTCAGGGGGGTGTTGTATGCTATGTGGGGTTGTGCTGTATACCATGTGGTGCTGTGCTATATACCATGTGGTGTTGTGCTATGTACCATAGTACTGTGCTACAGTTGTGGCCAAAAGTATTGATACCCCTGCAATTTTGTCAGATAATACAAAATTATTGCAAACACAAATTCTTTGTTATTATTATCTTCATTTAATTTGTCTTAAATAAAAAAAAACAAAAAGAATTGTCCTAAAGCCAAATTGGATATAATTCCACACCAAACATAAAAAAGAGGGTGGACAAAAATATTGGCACTGTTCTAAAATCATGTGATGCTTCTCTAATTTGTGTAATTAACATCACCTGTAACTTACCTGTGGCACCTAACAGGTGTTGGCAATAACTAAATCACACTTGCAGCCAGTTGACATGGATTAAAGTTGACTCAACCTCTGTCCTGTGTCCTTGTGTGTACCACATTGAGCATGGAGAAAAGAAAGACCAAAGAACTGTCTGAGGACCTGAGAAACCAAATTGTGAGGAAGCATGAGCAATCTCAAGGCTACAAGTCCATCTCCAAAGACCTGAATGTTCCTGTGTCAACCGTGCGCAGTGTCATCAAGAAGTTTAAAGCCCATAGCACTGTGGCTAACCTCCCTAGATGTGAACGGAAAAGAAAAATTGACAAGAGATTTCAACGCAAGATTGTGCGGATGTTGGATAAAGAACCTCGACTAACATCCAAACAAGTTCAAGCTGCCCTGCAGTCCGAGGGTACAGCAGTGTCAACCCGTACTATCCGTCGGCATCTGATTGAAAAGGGACTGTATGGTAGGATACCCAGGAAGACCCCATTTCTTACCCCGAGACATAAAAAAGCCAGGCTGGAGTTTGCCAAAACTTACCTGAAAAAGCCTAAAACGTTTTGGAAGAATGTTCTCTGGTCAGATGAGACAAAAGTAGAGCTTTTTGGGCAAAGGCATCAACATAGAGATTACAGGAGAAAAAAAGAGGCATTCAAAGAAAAAAACACGGTCCCTACAGTCAAACATGGCGGAGGTTCCCTGATGTTTTGGGGTTGCTTTGCTGCCTCTGGCACTGGACTGCTTGACCGTGTACATGGCATTATGAAGTCTGAAGACTACCAACAAATTTTGCAGCATAATGTAGGGCCCAGTGTGAGAAAGATGGGTCTCCCTCAGAGGTCATGGGTCTTCCAGCAGGACAATGACCCAAAACACACTTCAAAAAGCACTAGAAAATGGTTTGAGAGAAAGCACTGGAGACTTCTAAGGTGGCCAGCAATGAGTCCAAACCTGAATCCCATAGAACACCTGTGGAGAGATCTAAAAATGGCAGTTTGGAGAAGGCACCCTTCAAATATCAGGGACCTGGAGCAGTTTGCCAAAGAAGAATGGTCTAAAATTCCAGCAGAGCATTGTAAGAAACTCATTGATGGTTACCGGAAGCGGTTGGTCGCAGTTATTTTGGCTAAAGGTTGTGCAACCAAGTATTAGGCTGAGGGTGCCAATACTTTTGTCTGGCCCATTTTTGGAGTTTTGTGTGAAATGATCAATGTTTTGCTTTTTGCTTCATTCTCTTTTGTGTTTTTTCATTTAAGACAAATTAAATGAAGATAATAATACCAAAGAATTTGTGATTGCAATCATTTTCAGGAAGAAACTGAGTATTATCTGACAAAATTGCAGCGGTGTCAATACTTTTGGCCACAACTGTATATACCATGTGAGGCTGCGCTATATACCATGTGGGGCTGTGCTATATATCATGTGGGGCTGTGTTATATACCATGTGGGGCTGTGCTATATACCATGTGGGCTGTGCTATATACCATGTGGGCTGTGCTATATACCATGTGGTGCTGTGCTATATACCATGTAGGGCTAGATTGTATTCTATGGAGGGGCTACATTATACTATATAATGGTCTACATTATGTTCTATAGGGGGCTGCATTATACTCTGAGGGGGCTGCCATATATTCTATGGAGGGGCTACATTATACTATATAAGGGTCTACATTATGTTCTATAGGGGGCTGCATTATACTCTGAGGGGGCTGCCATATATTCTATGGAGGGGCTACATTATACTATATGAGGGGGACTGCATTACATTCTATGGGGGGGTTACATTATATTCTGTGGGGCGGCTAATTGTGCTACAATATATTGTATGGCAGGGCTGCATTATACTCTGTGGTGTCTGCATTATAGTCTGTGGGGTGGCTACATTATGCTCTATGGGGTGACTGCATTATACTGTATCGAGGACTGTTAGGCGCCGGATTCCTGCAGCTACACAACAGGAATCCAGAGCCTCACATGCTGCTCTGCAGCAAGTCATTCCTGAGGCTAAGTTCCCCTGCCGCTCCACTGAGCATGCTCACGAGACGATCTCCCATTGGAGGTCGGGAGTCACGTGCGCAGGTCCTTCTCCAGATCTGATTGGTCCATCTCAGAGATCTGGAAGGTCCCGGCAGCACACAGCTATAAAAGGCCCGCATGGCCGCTCGGCCATGAGCTAGGATAGACTCTTCTTGCTAGATGTGTGAATGGTGATAGATGTATGATTCCCCTCTCTCTGATATTACGCATGTGGATAGGGAACTATAGAAAGAGTCAGCGCCAGTCAGTGGCAAGCCATAGGCCACTGTGCACACCGCACCTCTACACTAGCGTCTGGTGGTGTCTCGTCTCTCACGGCACTATCGCATAGCGGCTGTGTTTGCCGCCGAGCTGCTTTCAGCAGCACTTACCGGTGTCCGCAGTAGTGACGCCGCATGCACGGTAGGTCTAGACAGACACCGTCCCCTGTCTTGGACTCGTGTCCTGTGACCTGATACCGTGCGTGCAATTTCGCTGAGACCTGTGAGTCTAACAGGCTCAGTGTTTATGTTTATGTTACAGCGCCTCTGCGAGTTAACAGAGTTATCTCTGCGCACATCGGGTGACGTTGAACCCATGCGCATTATACCGCCATATAGCGCGTCTGCCATTAATTAGCAGCAGTGTTAACACCTTCTGCACGGTGGACTCCGAGCGGCGAACGCACTTTATTATTTATTTATTTAGTGCGTTCCGCCATTCCAAACAGAGGACTATGGGGAATACATTATACTATATGAAGAACTATAGGGTGCATTATACTATGGGAAGTGAATTGTACCACATGGATGACTGGCAGTGTATTATACTATATGGAGCACTATGAGGAGTGTATTATACTATATGGAGGACTGAGCAGTGTATTTTAATACATGGAGGACTATGAGGAGTGTATTATGTTATATGGAGGACTGGGTAGTGTATTATACTACATGGAGGACTGAGTGTATTTTAATATATGGAGGGATATGAGGAGTGTATTATACTATATGGAGAACTATGAAGAGTTTATTATCCTATATGGAAGACTATGGGGAGTGTATTATACTATATGGATGACTGAGGAGTGTATTATACTATATGGAGGACTATGGGGCACATTATATTATATGGAGGACTATAGGGAGTGTATTATACTATATGGAGGCCTATGGGGAGTAAACTGTAGATGTGCTGCTGATAACATGATACTGTATGGTGATCTGTTAGTGATCCATTAGTGACTGTTCTGTTCCCATCATTCTTTCTCAGATGGTGGAAAGAGGCCCAGAAACAAGTGTTGAACTACTTCAATAATGTCAATCACACTCATTTAGCGGCCTGAACTCAGCACACGTAAATACAATCGAAATGCTTCTGTGTGATGTTCAATATGTTAGCATTTGGGGCCCCATTTTAAACTTTGCCTAGGGCCCCACTTTACCTTAAACCAGCCCTGGTCCCAGTGTATCCTATGTGATGTGAATACAGCAGTCTGAGTGTTTTCTATGTCAGGGGCGTATCTAGGGGGGCATGAGGGTCACTTGCCCAGGGCACAGCCGACTGGGGGGGCGCCATTGGGCCCCCTTGTGCAGCTGTCTAAAATGTCTCACTGCTGGCTCCCAGTGATCAATTGTTTTGCGTCTTTCAGAAGGGAGTACAATTGAAGCGCTGACCACCGAGTCAGGGCAATATCTGCAGCATGATCAGGTCATGTGATCATGCTGCTGACATCACTCACCGACACTGCAGAGGCACAAACAAAATTGGTGGTAGATCCTCCAGTGGAACAGAAGAGTCCAGTATTTAGTGAAATGGGGATGGGGAAGATTTAAGGACACAGTTTAGGGAGCATGGAAGGGATAGGTGAAGACTCAATATGGGGAGCAGGAGAAATTTGAAGACACAATATGAGGAGCAAGAGGTGGATGTGGGCATGTATAAGGAAATAGTATGAGAGAGGATAGGTGCAGACACAGTATGATGAGTGGGAGAATGGGTGTGGAGACAGTATGAGGAGCAAAGGGGAATGTATGAGGGAACAGTATGAGAGGGGGATGACTGTGTGATACAGTATGGTGAGTGGGGGGATTGGTGCGGACACAGAATGAGGAGGATGGGTGCAGACAGAGTATGGTTAGCGAAGGCGAGAATGTATGCAAACACAGTATGAGGAGTGAGGGAGGGGATGGATGCACATACAGTATGATTATTGGGGGTTGGGTGCAGACACAGTATGGTGAGGGGGATGAGTGTGGACACAGTATAAGGACTGAAGAGGAATGTATGTGGACACAGTATGTGTAGCTAGGGAGGAATGTTTGTGGACACAGTATGAGGAGCAAGGGGCAGAATGTATGCAGACACAGTATGGGTAGCAAGGGTGATGGGATGGGTGCAGACATAGTGTAGGAAGTGAGGGAGTTGATGGGTGCAAAGCCAGTATGGTGAGAGGGGGGATGCGTGTGGACACAGTATGAGGAGACGGGAGGGGAAATGTATGTGGACACACTATGAGAAGCGAGGGAGGAATGTACATGGACACAGTATGAGGAGCAAGGGGAAGAATGTATGCAGACACAGTATGGGTAGCAAGGGTGATGGGATGGGTGCAGACATAGTGTAGGGAGTGAGGGAGTTAATGGGTGCAAACCCATTATGGTGAGAGGGGGATGGGTGCAGACACAGTATGAGAAGCAAGATGAGGAATGTATGTGGAATCACTATGAGAAGCGAGGAGGAATGTATGTGGACACAATATAGAAAACGAGGGTGATAGGATGCGTGCGGACACAGTATGGGGAGTTAGGGAGATGTGTGAGGAGGCAGTATGGAAAGGGGGGAATATATGAGGAGACAGTATGGTTAGCAGGAGGGATGTGAGAGGAGACGGTACGAGGAGAGAGGGGGAAATGTGTAGGGAGACTATTGATAGAAATAGTGTGAGGAGACAGTAAGGGGAGAAAAGTGTGAGTGGGAAAAGAATAGAGACTCAGTAGTGTGGAGGGGGTAGAATGGGGGACAGTGTAAGGGCACAGCCAGGAGGCGACAAGATGCCAAGGAGTGTGATGAGGCAACACAGTATAGAGACAGGGCCCTATAAAAAAACCACTTGGGGGGCACCAAACTGAATTCTTGCCCATATGCAGAAAAACCTAGATACACCTCTGATGTATACACACAGCAATGTCAGTGTCTCCTATATAATGTATATACAGCAGACTTGGTGTATCCTATTGATGTATGTACAGCAGTCTCAGTGTATGCTATGTAATGTGCGTACAGCAGTCTTGGTGTATCATGTGTAATGAATAGATAACCATCTGTGTATGCTATGTGATATATATATATACAGCAGTGTTAGTGTTTCCAATGTGATAGGTATACAACAGTGTCTCTATGTGATGCGTACCGCAGTGTCAGTGTCTCCTATGTGATGTATATGATGTATATGCAGCAGTATCAGTGTCTAAGTGATGTATATACAGCAGTCTCGGTGTATCCTATGTCATATATATATACAGCATTCACAGTGTATCCTATGCTATGTGTAAACAGTAGTGTTGGTGTATCCTATAGGCTTAGTAATTCATATGTGATGTATATACAGCAGTCTCAGTGTATTCTATGATGTATATACAGCAGTGTCAGTGTTTCCAATGTGATGTGTATACAGCAGTGTCTCCTATGTAATGCGTGTACAGCAGTGTCAGTGCTATGTGGTATATATGATGTATATAAAGCAGTGTCAGTGTCTCCTACAGCAGTGTCAGTGCTATGTGGTATATATGATGTATATAAAGCAGTGTCAGTGTCTCCTATGTGATGTGTAAACAGTAGTCTTGCGGTACCCTATAGGCTCGGTAAATCGGATGTGATGTATATACAGCTGTCTCAGTGTCTCCTATATAACATGTAGGCAGCAGTCTCAGTGTCTCCTATGAGATGTATATACAGACTTTTCAGTGAATTGTATGTGATGTATACACAGCAGTCTAAGTGTCTCTTATGGGATGTATATGCTGCAGTCTCAGTGTATCCTATGTGATGTATATACAGCAGTATCAGTTTCCTATGTGATGTGTAAACAGCAGTGTTGCCTACTTGCAGGGGTGAACCTAGCCTCTCTGCAGCCTGAGGCGATCAGCAAAATGACGTCCCCCCCCCTCGCACACAAAGTAAATTTTCATATCTATCCTGTAAAACTGAGTACAACAGTGGACATTTTGATTTAGATAAATAGAAAAAAAAAGGTGTCCAAACACAAGGATGTCAGCGCCATCACACGCACATACAAGAACAACACAGAAGTATCCAGAACAAGGGTCATTAATGGCAATGGTAGGCCTGGCACAGGGCCGGACTGGGACAAAAATGCAGCCCTGCCACACAAATCCCACCAGCCCACAAACTATAGCACTCATCACCCCGATCAGTGAATTTTTGCTATACTTTGTCGTCCCCATATCATTCTCTTTACAGAGTTATTTGAAGAGCCACATGTGAATGGCACCACAGTGCGTATGATTGACCACAGCTCCATTTACATGGTGCTCTTCAAAGCTATGTTACCTAGGATCATGGGGGTCCCAGTGGTCAGATCCACAACAAACAAAGTCATCCTCTATCCCCACATAATGCGCCATACAGTATTATGGGCCCCATACATTACTGCATACAGTATAATGGGCACCATATACTACTTCATAGTGTAATGGGCCCCATATATTACTGCATACAGCATAATGGGCCCCATATAATGCTCCATACAGTATAATGGACCCCATATATTACTTCATACAGTGTAATGGGCCCCATATATCACTGCATACAGCATAATGGGCCCTATATAATGCTCCATACAGTATAATGGTCCCCATATATTACTTCATACAGTATAATGGGCCCCATATATTACTTCATACAGTATAATGGGCCCCATATATTACTTCATACAATGTAATGGGCCCCATATAATTCTTCTCCCCAAACCCCGCTGCTCTGGTCTCCTCAGTGTATTCTGATCCTCCGCACTGCTTGGCACAGGGACATCATTACCTTTACGTATATAATTGTCCATTTGGACTGATAGTAATAGTGATTTGTTTGTACCCTGTTGTCTGGGGCTAGCCCTCTTTATGGGGGTGCTCAAGGCATATGATTATACACCAATAAAAAGTATGAGAGGCTCAAAGTGAGCAGTGCCACCTAGTTTCCTACCCCCCTTATTCTACTGGTACTGTGGGCACGCTGACTGGTACTGAGGAAAAGAAAGAAAGAACAGAGAGAAAAATTAAAACAGAGAGAGAAAGAAAGAACAGAGAGAGAGAAAGAAAGAAAAGAAGAAAGAAAAGAAAGAAGAAAGAACAGAGAGTGGGAGAAAGAAAAAAAGAAAGATTAGAGAGATAAAGAAACAGAGAGAGAAAGAAAGATTCTATAAAAATACTATAGCAGCCCAGCTCCCACTGTAGTGCCCACATGAGCCTCCCGATGCAGGACATATCATGATCCGCTCACATGGCCAGCATCCCCGAGTTCAAGGTGATCCTGCTATCTGCGCTGTTGGAGGAGAACACTGTGATGGATCTGAAGCATTCCCTGAAGTGCCTCCATGGTTCCGTCACAATCTCCTCCCAAAATTACCTCATTTCCGGTCAGCTTCTAGCATGTCACCTCCGGTGGAACGTCACGTGCGAATTTTAAAGTGCTCCTCGGGGCTCCGCCATGTACTCCTGTGTCCGCGGGAAAAGTGCGCTCCCGGCCGGCAGTATCTCTCAAAATCGGGACTGTCCCGCTGGGAGGTATGAATGCTCCCCACCATACACCTTGTACACGTATGGCTCCGCATACATCCTACACACACTGTTCCGCTTTTTATGCCTCGTACACACGGCTCCGTTCTGTACACCTCGCACACACACGGCTCCACTTAGTACACACATGGCTCCACTCCGTAAACCTCGTACACCTTAAACGCACGTGGCCACGCTCTGTAAACCTTGTACACAAATGGCTCCACTCCGTAAACCTATACACATGCGGTTCCGCTCCATACACCTCACACACATGCGGCGCCGCGCCATACACACACGTGCGACTCCGCTCCGTACACCTCGTACACGTGCGGCTCCGCTCCGTACAACTCACACACTCGCGGCTCTGCTCCGTACACCTCGCACACACAGCTCTGCTACATCCACACTGTAAACCCTCCCTTACCCCACACATAAACTTCACCTCATCTAGGACGATGAGAACCAGCACAGACAGCAGAGTCCTGCATAAACCAAGGGCTGATACTGGGTACTGGGGGAACATTATACTGTGTATGGGGGGGATGGCGGTACTGGGGGAACATTATACTGTGTGGGGGCTGACGGTAGTGGGGAACTATATACTGCGTGTGTGTGATGGCGGTACTGGGGGAACATTATACTGTGTATGGGGGGATGGCGGTACTGGGGGAACATTATACTGTGTGGGGGGCTGACGGTAGTGGGGAACTATATACTGCGTGTGTGGGATGGCGGTACTGTGGGAACATTATACTGTGTATGGGGGGGAAGGTAGTACTGTGGGAATATTATACTGTGTGGGGGGGTGACGGTAGTGGGGAACATTATACTGCGTGTGGGGACAGGAAAGGGACATTGCTATATGTGTTTCGTTACTTCCTATTTTCTATACTTGGGTCATATGTATATATCAGAGGAAAAGGAACAAAATGCTATGATTCTTAGAAAGTGACAACAAAAAAGTACCAAGATAGTCTCAGCTCTGAAAAGGTTACTTCCCCCTGCGCCCATTAATGGGGAGCCTCCGGCACCGACCTCCACCTGCAGAGCCCCACTCCACATAGAGAATAATGGAGCCTCCGGCACCGACCTCCACCCGCAGAGCCGCACTCCACATAGAGAATAATGGAGCCTCCAGCACTGACCTCCACCCGCAGAGCCCCACTCCACATAGAGAATAATGGGGCCTCCAGCACCGACCTCCACCCACAGAGCCGCACTCCACATAGAGAATAATGGAGCCTCCAACACCGACCTCCACCCGCAGAGCCGCACTCCACATAGAGAATAATGGGGCCTCCAGCACCGACCTCCACCCGCAGAGCCCCACTCCACATAGAGAATAATGGGGCCCCCAGCACCAACCTCCACCTGCAGAGCCACACTCCACATAGAGAATAATGGAGCCTCCGGCACCGACCTCCACCCGCAGAGCCCCACTCCACATAGAGAATAATGGAGCCTCCAGCACTGACCTCCACCCGCAGAGCCGCACTCCACATAGAGAATAATGGAGCCTCCAGCACTGACCTCCACCCGCAGAGCCACACTCCACAGAGAATAATGGAGCCTCCAGCACGGACCTCCACCCACAGAGCCGCATTCCACATAGAGAATAATGGAGCCTCCGGCACCAACCTCCACCCGCAGAGCCGCACTCCCCATAGAGAATAATGGGCCCTCCGGCACTGACCTCCACCCGCAGAGCCCCACTCCACATAGAGAATAATGGAGCCTCCGGCACCGACCTCCACCCGCAGAGCCGCACTCCACACAGAGAATAATGGAGCCTCCAGCATAGACCTCCACCCGCAGAGCCGCACTCCACACAGAGAATAATGGGGCCTCCAGCACCGACCACCCGCAGAGCCACACTCCACATAGAAAATAATGGAGCCTCCAGCACCGACCTCCACCCGCAGAGCCCCACTCCACATAGAGAATAATGGGGCCTCCAGCACCGACCTCCACCCGCAGAGCCCCACTCCACAAAGAGAATAATGGGGCCTCCAGCACCGACCTCCACCCGCAGAGCCGCACTCCACATAGAGAATAATGGAGCCTCGGCACCGACCTCCACCCGCAGAGCCGCACTCCACATAGAGAATAATGGGGCCTCCAGCACCGACCTCCACCCGCAGAGCCCCACTCCACATAGAGAATAATGGAGCCTCCAGCACTGACCTCCACCCGCAGAGCCGCACTCCACATAGAGAATAAAGGGGCCTCCAGCACCGACCTCCACCCGCAGAGCCCCACTCCACATAGAGAATAATGGAGCCTCCGGCACAGACCTCCACCCGCAGAGCCCCACTCGACATAGAGAATAATGGAGCCTCCGGCACCGACCTCCACCCGCAGAGCCCCACTCCACATAGAGAATAATGGAGCCTCCAGCACTGACCTCCACCCGCAGAGCCGCACTCCACATAGAGAATAATGGAGCCTCCAGCACCGAATTCCACCCGCAGAGCCCCACTCCACATAGAGAATAATGGAGCCTCCGGCACAGACCTCCACCCGCAGAGCCCCACTCGACATAGAGAATAATGGAGCCTCCAGCACTGACCTCCACCCGCAGAGCCACACTCCACATAGAGAATAATGGGGCCTCCAGCACCGACCTCCACCCGCAGAGCCCCACTCCACATAGAGAATAATGGAGCCCCCAGCACCGACCTCCACCCGCAGAGCAACAATCCACATAGAGAATAATGGGGCCTCCAGCACCGACCTCCACCCGCAGAGCCGCACTCCACATAGAGAATAATGGAGCCTCCGGCACCGACCTCCGACCGCAGAGCCACACTCCACAGAGAATAATGGAGCCTCCGGCGCCGACCTCCACCTGCAGAGCCGCACTCCACATAAAGAATAATGGGGCCTCCAGCACCGACCTCCACCCGCAGAGCCGCACTCCACATAGAGAATAATGGGGCCTCCAGCACCGACCTCCACCCACAGAGCCACACTCCACATAGAGAATAATGGAGCCTCCAGCACTGACCTCCACCCGCAGAGCCGCACTCCACATAGAGAATAATGGAGCCTCCAGCACCGACCTCCACCCGCAGAGCCGCACTCTACATAGAGAATAATGGAGCCTCCAGCACCGACCTCCACCCGCAGAGCCGCACTCCACATAGAGAATAATGGAGCCTCCGGCACTGACCTCCACCCGCAGAGCCGCACTCCACATAGAGAATAATGGAGCCTCCAGCACCGATCTCCACCTGCAGAGCCGCACTCCACATATATGGCTGCTCTGTGCGCACAGGACCCGTGATGAGGTCACAGGAGGGGAGGAGTCAGGGGTCACATGATCAGGGGGCCCTTACTACTTCCCTCCTGTGACCATCAATTACAGCCTCTTGCACGACCGGCCGCAGCACCAGAGTGCAGACTCAGAGGCTAAATTGTAGGTGCTGCAGGTAGAGGAGCGCATAATGCCGCCCACTGCTGCCTGCCGCTTCAGCAAGTCGCTCAACTTGGCTCATTATAGCTGCGACCCTGCCTACTTGATGTATATACAGCAGTCTCAGTGACTCCTTTGCAATATATACGAGTACACTACCGTGTAAAAGTTTAGGGTCACTTAGAAATTTCCTTATTTTTGAAAGAAAAGCACAGTTTTTTCCAATGACGCTAACATTAAATGATTCAGAAAAACACTCAATTCATTGTTAATGTGGTAAATGACTATTCTAGCAGGAAACGTCTGGTTTGTAACGCACTATCTTCATAGGTGTATAGAAGCCCATTCCCAACAACCATCACTCCAGTGTTCTTATAGTACTTTGTGTTTGCTAACTGTGTAAGAAGGCTAATGGATGGTTAGATTACCCTTGAAAACCCTTGTGCAAGTAATAGCACAGCTGATAACAGTTTGGTTGATTAGAGAAGCTATAAACCTGCTCTTCCTTTGAGCTAGTTGAGAATCTGGAGCATTACATTTGTTGGTTCCATTAAACTCTCAAAATGGCAAGAAATAAAGAACTTTCATGTGAAACTTGACAGTCTATTCTTGTTCTTAGAAATGAAGGCTAGTCCATGCGAGAAAAAGCCAAAAAACTGAAGATTTCCTACAACGGTGTGTACTACTCCCTTCAGAGCCGAGCACAAACAGGCTCTAACCAGAGTAGAAAGAGAAGTGGGAGGCCCCATTGCTCAACTGAGCAACAAGACAAGTACATTAGAGTCTGTAGAGAAAATTATTATTTCAAATGAAAATCTTTTTTTCGAAACTTGTCAATGTCTGGACTAGATTTTAAATTCATTTGGCAACTCATTTGATTAATAAAAATGAGTTTTCATGTAAAACACAAAATTGTCTGGGTGACCCCAAACTTTGGAACAGTAATGTGAATATATATACACACCATCCCCAACAGGATCGGACTGAGGCACCGGGATACCGAAGCATCTTCCAGTAGGCCCCGCCCTCAGTCCTGGCTCCTGCCTCCTTCATTAGTCACTGCCCTGCATATCAATAGTGTGTCCCCATTTTAACCCCCCCACCCGCTTTCCCACTCGTGAGTCTATTTTTTTCCGCACTGCAGTAAGATGAGCCACACGCCCCCCCAAGCACCCCATCCTCGCCCTCCTGGAGAGACCCACTGCAGCCCCTCACAGCCTGCAATGACGTCGCTAGGCTGTTCTCTTCTGTGCGTACAGGACCTGTGATGAGGTCACAGGAGGGGGGGTCA
The DNA here is from genome assembly GCF_039654945.1 of Dendrobates tinctorius. Taxonomy (NCBI): domain Eukaryota; kingdom Metazoa; phylum Chordata; class Amphibia; order Anura; family Dendrobatidae; genus Dendrobates; species Dendrobates tinctorius. The sequence continues at coordinate 20,163,769 of NW_027361747.1, read as the reverse complement.
CATGATCCGGGGCCTGGTGTATGCAGGACTCTGCTGTGATGGGGGAAGTTTATGTGTGGGGTCAGGAGTGGTTTACAGGGTGGATATAGCAGAGCTGTGTGTGTACAAGGTGGACCGAGCAGAGCTGTGTGTGTACGAGATGTACGGAGCAGAGACGTGTATATGGAGTGTACGGAGCAGAGCCGCGTGTGTACGGGGAGCCGCGTTTGTATGGGGTGGGCGGAGCATAGCCGCGTGTGTACAAGGTGTACGGAGCGTAGCCATGTGTGCACTTGGTGTACGGAGTGGAGCCGTGTGTACGGGGTTACGGAGCGGAGCCGTGTGTTTGGGGTGTTCGGAGCGGAGCCGTGTGTGCACTTGGTGTACGGAGTGGAGCCATGTGTGTACGAGGTGTGTATGACGTGTACGGAACCGTGTGTGTGTGCACGGAATGTAATGTGAATGTAAGTCCGCAAGGACAGGGTCCTCTCCCCTCTGCACCAGTCTGTCATTGTAAATTTGTTTACTGTTAACGATATCTATAACTTTGTATGTAACCCCCTTCTCATGTTGTCAAAGAAATGGTTAATCTTAGTTCTCTAAAGTCTAGAAAAATAACTGAAAAACAACTGGTAACCCATGACACCATTTTAATTGTTATCATCTGTCTACATGGTTGGATAATTCTGCCAGTGGTCAGTTCCAAATTCCCCTCTTTTTCCTTTGAATAATGTCTAAATATGTCAAGGCCAAATATCTTTTGGCCAAAATGTACTAACAGGATAACAGGTCTGCAAACCCTGTCTTATGAGGAAAGGTTGCAGTATTTGGGATTGTTTAGTTTGCAAAAGAGAAGACTGAGAGGAGACTTAATAGCTGTCTACAAATATCTAAAGGGCTGTCACATTGTAGAAGGATCATCTTTATTCTCATTTGCACAAGGAAAGACTAGAAGCAATGGGATGAAACTGAATGGGAGGAGACACAGATTAGTTATTAGAAAAAACTTTTTGACAGTTAGAGTGATCAATGAGTGGAACAGGCTGCCACGAGAAGTGGTGAGTTCTCCTTCATTGGAAGTCTTCAAACACAGGCTGGACAGACATCTGACTGGGATGATTTAGCGAATCCTGCTTTGAGCAGGGGGTTGGACCAGATGGCCCAGGAGGTCCCTTCCAACTCTACCATTCTATGATTCTATATGGTTCCACGAATTGTTAAATTGACATAAGGGAAATGCCAAAACCCCCACAGATATTCTCGTCAACTCCAATTAAATATATCTCATAACTCATGATGTAGTTGACATATCGTTATATAACTATCATTCTTGCCAATTATTGTGTAAGCTCTCCTCCATTTTTTTCAATTGTTGCACAATGTTACGGAATTGTCCATATTTGTTAATTTTCTCTTCTGGTTTGCTATAAAAGATCAAGCCCCCACCTTAATAAAGGATGAGATTTACTTGATAGACATGCAACCTGTGTCTCTCATTTTATTTCTCCACTCCTAGGTTCCTAGGCAAGAAAAGCTCTACCTGAGCTCCACCCGAGGTTGGTGACTAGAGAAAAAATTCCGATGCTGACAATGTACAGGACCGGTGTTATATAAATAAATAATAATAATACGGGCTGTACGGAGCGGAAGCGCGTGTGTATGGCATGTACGAAACGGAGCCTGTGTGTACAAAGTGTACAGAGCTGAGCCCTGTGTGTACGGAGCGGAGCAGAGCCATGTGTGTACGAGGTTTACGAGTGGAGCCGTGTGTGTGCGAGGTGTACGGAGCGGAGCCATGTGTGTACAAGGCATACAAAGTGGAACCGTGTGTGTATGAGGTGTGCGGAGCCACGTGTGTACAAGGTGTATGGTGAGGAGCATTCCAAGGAGCACTTTAAAACTTGCACGTGACGTTCCATCGGACGTGACATGCTGGAAGCTGACCGGAAATTAGATAATTTCGTGAGGAGATTGTGACGGAACAATGGAGGCATTTCAGGGAATGCTTCAGATCCATCATCGCGTCCTCCTCCGACAGCGCGGACAGCGTGATTGTCTTGGAATCGGGGATGACGGCCATGTGAGCAGATCATGCTATGTCCTGCATCTGGAGGCTCAGGTGGGCACTACAATGGGAGCTGCTATAGTATCTTTATAGAATCTTTCTTCTCTGTTTCTTTCTCTCTTTGTTCTTTTTCCTCTCTAATCTTTCCTTCTCTCTGTTTTTCTTTGTTTTTTGCTGTTTCTTTCTCTCTCTCTCTGTTCTTTCTTTCCTTCTCTAATCTTTCATTCATTCTCTCTGTTCTTTCTTTCCCTCTCTAATCTTTCTCTCTGTTCTTTTCTCTCTGTGTTCTTTCTTTCCCTTCTTTCTTTCCCCTCTTTCTGTTTTCTTTCTTTCCCCTTTCTCTCTGTTCTTTCTCTCTAATCTTTCTTTCTGTTCTTTGTTTTCTTTCTCTCTCGTTTCTTTCCCTTCTTTCATTCCCCTCTTTCTTTCTCTCTGTTTTCTTTCTCTCTGTTCTTTCTCTCTCCCTTTCTTTCTCTCTGTTCTTTCTTTCTCTCTATGGTCTTTGTTTTTCTGTTCTTTCTTTCACCTTTCTCTCTCTGTTCTTTCTCTGTTCTCTCTTTGTTTTGCTGTCTGTTCTTTCTCTCTTTCTTTCTTCTCCCTCTCTGTTCTTTCTTTTCCTCAGTACCAGTCAGTGTACCCATAATGCCAGCCTCTGTGCCCTCAGCACCAGTCAGTGTAATCAGCAGTGCTAAATGGGTGCAGGGGCGTGGCCTAAAATTCAGCCTTGTCCCTCTTTGCCTTCTTCAAAAGTTGGGAGGTATGATGGTGGGCCCCAAGAATGATTTTTCTCTGGTGGGCCCAATGTACTCCAGGCTGACGCTGATCCCCCGGCTTAGCCCAGTTGATGAGTGAAGCCTCTGTGACTGCAGATTGTCCGTCACGACTCCTTGTTGCATGCTGTTCCAGTACAGTTTGTGAAGCCTATCACTATCCCGGTTTGGCAGCTCCCTGCAACAAGTGCCGCGGGCCCTCCGAGCTCGGGCGCCCGTTACATAAACTGCTGTCTCCGTGTTTACACAACACGGGAGCCCTGGTGATTCCCGGCGGGGCGGGGCCATGATTACATATACGCGCTTACGGGCCGCCCCGGTCTCTTTACGTCTTGTTATGAAACTGGGCAGCGACGTGTTTTGTATCCTTCATCCGCGCCCTAGCCAATCACAAGTGTCTCCGACGGTCAGCTGACCGGCTGGTCGCGCGGCACGTTATGTAATGCGGGTGATGCGCCGAGCAGTGTGTGCGGCTGACAGCGCTCACAGTTATGTCTGCGGCCACTCCGCGCTGCGCCCTCATAGACTCCCTCAGCACGTCCCGCCCGGTGCAGCTGGAGCCGCTGCTGGAGTGTCTGCTGCGGCGGTACCGGGGCTCCGTCATCGTCCGGGAGGAGGCGGCTTTTGTGCTGCGGTGTCCGGGCTGTGGCTGCTTCCTGCGGGACCCGGTGTCAGTGCAGTGCGGGCACACCTACTGCTGGCCCTGCCTGCGGGGAGAACCCAGGAGGCGCTGCCGGCTGTGCCAGGGGGACACGGGGCATCCTCCCCGCCGGACCTGCGTCCTGCTCAAGCGGCTGGCAGACAAGTGTCTTCCCGGGAGGAGCTGGCAGCACCGGGACATCGCCGAGCTGCTGGAGGCCGGGGAGCACCGAGAGGCCCTGCACCGGATCCGCTCCGTCCTGCAGACAGGTAATGCCCGGGCTAGGCAGTACCCCCCCCAGCTGATGGGCAGCAGCGCCCCCCCCAGCTGATGGGCAGTAACCCCCCCCCAGCTGATGGGCAGCAGCGCCCCCCCCCAGCTGATGGGCAGCAGCGCCCCCCCCCAGCTGATGGGCAGTAACCCCCCCCCAGCTGATGGGCAACAGCAGCAGCCCCCCCCCCCCAGCTGATGGGCAACAGCAGCAGCCCCCCCCCCCCAGCTGATGGGCAACAGCAGCAGCCCCCCCCCCCCCAGCTGATGGGCAACAGCAGCAGCCCCCCCCCCCAGCTGATGGGCAACAGCAGCAGCCCCCCCCCCCCAGCTGATGGGCAACAGCAGCAGCCCCCCCCCCCAGCTGATGGGCAACAGCAGCAGCCCCCCCCCAGCTGATGGGCAACAGCAGCAGCCCCCCCCCCCCCCAGCTGATGGGCAACAGCAGCAGCCCCCCCCCCCCCCCAGCTGATGGGCAACAGCAGCAGCCCCCCCCCCCCCAGCTGATGGGCAACAGCAGCAGCCCCCCCCCCCCAGCTGATGGGCAACAGCAGCAGCCCCCCCCCCCCCCCCAGCTGATGGGCAACAGCAGCAGCCCCCCCCCCCCCCCCCCAGCTGATGGGCAACAGCAGCAGCCCCCCCCCCCCCCAGCTGATGGGCAACAGCAGCAGCCCCCCCCCCCCCCCCCCCCCCAGCTGATGGGCAACAGCAGCAGCCCCCCCCCCCCCAGCTGATGGGCAACAGCAGCAGCCCCCCAGCTGATGGGCAACAGCAGCAGCCCCCCAGCTGATGGGCAACAGCAGCAGCCCCCCAGCTGATGGGCAACAGCAGCAGCCCCCCAGCTGATGGGCAACAGCAGCAGCCCCCCCCCCCCCCCCCCCCCCCCAGCTGATGGGCAACAGCAGCAGCCCCCCCCCCCCAGCTGATGGGCAACAGCAGCAGCCCCCCCCCCCAGCTGATGGGCAACAGCAGCAGCCCCCCCCCCCAGCTGATGGGCAACAGCAGCAGCCCCCCCAGCTGATGGGCAACAGCAGCAGCCCCCCAGCTGATGGGCAACAGCAGCAGCCCCCCAGCTGATGGGCAACAGCAGCAGCCCCCCAGCTGATGGGCAACAGCAGCAGCCCCCCCAGCTGATGGGCAACAGCAGCAGCCCCCCCGCTGATGGGCAACAGCAGCAGCCCCCCCGCTGATGGGCAACAGCAGCAGCCCCCCCGCTGATGGGCAACAGCAGCAGCCCCCCCGCTGATGGGCAACAGCAGCAGCCCCCCCGCTGATGGGCAACAGCAGCAGCCCCCCCGCTGATGGGCAACAGCAGCAGCCCCCCCGCTGATGGGCAACAGCAGCAGCCCCCCCGCTGATGGGCAACAGCAGCAGCCCCCCCGCTGATGGGCAACAGCAGCAGCCCCCCCGCTGATGGGCAACAGCAGCAGCCCCCCCGCTGATGGGCAACAGCAGCAGCCCCCCCGCTGATGGGCAACAGCAGCAGCCCCCCCGCTGATGGGCAACAGCAGCAGCCCCCCCGCTGATGGGCAACAGCAGCAGCCCCCCCGCTGATGGGCAACAGCAGCAGCCCCCCCGCTGATGGGCAACAGCAGCAGCCCCCCCCGCTGATGGGCAACAGCAGCAGCCCCCCCGCTGATGGGCAACAGCAGCAGCCCCCCCCGCTGATGGGCAACAGCAGCAGCCCCCCCCGCTGATGGGCAACAGCAGCAGCCCCCCCCGCTGATGGGCAACAGCAGCAGCCCCCCCCGCTGATGGGCAACAGCAGCAGCCCCCCCCGCTGATGGGCAACAGCAGCAGCCCCCCCCGCTGATGGGCAACAGCAGCAGCCCCCCCCGCTGATGGGCAACAGCAGCAGCCCCCCCCGCTGATGGGCAACAGCAGCAGCCCCCCCCGCTGATGGGCAACAGCAGCAGCCCCCCCCGCTGATGGGCAACAGCAGCAGCCCCCCCCGCTGATGGGCAACAGCAGCAGCCCCCCCCGCTGATGGGCAACAGCAGCAGCCCCCCCCGCTGATGGGCAACAGCAGCAGCCCCCCCCGCTGATGGGCAACAGCAGCAGCCCCCCCCGCTGATGGGCAACAGCAGCAGCCCCCCCCGCTGATGGGCAACAGCAGCAGCCCCCCCCGCTGATGGGCAACAGCAGCAGCCCCCCCCGCTGATGGGCAACAGCAGCAGCCCCCCCCGCTGATGGGCAACAGCAGCAGCCCCCCCCGCTGATGGGCAACAGCAGCAGCCCCCCCCGCTGATGGGCAACAGCAGCAGCCCCCCCCGCTGATGGGCAACAGCAGCAGCCCCCCCCCGCTGATGGGCAACAGCAGCAGCCCCCCCCGCTGATGGGCAACAGCAGCAGCCCCCCCCGCTGATGGGCAACAGCAGCAGCCCCCCCCGCTGATGGGCAACAGCAGCAGCCCCCCCCGCTGATGGGCAACAGCAGCAGCCCCCCCCGCTGATGGGCAACAGCAGCAGCCCCCCCCGCTGATGGGCAACAGCAGCAGCCCCCCCCGCTGATGGGCAACAGCAGCAGCCCCCCCCGCTGATGGGCAACAGCAGCAGCCCCCCCCGCTGATGGGCAACAGCAGCAGCCCCCCCCGCTGATGGGCAACAGCAGCAGCCCCCCCCGCTGATGGGCAACAGCAGCAGCCCCCCCCGCTGATGGGCAACAGCAGCAGCCCCCCCCGCTGATGGGCAACAGCAGCAGCCCCCCCCGCTGATGGGCAACAGCAGCAGCCCCCCCCGCTGATGGGCAACAGCAGCAGCCCCCCCCGCTGATGGGCAACAGCAGCAGCCCCCCCCGCTGATGGGCAACAGCAGCAGCCCCCCCCGCTGATGGGCAACAGCAGCAGCCCCCCCCGCTGATGGGCAACAGCAGCAGCCCCCCCCGCTGATGGGCAACAGCAGCAGCCCCCCCCGCTGATGGGCAACAGCAGCAGCCCCCCCCGCTGATGGGCAACAGCAGCAGCCCCCCCCGCTGATGGGCAACAGCAGCAGCCCCCCCCGCTGATGGGCAACAGCAGCAGCCCCCCCCGCTGATGGGCAACAGCAGCAGCCCCCCCCGCTGATGGGCAACAGCAGCAGCCCCCCCCGCTGATGGGCAACAGCAGCAGCCCCCCCCGCTGATGGGCAACAGCAGCAGCCCCCCCCGCTGATGGGCAACAGCAGCAGCCCCCCCCGCTGATGGGCAACAGCAGCAGCCCCCCCCGCTGATGGGCAACAGCAGCAGCCCCCCCCGCTGATGGGCAACAGCAGCAGCCCCCCCCGCTGATGGGCAACAGCAGCAGCCCCCCCCCGCTGATGGGCAACAGCAGCAGCCCCCCCCGCTGATGGGCAACAGCAGCAGCCCCCCCCGCTGATGGGCAACAGCAGCAGCCCCCCCCGCTGATGGGCAACAGCAGCAGCCCCCCCCGCTGATGGGCAACAGCAGCAGCCCCCCCCCGCTGATGGGCAACAGCAGCAGCCCCCCCCCGCTGATGGGCAACAGCAGCAGCCCCCCCCCGCTGATGGGCAACAGCAGCAGCCCCCCCCCGCTGATGGGCAACAGCAGCAGCCCCCCCCGCTGATGGGCAACAGCAGCAGCCCCCCCCGCTGATGGGCAACAGCAGCAGCCCCCCCCGCTGATGGGCAACAGCAGCAGCCCCCCCCGCTGATGGGCAACAGCAGCAGCCCCCCCCGCTGATGGGCAACAGCAGCAGCCCCCCCCGCTGATGGGCAACAGCAGCAGCCCCCCCCGCTGATGGGCAACAGCAGCAGCCCCCCCCGCTGATGGGCAACAGCAGCAGCCCCCCCCGCTGATGGGCAACAGCAGCAGCCCCCCCCGCTGATGGGCAACAGCAGCAGCCCCCCCCGCTGATGGGCAACAGCAGCAGCCCCCCCCGCTGATGGGCAACAGCAGCAGCCCCCCCCGCTGATGGGCAACAGCAGCAGCCCCCCCCGCTGATGGGCAACAGCAGCAGCCCCCCCCGCTGATGGGCAACAGCAGCAGCCCCCCCCGCTGATGGGCAACAGCAGCAGCCCCCCCCGCTGATGGGCAACAGCAGCAGCCCCCCCCGCTGATGGGCAACAGCAGCAGCCCCCCCCGCTGATGGGCAACAGCAGCAGCCCCCCCCGCTGATGGGCAACAGCAGCAGCCCCCCCCGCTGATGGGCAACAGCAGCAGCCCCCCCCGCTGATGGGCAACAGCAGCAGCCCCCCCCGCTGATGGGCAACAGCAGCAGCCCCCCCCGCTGATGGGCAACAGCAGCAGCCCCCCCCGCTGATGGGCAACAGCAGCAGCCCCCCCCGCTGATGGGCAACAGCAGCAGCCCCCCCCGCTGATGGGCAACAGCAGCAGCCCCCCCCGCTGATGGGCAACAGCAGCAGCCCCCCCCGCTGATGGGCAACAGCAGCAGCCCCCCCCGCTGATGGGCAACAGCAGCAGCCCCCCCCGCTGATGGGCAACAGCAGCAGCCCCCCCCGCTGATGGGCAACAGCAGCAGCCCCCCCCGCTGATGGGCAACAGCAGCAGCCCCCCCCCGCTGATGGGCAACAGCAGCAGCCCCCCCCGCTGATGGGCAACAGCAGCAGCCCCCCCCGCTGATGGGCAACAGCAGCAGCCCCCCCCGCTGATGGGCAACAGCAGCAGCCCCCCCCGCTGATGGGCAACAGCAGCAGCCCCCCCCGCTGATGGGCAACAGCAGCAGCCCCCCCCGCTGATGGGCAACAGCAGCAGCCCCCCCCCCCACCAGCTGATGGGCAACAGCAGCAGCCCCACCAGCTGATGGGCAACAGCAGCAGCCCCCCCGCTGATGGGCAACAGCAGCAGCCCCCCCGCTGATGGGCAACAGCAGCAGCCCCCCCGCTGATGGGCAACAGCAGCAGCCCCCCCCGCTGATGGGCAACAGCAGCAGCCCCCCCCCCCACCAGCTGATGGGCAACAGCAGCAGCCCCCCCCCACCAGCTGATGGGCAACAGCAGCAGCCCCACCAGCTGATGGGCAACAGCAGCAGCCCCCCCGCTGATGGGCAACAGCAGCAGCCCCCCCGCTGATGGGCAACAGCAGCAGCCCCCCCGCTGATGGGCAACAGCAGCAGCCCCCCCGCTGATGGGCAACAGCAGCAGCCCCCCCGCTGATGGGCAACAGCAGCAGCCCCCCCCGCTGATGGGCAACAGCAGCAGCCCCCCCGCTGATGGGCAACAGCAGCAGCCCCCCCGCTGATGGGCAACAGCAGCAGCCCCCCCGCTGATGGGCAACAGCAGCAGCCCCCCCCGCTGATGGGCAACAGCAGCAGCCCCCCCCGCTGATGGGCAACAGCAGCAGCCCCCCCCGCTGATGGGCAACAGCAGCAGCCCCCCCGCTGATGGGCAACAGCAGCAGCCCCCCCGCTGATGGGCAACAGCAGCAGCCCCCCCCCCCACCAGCTGATGGGCAACAGCAGCAGCCCCACCAGCTGATGGGCAACAGCAGCAGCCCCCCCGCTGATGGGCAACAGCAGCAGCCCCCCCGCTGATGGGCAACAGCAGCAGCCCCCCCGCTGATGGGCAACAGCAGCAGCCCCCCCCCCCACCAGCTGATGGGCAACAGCAGCAGCCCCCCCCCACCAGCTGATGGGCAACAGCAGCAGCCCCACCAGCTGATGGGCAACAGCAGCAGCCCCCCCGCTGATGGGCAACAGCAGCAGCCCCCCCGCTGATGGGCAACAGCAGCAGCCCCCCCGCTGATGGGCAACAGCAGCAGCCCCCCCGCTGATGGGCAACAGCAGCAGCCCCCCCGCTGATGGGCAACAGCAGCAGCCCCCCCGCTGATGGGCAACAGCAGCAGCCCCCCCGCTGATGGGCAACAGCAGCAGCCCCCCCGCTGATGGGCAACAGCAGCAGCCCCCCCGCTGATGGGCAACAGCAGCAGCCCCCCCCGCTGATGGGCAACAGCAGCAGCCCCCCCGCTGATGGGCAACAGCAGCAGCCCCCCCCCCACCAGCTGATGGGCAGCAGCCCCCCCCCCACCAGCTGATGGGCAACAGCAGCAGCCCCCCCCCACCAGCTGATGGGCAACAGCAGCAGCCCCCCCCCCACCAGCTGATGGGCAACAGCAGCAGCCCCCCCCCCCACCAGCTGATGGGCAACAGCAGCAGCCCCCCCCCCCACCAGCTGATGGGCAACAGCAGCAGCCCCCCCCCCCCACCAGCTGATGGGCAACAGCAGCAGCCCCCCCCCCCACCAGCTGATGGGCAACAGCAGCAGCCCCCCCCCCCCCACCAGCTGATGGGCAACAGCAGCAGCCCCCCCCCCCACCAGCTGATGGGCAACAGCAGCAGCCCCCCCCCCCCCCACCAGCTGATGGGCAACAGCAGCAGCCCCCCCCCCCCCCACCAGCTGATGGGCAACAGCAGCAGCCCCCCCCCCCACCAGCTGATGGGCAACAGCAGCAGCCCCCCCCCCCCAGCTGATGGGCAGCAGCGCCCCCTGCCACCCCAAGACAGGCTGTGACTTGCAGAGGTTCCCATGTAAGTGTCAGCTCTGTGTGCCGTCCCTGCCCTTTATGTGAGTGGGTGAGTGCACGGCCTGGCTGTCTGCTCTTACGTCTGTGCTAACGCTGTGTGAACAGGGCCAACGTCTGGGGTTCTGTCAGACAGTGGCACCACCTGACAGCTGCAGACTGCAGCGAGGTGACCGTTGTCCTCCATTTGTGTACTTTGCTTTTTGAAGTGTCGTCTTTTCAGACCGGCACCAGAATATATCAACCTACAAAGAGCGATAGTGTAACTATGAGGAGGGTGCGTTACTGCGCAGAGCGTGCACACACGAGTGAGAGGAGCAACGAGACTTGGGGCGTGAAAGAAAACTGCTCCTCTTTTCTTTCACTAGTATGGTTACACACATTGTTGTGCTCGTCTGGAAAGACACGAAGGATACGATATATAATTGAGATTTTAAAAAAAGTGTTTGCTTTTTTTTGTTTTGTTTTTTTTTATTTATTTTCTTTTATTTGGGGTGGGGGGGGGGGGGTATATATTTTTCTTCCTTGACATGAGGTCCTCCTAAAGATCAATGTGACCAGCCCCATAGATTGTGATGGGGATACATGTTCTCTCTGTGAAAAAACACTGCACCGTCTGAACGAGGCCTAAGGCGCCTTCTCGCGCTTCAGTGCCCATTGACACAAGTTGGGGAGGTTCCTGAGCAATCCATCCAGAGATCGTTCTCAGCAGGCGGAGGTGATTTTCGGGACCCGCAGTGATGTCATACATGGTCTGATCAGTGATGTCATGGCAATGTTCTGAAGTCGTTGGGTTGGGTTGATTTTGAGTTGGTATATTTTCTGACTCCAGTATTAAAAAAAATACATCCATTACTGACATTGGCTAATTAAATGTTAGTAATATAAACACTTATTAGTTGTAGTGGGGGAAAAATGTGATCAGGATCGGGGAACCTTTGCTTTCTGACTCCTAAATCATGTGTCGCCATACAGGAATACCGCAATGATGTCACAACGTATAAAGGCACCCAGTGATGTCCTATCATAGGGAGACGGCAGGCCGTGCATGTCTGAGTGCAGGGACAAGTGACTATTCCCATCATTCCTGTAGGCTCCGCACCTGTCAGTCACAAGATGCATGAAATTCCGATAGATGCAGGGAGGTATAGGAGTCACATCTTGTATGAATTTACACAGATACCATCGAAAACATTTATGTGCTAAACTTGTGCATGACTGAATATATGTAGAACAGGTGTAATAATCTCACTGATCAGTTTTTTACATCAGTATGTCTAAGCCAAAGACAAGAGTGGGTGATCAATGCAGAAGTGGTGCCGTGTCTCTATTATACTTTCCTCTGAATATTCCATTCCTGGTTTTGGCTTATAAATGCTGATGTAAAATGCTCAGTGTGTGATTGTAGTCTTCTCCTGTATCCAGCACCCCTCTGGTCCTCTTCTGAGTCACATAACGGAAGTTCACACCTTCTGGGTCACACTGTGCTCTGCGTGACCTGGAAGTGGGTTCTACAATGTAAGCCTATGGCGCGTCAGAACAAGGCTCCATAGCCTTACATTGTGAAAGAGTCCTCCGGCTCACATATAGAAGCGCGGTGTGATCCGGGAAGTCAGAATAGCCGCCATGTGACCCCAAAGAGGGTCCAAGAATATTCACCAGATTTCCAGCACAGCTACAATCACCTGGAATATGCAGTTCAGTTCTGGGCATCAGTTGGTAAAAAGAATAGACTGGAGCTAGAAAAGGTAGAAAGAAGAGGCACAAGACTGGTCAGGGACATGGAGGATATTGGTTAAGAGGAAAAATTAAAAGCATTTTAGTCTTGAGAAGAGATGAATAAGAGGGGTCATTATTAACTTGTACAAGTACATAAGTGGCCCATACAGGAAATATGAGCAAGCAAAAGCTGTTTCATGTAAACCCCCTCAAAATATAAGGGGACACTCCCTCCATCTGGAGCAAAACAGGCTCCCTCTCCCTTAGGCCTGTTTCACACATCAGTTTTTTCTGTCAGTCCAAATCCGCCAAAATAGCGGAAAACGGATCGGCAGGCGGATGTACGGATCCGCCGATGGTAAAAATTTAAAGGAACCGCGGCAGGGAAAAATAAAAAAAAATTAATACCGGTCATCTCGCGGGATGGGGCTGGAGATCACGCGGTCATCTCGTGGGATGGGGCTCGTGTGACCATGTCGCGCAGTGGGGCTGGAGATCGGTCATCGCGCGATCAGAGATGGGGGTTGGAGATCCCATCGCGTGAAAGGAATGGAGGTTGCGGGTAAGGAGAGAGAGAGATGAATTTTCAACCAGGAGTGAGACTTTTTTCGGGGTTAAAAGGCAAAAATGTGGATCTGGACTGCAAAAAAAAAACGTTGCATGGTCCGTTCGGTGATCTCTGCGGACGCCAAAATTTTGGCGGATCCGCAGAAATACGGATGCAACGGACAGTCATCAGTCAAAATCCGCCGATAATGAAAGTCTATGGGGAAAAAAACGGATCCACAAGGAAAATTGGCGGATCCGTTTTTTTCACAAAACGGCGGATCTTGACTGTGAAAAACTGAAGTGTGAAACAGGCCTTAGACAGCAGGTCTGTACTGTGAGAGCTATAATCTGTGGAATTGTTCCTGGACCTACACAACATGGCAAGTCCTTTTTTTTTTTTTTTTTTTTTTTTTTTTTTTTTTTTCCCCATTGTGTATATCCGATCTTCGTTGTTTCTGACTTTTTCTCGCCTATAACTAGATGTGCAGCCTTGTTTCTCTGTATGGGTCTTTCTCGTTTGATACTTGGTTGGCTGGCACTCCACATTCCATAAGTGGTGCCCACTCGTGTTAGGACCTCCATACATGCAGCACTGTTCTCAGTGTTTATATAGTTGCTTCAAGAAAGGCGTGTAAGTCCACGTTCAGGCCATGAGGGATGTGATAGCGTCTGGTGTGAGCAGGTATAACCTTCTGCCCGGGGATGAAGCCGGCTGTCTGGGCTCACGTGACTGCTGGTTATGAAATAATCCTCTTGTGATGTCATATGTTATACAACTAGCACCCGGGAGAGCAGAGGAGGGCGAGGGTATCGCCGGTGTGTCCGCTCCTGGATTACACTGTAACTCACTCATTGTGTGCTCTCATTATGTCTGAATTTGTCTTTCTACCCTCAATATTTCAGCATCTTCTAGCACACCATGATAAAACAAAAACATACGATACCATAGACTATAATGGGCTGCGTATTCTGTCCATGAAAAAATGGGGCTAGAACCACCTACGTGACACCGATGTCTGTGTGAGGCCTGGATTTGGGAATTGTGCACCATGTAAATCCCCATTCCCAATGCTTGTTCTGATACGAGTTCCCCTCTTGCAGATCCCGGTGACTTGACACTTCGTGTTTACAGAGCAGAGTCCTATGCCGCACTATTTGAGTATGGGAAAGCACATGAGGATCTGGACTTCGTCCTTTCAAAGCAACGTGACTGGCCAGAGGTGAGAACATGTGAGGAAATGTCCTCTCTGAATTATCTTGAGAGATGTAACTTAGAGTGGTTTTGGTATTGTAACTTTACAGCACATGAGAGGGGGCTGTCCGAGTACTTGTGCAGTGCCACATTCCCACCTAATTTTTGCCTTTAGCTTGTTTTGAGGTAACGTTCAATCACTTTGTTTGCTTCCATAGGTGTACTTCAGGAAAGCCAAAGTACTGCAGGAGACTGGCAATCTGTACGAATCATTAACCTTTTATCTCCAGTGCCTGGCTTTAGATAAGGAGTTTACATCTGCCAGGAGCGAGATAGAGAAGGTAACTGCTCATTGTTTGCGATTTGTCTGATCGCCTCTATAAAGTCTATAATGTTCTGCCTGCCATGTGCCCCGTAGTAAATCTGGCTTTCCCTTTACCGTGCGCCTCATGAAGTATAGCATTGCTGGAAAGCTGGCATGTAAAGTAGCTTTTCATATGAGCTAATAAGTTCAACCAGTATTAGGCCGAGGATTAAGACATGATAAAGTCGTACGTTGAGGTTGTGAATGGATTTCACGTGCTCGCACCATCTAATATGCAGAGCTAAACTGCGTATCTCAAGGAAACAAGAGGCCCATTGATTTCTACATTCATTAAATCCCCAGGTAGAAATGTTTGATCATGCAGAGGACCTACAGGAAGGGGTTCTGAGCCAGGCGACAATTATAAGACTTCACCACTATTGCCCTTATTTTATGTTTTGTGTTTTTATTGTACAATTCTCTTAATGGGAACCTGTCCCCCCCCCCCCCCCCCCCCCCCCCAGGGCGTTAAGTTAAAAGAACCACCTTCCGCAGCACCAAGGCTGCAGTCTGTGAAGGTGGCTCTTCTGTTCTGATCCCCAGGAACGCCAAAATATTAACTTTTATAAATGTCCCCATATCTGTAATACGTCCCATAGGTATGGTGCGTCCCCCTGTAGCAGCCGCCTCCCCGCCGTCAATCATGCCCGCCCTGCGCCGCCTCCTCCTGCCTGGCTTTCGTTACATGGCACAGCACAGGCGCCCGCCGGCAATGGTTCTCGGGCATGCACAGTGCAGGCAGTAGCCTGATGTTAGTGCGGGAACTGACATCAGGCTATCGTGCCTGCGTGTTTCGCAGGCGCCAGATCTCGCCCCGCAGTGTGTTATAATATGTTATGTTATAATGTATTCACACTGCAGGGCTGGGAATCTGAAGCCTGCAAAACACGCACTGCACTGTGCCATGTAACGGCGACAGCAAGGCAGGAGGAGGCGGCGCAGGGCAGGCATGATTGACGGCGGGAAGGCGGCTGCTACAGGGGGACGCACCTTGAAAAATCTGGTGGTTCAGCCCTATCTCCCCTACCTGCACTTTAAGGCCAGGTTCATACTGCGTTAATGCAGTCTGTTAAACGCATAGCGTTGACGGACTGCATTAATGCTATAGCATAACGCGTTCGTTGTGACGGACCCTCTGATGCTGCAGACCGCGTCCAAGGGTCCGTCACAGAATGACGGCACATCGCTAGCGCATGCCGATTATGGCATGTGTTAGCAATGCGCTCATTAATGGGAGTGAATGGCTGCAGTAACGGATTGCGTTACATCGCGTTATGCCACGGTGTAACGCAATCCGTTAAACGGACTGGATTAACGCAGTATGAACCCAGCCTAAGTAAGACTTATTTCAGTCACTGTTTCAGTAAAAATCCCTAATTTTGGCACACAATGAAGCAGATCAAACCATTTGCTTTATACCTCAAAATATTCAAAAAGGTACATTTTAAGGGGGTTGTCCTGTACTTTTTTTTATATTTATGACTCGCCCATCGATCTAATATTGATGATCTATCCTATGGATATCTGGCACCCCACTGATTAGCTATGATCACCTGTAGTGGTGGCTGGATGTAGGCAGTGTAACCGCAGTGCCCCTTACAATGTTTAGTCTCCACCTCTGGGCACTGAAGACAGGCTCTTATTGGAAAGAATAGGCGCTGAGCTTTAGTACCCGGCAGCAGTGTAAACGAGGTATGGAGCTGTGCTGTTCACTCCGTTCATTGCTTACATCCGACTGCCACCTGGGGGCGGTACTGGGTATTGGACCCTCACTAATCTGGTACTGATGACCTATCCAGTCTATAGGCAGTCAATATACAAGACAACCCCTTTAATCTACTGATGTGAGTACGAAGGGTGAAGTACACAACATTGGAAGGTGAGATTCCTGAATCAGATTGAATATTAAACCTCTATTTCGGGTTTATAGGTATATGTTTAATGGTGGGATATGATAAGCGCTGGGTTTTGCCTGCTTCTTGACATTTATAATCCAAGGTTATATTAATACATGATCTGAACCTGCTGCTTGATACCTGATGTAAAGGCCCTGTCGCACTAAGCGAGATCGCTAGCGATATCACTTAAGCGTCACCGATTTTGTGACGCAGCAGCGATATTGCTAGCGATATCGCTATGTGTGATACCTCCGACCGGCTCCCTCGCTGATCGCGCGAGAACGTCCAGGGCCGTTTCTCGTCGGCCGCTTCCTGCTGGCGTGGATGCGGGCGGGAAGACGTCTTCATCGCCGCGTCTGACAGATAAGTAACGACCGCTGCTACGTGGCTGGTGAGATCTGCCTGTTTGGCAGCTCACTAGCGACCATTTAGCGATGCACCAGCGATCCTGACCGGGTCGTATCGCTGGTGCATCGCTAAATGTGACGGTACCCTAAGACTAGTCATTGTACAGAAAATGCTATACAATGATCGCCCTATCAGTCCTGATACATGCCCAGAGGGCCTTTTTTTTTTTTTTTTTTTTTTTTTTTTTTTTTTTATATATATATTGGGCCAGCTGCTGCCTTGCACTCTTCATGGGTTACATCAGTCGCTATGTATTAGCACAATGTCACTATAAACCAGTTCCTGTGGCCGTTCTGCACTAAACGTGGCGGTGTCTATTGATTTCTCCACGCAGATTCTCCGCGACTTCCTCTTTCCTGTTCCAGAAACCATAGAAGATATTCTGCGAGATCTGGAAATAAAGCCTTTGCCAAATCTGCCACCGAAACCTTTTGTATTAGAAACTGATAGAAAAGAAACTACATATCATTTGCACACAAGTCGGGAACAGGTAACTCTCTGAAGCGTGCCTTCATTACGGATTGAATCTCCTGTTATCGCTTGTGCTGTTATTTATACACTAGAGGTGTGCCCAATGCTATCGCATCTGGAGGGATGTGTGTGTGTGTCCCGCAGCTGCCTGCCCACCCACCTCTGTGCAGTCACAGACGGCAGGAAAGAGGGTGGTTTGCGGCCTGTGCTGAAGATGTGAGTATGTGTGTGTATATGTACATGGTTGGCAGGCAGTGGCGGGTCCGGCGACATGACCAGCAGCGGGGGGGTTTAGCGGTGGCAGGGGTCCTGGTGGCAGCCAGCCGGCAGGAAAGACCACGGTTTGCGGCCTGTACTGGAGATGGGGTGCGGCGCAAGCCACAGTCTTTCCTGCCGGCTGTGACAGAGGTGGGTGGGTCGTCAGGCTGCGGCGGGGGGTCCCGGCGGTGTCCCGCTGGTGGTACTGTGGAAGGGCCTAGGTACCACCAGCGGGTGCTATATTGGAATACCCATCACTTGGGTATTCCAATATGGCGGTTGGCGTACTCCCGATGCGGTGGATTGTGGGATTCGGGGACATCCAGACGGAAGTGGATGACAGGCAAATAATAAATATATACGCGCGCGCTGAAGAGCCCGGTGCTGCCCGGGCATAGTTGCTAACTGTGGTTATAACAAATTATAATTATCCTCCATCCCATAGTCCCGTGCCCATATACCCATCATACATATCCACCATCCCATAGGCCCGTGCCCATATACCCATCATACATATCCTCCATCCCATAGTCGAGTGCCCATATACCCATCACACATCCTCCATCCCATAGTCCCATGCCCATATACCCATCATACATATTCGCCATCCCATAGTCGAGTGCACATACACCCATCACCCATCCTTCATCTCATAGTCCCATGCCCATATACCCATCATACATATCCTCCATCCCATAGTCCCGTGCCCATATACCCGTCATACATATCCGCCATCCCATAGTCCAGTGCCCATGTACCCATCACACCACCTCCATCCCATAGTCAACCATTATGACATCATAATGAGAGGCGGGGCTTGCAACCTATGATGACATCAGCGTCGCCATGGCAACCATTATGACATCATAATGAAGGGACGGGGCTTGACACACACACACTTTTTCCACATTATGTAGATAGGGGCAAAAATGTTTGGTGAATTGGAACGCGCGGGGTTAAAATTTCACCTCACAACATAGCTTAGGACACTCTCGGGGTCCAGACGTGTGACTGTGCCAAATTTTTTGGCTGTAGCTGCGACGGTGCGGATGCCAATCCCGGACATACACATATACACACTATATATATATATATATATATATATATATATATATATATATATATAATATATATATATATATATATAATATATATATAATATTAGTGCCTACAAGTAGTATTCAACCCCCTGCAGGTTTGATAAGATGCAAATAAGTTAGAGCCTTCAAACTTCACACAAGATCAGGATTTATTAACAGATGCATAAATCTTACAAACCAAAAAGTTATGTTGCTCAGTTAAATTTTAATAAATCTTAAACATACAAGTGTGGGTCAATTATTATTCAACCCCTAAGTTTAATATTTTGTGGAATAACCCTTGTTTGCAATTACAGCTAATAATCGTCTTTTATAAGACCTGATCAGGCCGGCACAGGTCTCTGGAGTTATCTTGGCCCACTCCTCCATGCAGATCTTCTCCAAGTTATCTAGGTTCTTTGGGTGTCTCATGTGGACTTTAATCTTGAGCTCCTTCCACAAGTTTTCAATTGGGTTAAGGTCAGGAGACTGACTAGGCCACTCCAACACCTTGATTTTTTGCCTCTTGAACCAGGCCTTGGTTTTCTTGGCTGTGTGCTTTGGGTCGTTGTCTTGTTGAAAGATGAAATGACGACCCATCTTAAGATCCTTGATGGAGGAGCGGAGGTTCTTGGCCAAAATCTCCAGGTAGGCCGTGCTATCCATCTTCCCATGGATGCGGACCAGATGGCCAGGCCCCTTGGCTGAGAAACAGCCCCACAGCATGATGCTGCCACCATCATGCTTGACTGTAGGGATGGTATTCTTGGGGTCGTATGCAGTGCCATCCATCCAAACGTCACGTGTGTGGTTGGCACCAAAGATCTCGATCTTGGTCTCATCAGACCAGAGAACCTTGAACCAGTCTGTCTCAGAGTCCTCCAAGTGATCATGAGAAAACTGTAGACGAGCCTTGACATGACGCTTTGAAAGTAAAGGTACCTTACGGGCTCGTCTGGAACGGAGACCATTGCGGTGGAGTACGTTACTTATGGTATTGACTGAAACCAATGTCCCCACAGCCATGAGATCTTCCCGGAGCTCCTTCCTTGTTGTCCTTGGGTTAGCCTTGACTCTTCGGACAAGCCTGGCCTCGGCACAGGAGGAAACTTTCAAAGGCTGTCCAGGCCGTGGAAGGCTAACAGTAGTTCCATAAGCCTTCCACTTCTGGATGATGCTCCCAACAGTGGAGACAGGTAGGCCCAACTCCTTGGAAAGGGTTTTGTACCCCTTGCCAGCCTTGTGACCCTCCACGATCTTGTCTCTGATGGCCTTGGAATGCTCCTTTGTCTTTCCCATGTTGACCATGTATGAGTGCTGTTCACAAGTTTGGGGAGGGTCTTAAATAGTCAGAAAAGGCTGGAAAAAGAGATAATTAATCCAAACATGTGAAGCTCATTGTTCTTTGTGCCTGAAATACTTCTTAATACTTTAGGGGAACCAAACAGAATTCTGGTGGTTTGAGGGGTTGAATAATAAATGACCCTCTGAATAAACTTTTCACAATTTAAAAAAAAATTAAACAAATAACATTCTTTTTTGCTGCAGTGCATTTCACACTTCCAGGCTGATCTACAGTCCAAATGTCACAATGCCAAGTTAATTCCGAATGTGTAAACCTGCTAAATCTGCAGGGGGTTGAATACTACTTGTAGGCAATATATATATATATATATATATATATATATATATATATATATTATATATTTTACACACTTTATAGTCATTTATCAAAAAGGACTGAAAAATGTGGTTACTGTGGGTAAAAGTGATTGGAGCTCAGCCTTAATTTCCTAAACTGATCTGGAAAAATGAGGGCTGCACAGGGAACGGTGGAAAGTCGCTGCATGGCTTTTATAAATTGGGCCTGTTGCTTTACTAGGTGGATCTTCTGTCCCTCATTTACATATATTGATTGAATGTAGGCAAGGTATGTCTTGTGTTAGTTACTCATTTGTGTTCACTTACAGCAGGAGGGCCCACCAGAACTAATGAAGAGCCCGAGCAGTAGTGGCCTGCAGCGTGCACGGTCTGTGCATGTTCTGCATTGTGAGGAGAAGACAGACTCTGAGGAAGGCTTGAAAAGGGTTGCGTCAGAACCCCTCTTATCAAGCCAAGAAAATGGCGCATTGCTAAAAAGAAAGTTTTCCCTCTCTGAGCAAGATGCAAATAGATGTGAAGACGGTCGTAAGAAGCATTTACGTCATGGAGGTAAAAACTCTACAGTAAAGTGAAAAAAAAAAAAAATGAGATGTGACATATCTACCAGTGTATTCTCTATGGGGATGCGGCGATGGCATGTGTGGAGAAAAAAAAATGCTACACAGTAAGAATTCTTTAAAACAAAAGTGTTTTTCATAGTTTGCATTTTGTTAATAAAGTGAATAAACATAGAAAAATCAAATCAATGTATAGTGTGACAACATTTTGCCTTTGTATGCCTATAGAACCCTGGAGATCAATACAGGACAGCTTTGTATGGTGTACTCAAGACCTCTGCCTTATTAGCACATGTAGGCGCTTAAATAGAAACATATTACAAAATATATACACTGCTCAAAAAAATCAAGGGAACAACAGAATATAACTCCAAGTAAATCAAACTTCTGTGAAATCAAACTCTCCACTTAGGGAGCAACACTGATTGACAATCAATTTCACATGCTGTTGTGCAAATGGAATAGACAACAGCTGGAAATCATTGGCAATTATCAAGACACCCTCAATAAAGGAGTGGTTCTGCAGGTGGGGACCACAGACCACATCTCCGCACCAATGCTTTCTGGCTGATGTTTTGGTCACTTTTGAATGTTGGTTGTGCTTTCACACTCATGGTAGCATGAGACGGACTCTGCAACCCACACAAGTGACTCAGGTAGTGCAGCTCATCCAGGACGGCACATCAATGCGAGCTGTGGCAAGAAGGTGTGCTGTGTCTGTCAGCGTAGTGTCCAGAGGCTGGAGGCGCTACCAGGAGACAGGCCAGTACACCAGGAGACGTGGAGAGGTTCGTAGGAGGGCAACAACCCAGCAGCAGGACCGCTACCTCTGCCTTTTTGCAAGGAGGAACAGGAGGAGCACTGCCAGAGCCCTGCAAAATGACCTCCAGCAGGCCACAAATGTGCATGTGTCTGCATAAACTGTTAGGCTATGTGCACACGCTGCAGATTGGTCTGCGGATTTGTATCTGCGGAACCGCAGGTAAGGCTGGTTTCACATTAGCGTTGAAACAACGCTGCGCACTGCGTCGGTAAGCCCCGCCCCGATCTGGCTCCCTGCCCGCCCCATCCGGGATCACCGCCTACTTTCGCATTTGCACGCATGCGATTGGCGCACCCTATCTTTAGCATAGGGTGCGCAGATCATGTGCTGCCAGTGTGAAAGTAGCGTGCTGCGCACTTTTGACGGTGCGCCGTGCGCGCCGAAATGCAATTTCGGCGAACCGTCAAAAGTGCGCAGCACGCTACTTTCACACTGGCAGCGCATGATCTGCACACCCTATGCTAAAGATAAGGTGCGCTGATCGCATGCGTGCAAATGCGATAGTAGGCGGTGATCCCGGATGGGGCGGGCAGGGAGCCGGATCGGGGCGGGGCTTACCGACGCAGTGCACAGCGTTGTTTCAACGCTAATGTGAAACCAGCCTAAAATGACCTGCGGATTGGCCTGCGGTTTTCCCCTGCGTTTTATCACCTCTACAATAGAGGAGATGGTAAACCGCAGTGGAATCCACAGAAAAGTGACGTGTCATTTCTTTCTGCGGATTCAAAGCCGCAGCTTTTCTGCAGTTAAAAATCCGCAGCATATGCACAGCAGATTGTAAATCACATAGTGTACAGCAACATGTAAATCTGTCTGCAGAACTACTGCAGATCCGCAGTGGCCAAAACCGCATCGGATCCGCAGAAAAAAACGCAGCGTGTGCACATAGCCTTAGAAACAGATTCCATGAGGATGGTCTGAGTGCCCAACGTCCACATATGTACTGTGACACATGCGGCTGCGGCGCTGATCAGCTGGTGCGATCCAGGAAGTCAGGTTCCCTCTAAAGCTTATTCGGTAAGCGCTATAGCTTGCTGAATAAGAGGGAACCCGAACAAATTCACTCAACTTTAGTCCAGATCATCTACTGATAATATTTCTGCACCCTGGTTCCTGTTTTTGTGCATGGTTGACTTTATTGCCCTTGTTTCCATTTCAAAGCTATAGCTTTTGTCCACAATTCTTCTATGAAGACTACTTCTGGACAGATTCTTAAAGGATTTAGCTGGGTCCCACTGATTGCTGCAAGTTCTGAGCTGATGGCATAGCTGGACATGTTGCAATTTCAAAGGGAATTTAGCATGATGCTTCTTTCCTTAGCTAACCACTGTGTCTACAGTCCGCAAAGTTGCCTGTTTCGTGGTGCTCCTTCAAAGTGCATGAAGGCACTTTTATCATGAAATCCCAATCTGCTTTAGAATCTTGGCCTTGGTGAACCTTTTGCTGATGCAGTATAACTACATTGTGTTTTGTTGCAGGGCTCAGTCTTGCCATGATGCATGAATGATTTGTGACATGAAAGGTCATCCACATGATCACCTTCTGTAGGATTTTGACTGTTCCTCACCTGGTTTTAAGTCTCCAACACAGCTTTTTTTTTTTTTTTTTTTCAGTTAATGGCTATTGTAACCCACAAGTAAAAATGATGATCATTATCACCTGTTAAAATCGATTACTTGCACACTTGACTGTAATCCTACAAAATCCCTGACTTTGCTTGCACAGGTGTGTCTAGAAAAATTGATGTTGTTTTGAAGGCAAGTGGTGGTCACATCAAATATTGATTTGACTTTAGTTCAGTCATTTTGCATTTTCTTCATTGATAAAAAATAAAAAGGTAGTTTATTTTTAACACATTCCTACTTTTTAGCATTTTCTTCCACTCCAGCCTTAAACTTTTGCACCATACTGTGTGTGTGTGTATTTGCATTTTAGTTTTCAAGCCATAGATGTTGAATGCATTATTCAGAATAGTATATCAATTGTTCAATCTGTAGAATAGATCCTCACTGATCTCATAGTGGTTGCCTAAATTGCCTGATTTTGTGACACCACAGCGATCTCGCCAGCGAGATCGCTGTGTGTGACGGGGATCAGCGATCGGCCCCCCCTGCCGGGTATCGCTGATCGTGCTCAATCGGCCTGGGCCATATTATTTATTTATTTTTTTTTTTTTATCGCTGGTCTCCCGCTGGCCAGCGCGCATCGCTGCGTGTGGCAGCGGGAGCCAACGATCAGCGAGGCTCTCAGCGCTCTAAGCAGGCGCTGGGAGCTGGTCTCTAAGGTAAATATCGGGTTACTAAGCGCGTGCCATCACTTAGTTACTCGATGTGTACCTTAGAAACCTGCGTGCTGGCAGCTCCCGGCGTGAGCACGCAGGTTTCTAAGGTACACATCGGGTAAGTAAGTGAAGCACGCTGCTTAGTAACCCGATATTTACCTTAGAGACCAGCGTCCTCGCTGGTGCTGATCGCTGGTGAAGGTGACTGTTTGGCGGCTCACCAGCGATCATGTAGCGATGCACCAGCGATCCTGACAAGGTCATATCGTTGTCGGGATTGCTGGTGCATCTTTGTGTGACGGGGCCTTAACTCTTAAGACTTCTTGCCTTTTTGGCTAAGGATTATTAAGATCTAGCCTCCACGGCCTGGTAATTATAAAATTCAGCACACTGCAATTATTTCTGTTCTGTTCTAGAAAGCTCGTATGGTGACTTCTCCAGCTTCACAGCAGACCCGTCCACCCTATATAAGCTGATTGATGGAAATGACTTTGAGTGCTCCCTTTGTATGAGGTTAGTGACAGTGTGGCAATACATTGCTATTACAAAATATTACCTGGGGCTGTATCAGGTATTGCATTCAAGTGATAAGGACTGAGCCCCGCAGTACCAGATATAGTCCTTGGACAAGAGGGGCGCTGTTTGTGTGTAGTCTCCAAATGTTGCACAACATCCTGTATGCGGATTAATTTATGACTAGAGATGAGCGAATATTGTAATCGCCGTATTTGCAATATTCACCTAACATAGCCAAACGCCATTGGAGTAAGTTGGAGTGACGTGTGTTTTGGTTGGTATTCAGATTTTTTGTTTTCTGTGTTTGCAGAATGAATTGCTGAGTTCTAAGCACATTATTCCATTTGCAGGTTATTTTATGAGCCTGTGACCACACCTTGTGGGCACACCTTCTGTAAGAAGTGCTTGGAACGCTGCTTGGATCACACACCTCAGTGCCCCCTGTGTAAGCAGAGTTTAGCAGAGGTGAGTGCTCGCTAGTAGATCAGACCTGTCTGTGCAGAGCCGCGGATCCACACCTGAGGAGTGTCTGTAGTCCATACTGCACAATCTCCCCGTCCAGGTGCATATGACCTGTGAAAACCTGTTCATACAGCATCTAGTAATCCATAGAATCTCACACTTTATCACAGTACAAGGAACAGTACATATATTATAACAGTCCTTGTGCTTCCTCTGGGTACGTTCCCATGATCAGTATTTGATGCATTATTAGGTTTCGTCTGTTTTTTACATGTGGTTTTTATCATGCTTTTCATGCTGCAGCTTTCATTTCTTTGGTATGTGCTGCATTAAATTAAGCTTTTGTTTTTTATGTTGTGTACCCTATGACGAAGGCTGGTTTCACATTGGTGTTTCACATACCGGCGTCGGTCTGCGCACGTCCTCCGGTTAGTTCCACCTATGGGCGCATGACGCTGCATGCGGCCTGCGTCCCCTATCTTTAGCATTGGGGACGCAGGCCGTGCGCAGGTATGCGTTTGGCAGTGCATGTGTCCTTTTGACGGTGCGCCAAGCGCACCAAAATGTAACAGGTTGCGTTTGGCGCTGGTCGGCGCACCGTCAAAAGGGTGCATGCCCGCCAAACGCATACCTGCGCACGGCCTGCGTCCCCAATGCTAAAGATAGGGGATGCAGTTCGCATGCAGCGTCATGCGTCCATAGGCGGAGCTAACCGGAGGAAGCGCTGCAAGGGGCGGAGCTTAGCGGCAGCCGTGCGCAGACCAACGCAGGTCTGTGAAACCAGCCTAAGAGTGCAACAAGCGCACTTGAAACGCGTCAGTTACTCATACTTTATTGCGGCAATTCAAGCCATATTAAGAATTTTTACTTCTTGGTGTGCCGTCACCTCCCTTTTTACCTTTATTTTTTATACTTCCCAGTATTTGTCTCTGACAACTTAATTGATGTGCTGATTACATGGTTTTTTTTTTTTTTGGTTTTTTTGTGCATTTCTGCAGCAAAAATGAATATGCTGCTTTTATCTGCAGACTTTCCATGTCTAATACACTTCTAAGGGTAGGTCCGTTTCACAGCGTAAAATGTGGATTAAAAAAAAAGTGCATGGGATTTAAGACCCATCATCCACTTTGGTGTAACTCGAAGGTGCAGCATTTTTTTTTTTTCTCTATGAAAATATTCAACGTTAAAAACTCGTAGTGGGAACTTGACATTAGAGGAGTTTATTTTGTTTTGCGCTTTTTATTTTTTATTATGCAGACATGCATTTTCTTGCCTTTTTCTAAAAAAATCATAAATGCATTAAGTGCGTAGAGGAGAATAAGGCTGGGATCACACATGCGAGAAATACGGCCAAGTCTCGCATGGTAATACCCGGCACTGCCGCGGGCATTCAGGAGCGGAGCGTGCGGCTGCATAGAAATAAATGGAGCCGCACACTCTGCTCCCGAGTGCTGACAGCAGTGCCGGGTATTACCATGCGAGACTCGGCCGTATTCCTCGCATGTGTGATCCCAGCCTAATGATAAAAAGCTATCAAATAGTGCTGGGGTCTGTAAATCCACTCTTATCCTAGTTAAGTCTTGAGGGTTTGCTAAGCATTTTGCTGCCCTCTTGTGGCCATGTTTGGGATCTTATGCCAATTATGAAAACATTGCCACATGTGGCCCATTGCTGATCTTGTGGACTTTTTGTGAATTCCTGCTTTTAACATTATTTCTTTGGCCTTAGTATCTGGCACGCAGAACCTTCAATGTGACCTTCTTGTTGGAAGAATTAATTAAGCAATATCTTCCTGAAGAGTTATGCGAGAGGAAAAGACTTCATGAAGAAGAAACCATAGAACTATCAGAGTAATTATATTGAGTTTGTTTTATGTGTAACGTTGCTTTGTATTTATTCTCGGAGCGGGATTAAGGGTGATGGTGCAAAGAAATCCTGATGTGAGACACCCTTTCCACCACCCCCATATTTTAAATATATACATACTGATCTACATTCAAATAGCAGCACCAAGAAGGAAGTCGTGGAATTTTGGAACTATCAGGATGGATAGACATGTTCATGATATACAAATGACTGAAACTTTTGTATCCAGTTTTAACTTCTTGATTTGTTCAGCATCGAGAATTGGCGCCATGTGCAGAAATTTGGCTGCTATCGATGAAGTTTAGTGGTTGTCTGAGGAATGTTCTGCTGTGCGGAGTGCACTTGGTCAAAATCATCAAGATCCACTGCTGGCCGCTCCTTCTGTAATTGCCAACCAATAAATCTTAATGGATCTGGAGATGCAGCAGGCCATGGTAGCACGTTTAGGCCACGCAGGCTCCTCACATTTCTGCACAAGGAATTCAAACTAGATGAAATGTTTCACTTTTCTTTTTTTATATCTTGCATATCCTTAACATGTCTATGCATCTTCTGATTTCCATGATTACCGGACTTTTCTTTTTTGCTGTGGTGTTTTGTTTTTTGTTTTTTTTTTTTTTTTTTTGTAGCTAGAACACTACATAGCTCTCCACTCTTAGTAGTGGGTAATAAAACCTCTGGGCTGCATGGCGAAATGCAGAGGGCCAGAGCTGGCAATTGACAGAAGCTGTGAAGCAAAGCTGTGAGGGGTCTAGGTGGGTGTATCAGCAGGTAGAGCAGAAGTTACCCAGGCAGAAACACTACCACAATATAGCAGACAGTCTGGGATCTATAGTTTGAGGACCAGGTTATATATATTGTATTATATAGGGGTCACTAAAGAATGGTTTGCATGGCAGCTCTTGTCACCCTGGGGTCTGTAATGTGTCTATAGGCTGTTTTATAGAAGAAAGAGGGTTGTCAAAACTGTGTAGCAAATGTTGCCTTGACCAGAGTGACTGCCCAGAGGACGTAGTTGCTGCGTCGCATAGTGTAGAGCACTTCTCTAAAAGATCATGCAGAGGGATCTTGACCCACAAGGGGCCGCCGAGTTGGCTTAAGTTCCCACAATGAGTTTGTCACACTGCTCAACAAGTGCAAAATCTCACAATTCCAGAAAAGTGGATGGGATTTATAAAAAAAAAAAATCTCATACACTCTGGTTTTTGGTTGTTTTTTGCGCTACGTAAACTGACCGGCGTTGCAGGTTTGAAATCCCCAATATGTCAATTTCTCTTGTGAGTATGCAGTTTTATGTGGTGGTCTTCCCCATGATGTTGCATTAAATGCGGAAAATCTGCAGCTGAAAAGCATGTAATCTGCACGTGACTGTATCAAGAAAGGATTTGTCAAAGGAAAATACTAGGAAATAATATTTAAAACGTGACATGCCAAAAAGACAAACTGCAGCGTTAACGCGATAAGACGCAAGTCTCTTAATTTACCGAATAGGCGGTATAAGACCCATGTAATGAAAAGATTTTGTTTCTTGCTAAAGAGTTTAGTTGGACAACACATAAACAGTCTAAGTAGTCATACGTAGACGAACGCCATCTTGCCTGCCTTACAGGCATGCCAATGCTTCCATAGCTCTTGCCTCTGGCGCTGCCAATCCTTTCTCTTGGCGACTTTGCTGCCCTCTGATACCACTGATGGCGACATCACTGCAGCAGCCCAGATTTAGGCAGGAGATCCTCACTCTGCTGCACGGGTATGGATGTTGTGGCGGCCTTGGGGCACAAGCTCTGGGTCACCTCCCAGTTAATGCTATATGTAGAACGTGCCTCATCAGATACAAAATACTCATCACCTTTTTTCCTTTTAATTTAGCTTAACAAAAAATGTGCCTATGTTTGTATGCACCATGGCCTATCCTACCGTGCCTTGTCCTCTTCACGTGTTTGAACCACGATACCGACTCATGATTCGGAGATGTATGGAGACCGGTACGAAGCAATTCGGAATGTGCATCAGTGACCCTGAAAAGAGGTAATTCTGCGTGTAATAAAGAAAATATAACCTGCCTATATACACACACACAGTGAAGCAAAACTGAAAAAAATACATACGGTTTTTATACTGAGTGTAGTTCTGGCCATTAGCTCAGACTGACATTTCAGTGTTTTTGCAGTCGGAGTATGGATTGTGATGGATGGACCGCCCATGGGTCTCCTGACCCAGACTCAACAGCAACATAGGCATAGATGAGGCTGGCAAGCTCTGATCAGAGGACTTTCAACCAATCTGTGCATCACAGTCAGAACTTAGGTGAATCTGGCTTTAAAGTCATTGCTCAGAAATGTCTACCATCCGCACGCAGCAGCATACACCTTTTCACAGTGTTTATATGTACCTGCTGTGGTGATATAATTCTTTGCAAAGGATGAAATCCATAGGAAAACTCCATGTCTGTAGCCTGCAGCATATAGACATATACACCAGACAAGCCTAAATGTTGTTGCTGTGTAATGCTGACGTCTGGCCATGTACGGACCACCTTGTCAGCGCAGATTGTGATGTACCATATCCTCCTTCAGTTTTGCAGATTATGGTTGCATGCTGCAGATTCGGAACGTACATTTTCTCCCCGATGGTCGCTCTGTGGTTGATACAGTTGGAGGAAAAAGGTTTCAGGTTTTAAATCGAGGCATGAGGGATGGTTACTGCACCGCTGACATTGACTACTTGACTGACACTCAGGTAAGTCATCGTTTGTTCCTCTCGGACTTCAAATCATTGATGTTTACTTTGCGTATATGGAAAGACTGAAAATCTGACTTTCGTGGTAATCCTAATTTTATGGATAGGTTGATGAAGAACTGCAGCAGCTCAGAGAACTTCATGATGCCGTCTACACTCAGGCTTGTCACTGGTTCCAGAACCTCAGATACAGATTTCGAAGCCAAATCCTTCATCATTTTGGCTCCATGCCGGAGAAAGAGGACAATATACAGGTACATGTAGGCTGTGTCTGGATAAACTCTGATCACTATGCATGCACTTCAGATAAAAGGTGACACATTAAAGTGAGTAGGGTAACTCTGTAATATCTTACATCATAAATGGTAAAGTTATGGTGCAGATATGGACGATGTAAACGATGAAAAGGCTGCATCACTTCATGAGCACCACCATGTGCTTGAAGAGATGATTTTGCCTTCATTGCTTTAACAACTTTCCAACGTCTGTTGCATACTTATGGCGCTTGTTGGGTGCTGGTGTGTTTGGGCTCAGGAGGTGAGCCTTCACCATGCCTGGCAGATGTTGGCAATGTTACTCAACTGGCATCTACCTGTAACAGCAATTGCTGCTGTTAACCTCTTAAATGTAGCTGTCAGTCTGACGGCATTTAAGGTGCGTGGTCCTGTGGATGCACCATTCCGCACGCCCATCGTATCCTTCCAAAGCGATCACAGGGTGTCAATGGATTGTTATATTGCAGTATATAGAACACTGGTTCAAGTCCTCTTTTTGACGGTGCGCCGGCGCAACCAAACTGCAGCAGGTTGCGCAGGTCGGCGCACCGTCAAAAGGACGCATGCGCCGCCAAACGCATACTGCGCACGGCCTGCGCCCCCAGTGCTAAAGATAGGGGGGCGCATGCAGCGTCATGCGCCGGTAGGCGGAGCTACCAGCGGGGGCGGGGCTTAGTGGCGGCCGTGCGCAGGCCGTCGCTGCGCTCAAAAATGCTAGTGTGAAACTAGCCTTAGGGAACTAAAAAAAAAAAAAAAAAAATCTAAAAATTTGAATTGCTCAAATAGGAGTGTATTCTCTTTTTGTCTTTTCTCATTCTCGGGTTCTCTACCAGAGGCCTGGGAATTTGCGGGTTTTGTGCAGGATCTTGGTTGTTCCCAACATTGCGCTTTTCTGGACAGCGAGCTCAGATGTTGCTCCTGGGATCTGTTGTAGCCATTCTTCCAACTTAGGAGCACTTGGAGCAGTGACCACTATCACCACTTGAATCACTGTTGCCTTCACCTTCCACATCTTCTCCAGTTCTCCTTTGAGGCCCTGGTATATCTCGAGCTTCTCATACTCCTTTCTGCTGTTGCTGTCACTTGTCACTGCCACATCTATTAGCATTGCCGTCTACTATGACAATGTCTGATTAGCCAACACCTGCTTATCCATCTGGATGTTGAAGTCCCACAGGGTTTTAGCCCTTTCCTTCTCCACCACTTTCTCTGGGGTCTCCCACCTGGACTTTTAGGGGGACTTGGCCCATATGCTGTGCAGATGTTCCTGCATACTTGGTTGTGGCGTTCAGTATACGCTGTTCCTGCTTGCATTTTGCATCCCGCCACTCTGTGTTGGATGGTTTCTGAGGTTTCTTTGCATAGTCTGCACCTTTGGTCTTGTCTTGTTTGATAGATTCCTGCTTCTTTTGTTCTTGTACTTAGTGCTTGCTCTTCTGCCGCTATGATTAGTGCATCTGTGCTGTCTCTGAGTCCAGCTGTCTCCAGCCATTGGTAGCATTTCTCCATGTCAGCCACTTCCATTATCTGTTGATGGTACATTCCATGCAGCAGCTTGTCTTGCCATGGCGCTTTATGTTCCTGTTCTTCCTTACAGATCTGTTGTTGTTGCTGCTTTAGGCTTTCTCTCAGCATCTGATCTTTTGATGCCGTTTTTCGGATGTATTCCTGGATACTCCTTGTTTCATCCATGATGGTGGCTTGGATGCTTATCAAGCCTTGACCACCCTCCTTTCTGTTGGTATACAATCTTTGGGTGCTAGACCTAGGGTGGAGACCTCCATGCATTGTGAGGAGCTTTCGTGTCTTCACATCTGCAGCTTCCATCTCTTCTTTTGGCCAGCACACTATGCCAGCAGGGTATCTGATAACTGGCAGGGCATATGTATTGATGGTGTGAATTTTATCATTCATTCATTATTCCCATTGAGCTGGATCTTCAGGACCTGTTTTACCCTTTGATGGTATTTGGATGTTGCGGCTTTCCTTGCCTTTTCATTATGGGATGTCGAGGTACTTCTAACATGACTGTACATCTGCTATATGCCTTGCTGGTAATTCCACTCCATCAGTCTTGACTACCTTGCCTCTCTTTACCAACCGGCCGCACTTCTCCTGTCCGAAGGACGTCCCGATGTCTTCGCTGTAGATCCTTGTCAGGTGGATCAGTGAATTGATGTCTCGTTCGTTTTTTGAATACAGCTTGATGTTATCCATGTAGAGGAGGTAGCTGATGGTGCTTTCACTCTTGAACTTGTATCCATAGCCAGACTCTGTAATTATCTGACTGAGGAGGTTCAAGCCTATGCAGAACAGCAATGGGGACAGTGCATCACCTTGGTAGATGCCGCATTTGATGGACATTTGTGATAGTTGTTTTGAGATGACTTCCAGTGTTGTTCTCCATAGCCCCATTGAGTTTCCGAGGAAGGTTCTTAATTTCCTGTTGACATTGTCGAGAGCCAAGCAGTCACAGATCCATGTGTGTGGCATTGAGTCATATGCTTTCCTGTTGTCAATCCAGGATGTGCTGAGATTGGTCTATCTATTAGGAGCTGGTGCTTAGAGCCTCTAGTGTTGGTCCCAATGCCTTTCTGAGCTGGATTCATGTACTGGTTCATATGATTCTGTAGCTTGGTGGCTATGATGCCGGACAGGATTTTCCATGTTATAAGACAGGTTATTGGGTAGTAGTTGGATGGAACTGTTCCTTTGTGAGGATCCATCATGATGTGTTGGCCAAGCTGGGTGGTAGCCTTCTTCTAGTGGTTGGTTCATCTGCTTTGCCATTCGTTCATGTACCGCTATTAATTTTTTTAGCCGGTAGGTGTGGATCATGTCTGGGCCAGGTGCTGTCCAGCTCTTCATGTTCTTGTCCTGCTGTTGATGTCTGCTTCTGTAATGGTGACTGACTCTCGCTCTAGGTCGTTGCTGTGTTTCATTCTCAAATCTTGCAGCCACATTGCACTTGTGTTGTGTATTATTTTTTTTTTTTTTTTTTTTTTTTTTTTTTTTTCCTTCTCCCATATG
The DNA here is from genome assembly GCF_039654945.1 of Dendrobates tinctorius. Lineage (NCBI taxonomy): Eukaryota > Metazoa > Chordata > Amphibia > Anura > Dendrobatidae > Dendrobates > Dendrobates tinctorius. The sequence continues at coordinate 20,131,425 of NW_027361747.1, read as the reverse complement.
TTCCTCCAGTATTGTTCAGTCTCTGCTATTGGTGGAGTTGCTGCCTTTGTGCTATTGTTCTGTAGTTGGGAGTACACCTTAGATGATTCTCTGGAGAACAGGGTATTTTCTTGGCCTCAGCTTCTCTAGTGTATCTCCCTAGTCTTGCAGCGAGTGCGGTGAGCCTTTGTTTAGCAGTCTCTAGAGTTTCAGTTGGGGTCAAACCTTTGTACCTGTCCAGCTTGGTCTTATTCTTGACCTTTACACCCTTCTGTATTTCTGTTAATTGTCTGACTTCCCTTTGTGTCACCTTGATCTTTGTCTCCAGTCTTCTTTTCCAAGGGGGCACGTACTTCTGTTCTTGCTGGTTGAATAGCCAAGCATTTCCATGATTGCTGAGGCAGTAGCATAGATCAGTTTATTAGTTTGCGTAATTGTGATGGTAGGTATTGATGCAAGTGCTCTATTGGCATATTCTAGCATACTGTCTGGGGTTGTTCCTTTGCTGGGCCTTGGCAGTCGATCTCTGGTATTAATGGTATTTTGATTATGAAAGATCTTCTGTTTCAGATCAGCTGCAGTGCTCTCTATTTGCAGGATTGGATCAGGATTTTCGGGGTTGCACGTTCTTCCAGGTGTTCATGTGGGATAGATCTGCAGTGCAGTTCTTCTCAAGTTGTGAGAATCAGGGCTGTGGAGTCGGTAAGCCAAACCTGCGACTCCGACTCCTCAATTTCCCTTACACCGACTCCGACTCCAACTCCGACTCCACGACTCCGACTCCCACACATATTGCTTATATTTAAGTGAAAAATTTATTGTAGTACAATGTGAACCTCAGACATTTAATCATTTTTATGATCCCATAAACAAGATATTTAGATAGAACAGAATATATATTGGTGTACTACCCGGTTTTCATTCTTTTTGGTACAGATACGATATGGATAGACAGATATGGATAAATGGATAGATAGAGCAGATTTCTAATCTGCTTTTGCTATTGAAAACATTATCTATGAGCTCAAAAACCTTTCAGGTGATGCGGTTTTTTTAAAAAGATGATCAGCTTTTGCAGCTGAAAAACGTATCCTCAAAAAACACAGGAAAAACGCTGTGTGTGAATGTAGCCTTAGATGAGGAATAGAACAGCCATTTATAGGACATTTCATGACTTTCCCAAATTCCTATGAAAAAATATTCAGCACATCCTGCATTGAATTACTGTACCCAATTTATTATATATTTTAGGAGTCTGAGTCGGTCCATTTTATACCGACTCCAACTCCGACTCCGACTCCACCAAAATGAGCACCGACCACGACTCCGACTCCACAGCCCTGGTGAGAATAGCTTTCTCTTTATGACATTGAAACATTGGGTGACTAGTTGTTTCTCAGTCAGTGGACATGCAGGTCTTGTATCCATCCAGAGTTTCCTCACAATTCATATAGCCTCTTTCATTTGGCCTACTGCTGTAGTAGCATTTCATCAGATCCAGGCTCTCTTGCCTTGTTCATGTATGGTTTGTTCCAGTAGCCCATTTATCAGATTGTCCTGGTTCTTCAGCATCTGACGCGGAATTGTTAATCCGGGCGACGTCCGAGCCGGCATGACTTTGTTCGTGGCTCTCATGTTTGAGGTAGGCACTAGTCTTGCTCAAGTACCTCTACTGGTATAATAATTCCAACTCAACTGGGATTTGAACCCCAATCTCCCCACGGTGGTGGTTGTGCACTTTAACCATTACACTGGAACAGCCACCTAAGGTACGTATAATTGCGTTGGGAACCTAGGTATTATTTATATAGCACCATTGATTCCATGGTGCTGTACATGAGAAGGGGGTTACATACAAATTACAGATATCACTTACAGTAAACAGAAACAATAATAGACTGATACAGAGGGGAGAGGACTCTACCCTTGCGGGCTTCCATTCTACAGGATGGGGGGGGGGGGGGGGAGATTGCAGCAGCTCCGGTGATCGTGAGGCAGTAGTTCCGGTAGTGGTGAGGAGGCATTGCAGGCTGTAAGCTTTATTGAAGAGGTGGGTTTTCAGGTTCTGTGTGAAGGATCCGAATGTGGTTGATCGTCGGATGTGTTGGGACACAGAATTCCAGAGGATGGGAGATATTCGGGAGAAATCTTGGAGGCGATTAGGTGAGGAGCGAATAAGGGAGGAGAAGAGAAGGAGGTCTTCTGAGGACTGGAGATTACGTGAGGGAAGATATCGGGAGATTAGCTCAGAGATATAGGAAGGGGACCGGTTATGGATGGCTTTGTAGGTCAGTATTAGTAATTTGAACTGAATACGCTGAGGGAATGGGAGCCAGTGAAGAGATTTGCAGAGGGGAGAAGAGGAAAAGTATCGAGGAGAGAGATGAATTAGTCGGGCAGCAGAGTTAAGGATGGACCAGAGAGGTGCGAGAGTGTTGGCAGAGAGACCACAAAAGGATGTTTCAGTGTAATTGAGGCGGGAGATGATGAGGGCATGCACAAGCATTTTAGTAGATTGAGAGTTGAGGAAAGGATAGATTCTGGAAATATTTTTGAGCTGTAAGTGGAAAGAGCTTAGATGTGCAGTTTGAAGGACAGAGCAGAGTCAAGGGTTACTCCGAGGCAGCGGACTTCCGGTATGAGGGAAACCGTGATGTCATTGATTGTGATACATCAGGTAAGGAAGATCTGTGAGATGGGGGAAATATTTATTTAATTTTTCCACAGGGCAGAGCTGGGATTTGTACCTCTGTCAGTGTGTGTGTGTGTGTGTATGTATATGTATATATATATATATTATATATATATATTATGGACAAAAAGTTTGGACACACCTCATTCAAAGGGTTTTCTTTTCATGACTATGAAAGTTTGTAGATTCACTCTGAAGGCATCAAAACTATGAATTAACACATGTGGAATTATATAATTAACAAAAAAAAGTGTGAAACAACTGTAAAAATATGTCTTATATTCTAGTTTCTTCAACGCAGCCACCTTTTTGCTTTGATTACTGCTTTGCACACTCTTAGCATTCACTTGATGAGCTTCAAGAGGTAGTCACCGGAAATGGTCTTCCAACAGTCTTGAAGGAGTTCCCAGAGATGCTTAGCAATTGTTGGCCCTTTTGCCTTCACTCTGCGGTGCAGCTCACCCCAAACCATCTCGATTGGGTTCAGGTCTGGTGACTGTGGAGGCCAGGTCATCTGGCGTAGCACCCCATCACTCTCCTCCTTGGTCAAATAGCCCTTACACAGCCTGGAGGTGTGTTTGGGGTCATTGTCCTGTTGAAAAATAAATGATGGTCCAACTAAACGCAATCTGGATAGCATGCCGCTGCAAGATGCTGTGGTAGCCATGCTGTTTCAGTATGTCTTCAGTTTTGAATAAATCCCCAACAGTGTCACCAGCAAAGCACCCCCACACCATCACACCTCCATGCTTCACGGTGGGAACCAGGCATGTAGAGTCCATCCGTTCACCTTTTCTGCGTCGCACAAAGACACGGTGGTTGGAACCAAAGATCTCAAATTTGGACTCCTCAGACCAAAGCACAGAGTTCCACTGGTCTGTCCATTCCTTGTGTTCTTTAGCCCAAAACAAGTCTCTTCTGCTTGTTGCCTGTCCTTAGTAGTGGTTTCCTAGCAGCTATTTTACCATGAAGGCCTGCTGCACAAAGTGTCCTCTTAGCAGTTGTTGTAGAGATGTGTCTGCTGATAGAACTCTGTGTGGCATTGACCTGGTCTCTAATCTGAGCTGCTGTTAACCTGCGATTTCTGAGGCTGGTGACTCGGATGAACTTATCCTCTGCAGCAGAGGTGACTCTTGGTCTTCCTTTCCTGGGGCGGTCCTCATGTGAGCCAGTTTCTTTGTAGCGCTTGATAGTTTTTGCCACTGCACTCAAAAGTTTTCCCAATTTTTCAGCCTGACTGACCTTCATTTCTTAAAGTAATGATGGCCACTTGTTTTTCTTCACTTAGCTGCTTTTTTTTTCTTGCCATAATACAAATTCTAACAGTCTATTCAGTAGGATTATCAGCTGTGTTTCCACCAGACTTCTGCACAACACAACTGATGGTCCCAACCCCAGGCAAGAAATCCCAGTTAATAAACCTGACTTGGGCACACCTGTGAAGTGAAAACCATTTCCGGTGACTACCTTTTGAAGCTCATCAAGAGAATGACTTTGATTACTGCTTTGCACACTCTTGGCAAAGGTGGTTGCTTTGAAGAACCTAGAATATAAGACAAACAGTATTTTCAGTTTCACACTTTTTTGTTAATTATATAATTCCACATGTGTAAATTCATAGTTTTGATGCCTTCAGAGTGGATCTACAATATTCATAGTCATGAAAATAAAGAAATCTCTCTGAATGAGAAGGTGTGTCCAAACTTTTGGTCTGTACTGTAATATTAAAATATGCTATTTTTACCGACCATGGCAGTACCCCGTATGTGGGTGTAAACTACTGTTTGAGGGATCGGATGGGAAGGAGCGATACTTGGCATTTAGAACGCAGATTCCGTTTGAATAGATTGTGGACTTCATTAGCCGATCCCCTGAGGTGTCAGATCAGCAGAAACTTCCACAAGTGACCCTATATTGGATACTCTGTGAAATGTAACAAAAATAAAGTACATTTAAGTATTTCAAATTTTACTAAATACCTTTTTAATAGGCAATCTTTAGTGCACTTTTTGCCAATCAGGATTTTAAATGTTGTCGTCTCCCAGCTGTGAGGTTGTAGGACGGGCTAATAAAGAGGTCTGCTCGAGACATACGTTGGGTGAGGACAGCGACCTGTCAGGTTTCCTGAACACTTATCCTGTCAGGTTTGGTGGACAGAGGAATAAGTGGAGGAGTGAGTCGGACTAAAGCCAGAGATAAACATAGTCTCAACGAGCTAGAAAAGTTCTCATTGGCCTGACTGTTTATTGGGGGGCAGGAGGATGTTGTGGAGCTCCTGGAATAAGCTATACAAACTGTCTTTAGCCTATCCTTTCTAGATGAGTATAAACTGATATTGGTAACATTTTGGGGTACATAATAATTTTGATCTTTCAGCAATGGCTGGGATTACATTGTGTTCTTATGGGTTTGTGTAAATCTCACACAAATACAATTCAGATGAGACCACCGACGGAACCACTCAGTATAATGAGGCAGATGGAGACACTTTGCACTCCGTTTGCTGTCTGTTCCGGCAGCATCCTTCTTTTCAGGTGTGCACAGATCTGTGGTCGAATCTGTCACCCCTTTTTTGAGATATCATATAATGATATAATTCAATTGTGTGTCACATAAGGATTCTCTTAGTACTTTTACTTCCCCCTGACCCCGCACCTTTCATGCATAAATACCTTTATATCAGTTCAGATGTATGTAAACTGCCGCTGTCCGGTCCACTGGGCGGGGCTTATTCATCTGCTTCCCCCCTCCCTGTCTTGCTCTACACAAGAAGAAATGCGTAGAGCAAGACAGGGAGGGGGGAGCAGTTGAATAAACCCCGCCCAGCGGACCGGACCATGGCAGTTTACATACATCTGAACTGATATAAAGGTATTTATGCATGAAAGGTGCGGGGTCAGGGGGAAGCAAAAGTACTAAGAGAATCCTTATGTGACACACAATTGAATTACATGAGATCTCAAAAAAGGGGTGACAGATTCCCTTTAATACAGGAGTGCAAATGTGTCCGTTTCAGATGTACGCATGACAGTCTGCAGGATAATGTGACTGATCATGGTATGCTGACTGTGCTCTGTACATGATTTAAAAACCAAAAATGGTGCTTCCCATAGCAGCCGTTAAGAGTTTAACTATTATTTTGCAACTGTAAGGTTAAGGAAGAATAATGGCTCCCATTTTGCTTTCAGGGCTCCCCCAGTGGACCAGCGTGGTGCTGGTGGCTCCTTGCTGTGTTACCTGTGGATCCTAGGTATCAGCTCTCTGTTCTTTCAATGAGATCATTAGAGGACCGTCTACTGAAAATCCAGCATATTCTGACGTATTTTTCTAGAGACCAGACCAAATGACTAACCGCCTGGAGCTTCCTCAAAAGACATCCAGTCCTGACCCTGATCACTGCTGGAGTCTTCGCTGTCTTTGCACATATGTCATTGGTGTGACTCTGGACTATGGTGGATGACTGCCCGATGTGGAATGGATCTGCTTTTTTGTTACAAGAAACCTATTGCACTATGTATAAAGATATCATTTGTTTGTATTTTAAAGACTGTAAACTAATTTGGTATCAATTGAATTATTTGTATACTGCTGCTCTGATCACATGTGAATGAATTGTAAGAGACTGGTCCAGTGGGGAATCTGCTACCTGGTCATCTTTGTGAGGATTATTATTCTTTTATAAAACTATGCAGTATTTGAGTTCTTGCGTCCAGAGTGTTTCTTTCCAGATAAATCGCCAGAAGATGCATTGTCCCATCATTACCCTCTGTAGAGTTTGTGAATTTCACTCCAGTAGAAGTTGGGGTCATCCCTGGCATTTGCAGTATTTTGGTGCACAGTTTTTGCCCAGCTGCTCCACATGTGAACAGTATAGTTCTTGTAAATCCTGTTGGCGCCTGATATAACATGGTGGATTCTCAATGTTTTTATGGCCTTTTGTTTAAACTAGTGGTAAAAGTTTACCAGCATGGTATTTGTAAAGAAGCGGATTAATCACAGCTTTATAATGTCTTTAGTAAAGGCCCTGTCACATTAAGCGAGATCGCTACCGATATCGCTTAAGCGTCACCGATTTTGTGACACAGCAGCGATATTGCTAGCGATATCACTATGTGTGATACTTACCTCCGACCGGCTCCCCCGCTGGTTATCGCTGATCGCGCGAGAACGTCCTGGGCCGTTTCTCATCGACGAGCGACGTGTGGACGCGGGCAGGAGGACGTCTTCATCGACGCGTCTGACAGGTAAGTAACGACCGCTGACTGCTGCTACGTCGCTGGTGAGATCTGCCTGTTTGGCAGCTCTCTAGCAACCATTTAGCGATGCACCAGCGATCCTGACCGGGACATATCATTGTCAGGATCGCTGGTGCATCGCTAAATGTGACGGTGCCCTAACTTAAAGCAACCCCTCACTTTGGCAAATAAGTGACTATATTTTTTTGTAATGTATTGTCACCCTACCTGGTGGCCTTCACTTGGCTCCCACTGTCGCTCCAATCTGGCATCTAAGATGACCTCCAGAGTAGCATGGAGACCAAAGTAGGCTCAAGAGGTAGGCGGATGTCCCCTTATATACCATATAAGATCACACACAGCCCCCCCCCCCACATACAATAGGAGTCCACATAGCTCTCTATATACAGTATGAGCCCCACATAGCCTTCCTATATACATGCAAACATTTTTATTTTACTCCTTTTATATAGCACCATTAATTCTACAGCACATTAGACATCGTTACTGTCCCCATTGGGACTCACAATCTAAAGTATCAGTATGTTTTTGTATCATAGGATGAAACCAGGAAACCCAAGGGAAGAACATATAAACTCCTTGCAGAGGTTGTCCTTGAGGGGCATGGGTTCAATTCCCACCAGCGCTGCAAGAGTATAGTTCTAATCACTGAGCCACTGTGCTGCCAAACATCCCATACACATGTTTAAAAAAAAAAAAAAAAAAAAATCACACATACTGACCTTGCTCCCGTTCCCCCGGAGCTTTGCTACTGTCTCCAGTGCACTGACTACTCTGCTCTGCTCCCATCTCGGTCATAGTATCGTAAGTACGCAAAACTTTTTAGAATCTTCAAGTGAGTGAGTGGGAGTGATGTGCGTGTCAAATTTTTCTACGCTTAGGCAACCATGTCTGTCATAGTACTGTGGCAAAAAGCACGGTTTGTATTTGTGAACCCACGTGTAGGAGTAGTTTGCCAAAAGCTGCTGTGTAATCTGCAACCCTGCATCTCTGGGTATTGTGTGCCATTGGGTGTAAAATTTATCAGCTTCTGTGGGGAAAATTTTGAAGCATGCTCTGTGGGTGCACTTTTAAACAATACTGCCTGTAGTAAGCCTCCCGCCAGCTCGATCCAAGATCATGCCGCTGATGAAAAGCAGGTAATATTTCGAACAGACGTTACTAGAGCTGACATTTTGGAGATGTAGGGGTACACTGTCCCATGTTCTTTGGGTGAAATTTGTAAGTTGTTTCTGCAGGGATACTCTCTGATGTTTCTTGGTGAAATTTGTAAGCTGCTAATGTAATTTGCCCTGTGGTCTGTGGGTTAAATTTGTTGCTTCTGAGAGGGTACACTGCCCCATGTTCTGAGGGTGAAATTTGTAAGCTAATGTAGGGGTACAGTGCCCCAACTTTTTTCTTCACCTACTGACAGGAGTGTCTTAACAGTAAAGGCCATGTATAATATAGCGTGGCACTACTGCAGGGTGCGCAAGTAGGTTACCCAAACCAAAGCTCAATAGTGAAAAGTAACTTGGCACTCAACTTTAAGGGTCCATAGAAGAAAATTTCTCTAGTCACCTTCCACGACAGCTACATCGGAGGATGTCTACCCCGCCCTAATAGGGGACAGGAACAGGTTAAATATCCCTCCCCTTCCTGCAACCACCAGTGTTTTCCTGTCCCCTATGGGGCATGAAGAGGTCGACGATAGTGCTGCCGTGGCCGGCGATCGGGAGCACCCCACGCCCAGTATCAGCTGGGATACCTGTCAGATGCCGGGCAGCCGAGGTCAGGGGCCTTGCTCTCCGATGGCTGCTCCCGTCTCCGCCTGCATGGTGGGACTCGGGACTCTCCCGCCTCTCCTGTGTCTCCTTTGGGGGTAAAGCGAGGAGGTGATGTGCACGCCGGGGTCCTCCAGATAGCTCCCCGGCTTCCTCCTCCTCCGTGCTGCCGGTTCCTGGGGGTTCACGCTGGCCGGGGGTGGCGTTCCTCCACTTCAGGCGTTACTGGGTATTCCACTGGGGCGCGCGTCACTTCCGGTCTGTCCCTATGTGTTCCACGGTGGAGCGCGTTACTCCTGGGACCGGCGGTCACATTCTGGGGCGTCCTCATGTGGTTCCCCCCATTGGGCCAAAGGGAGGAGGTGCACAAACAACGTTGGATCCACGATCTTTCAAGGTCCAGGTGAGGAGATCACCAGGTAAGACCTGTCTGACACTGACTGTAGACGGCATGGACGGTGACAAGCCCTCTCTGCGTCTGCAGAGCCCAGCATACCCCCTCCTACTGTAAGTAGCAGGCGTCGGCCCTGGCTATCCAGCATTATTTTCTAAAATGGCGAAGCATACCTCTCTCTTTCTAATATGGGGAGAAAAGGTCTCTGACCCTATGAGAACCAGCCACAAGTGTAAAATGTGTGCTGCCAGACTCCCTCGACATACGGGGAAAACTCCGCCCCTCCTGTACAGAGAGGTCCTTCGCGCTGAGCAACTCTCTCTCCTGGATAGCATCAAATCCCTCATAATACAGGAGGTTCACTCCTCCATGGCTCCCTTCTCCCAGACTGCCTCCCGCTAGGAGGAGGAAGAAAGCTCTGATAGAATCAGACTCAGATGAAATTCAGTCCTCGGATTCAGAGGACGCTTGGGAGATTGAGGGTTCCTCTTCCACGTCCACCCCTAAAACCAGGGAACAAGAAATATCACTTGGTTCTGGGAATGTGGGTGAGCTAATCAGTATGGTTAAGAGCACCATAGGGGTGGAGGAGGAAGAAGTTAAATACACAGTACAGGGCGAGATGTTGGGCTGAAGCCCAAAGGAGGTGTCCTGTACACAAGAACGTACAGAATCTGATCCTCCATAAAAGGAAGCCTCCATATATAAAAATGAGGGCTCCTCCCAGCTCAAAGATCCAATGGATCGAGGAAAAATATATATATTTGAGAGCTTATCAAGGAAGTCCTGGGACACCTCTACAAATCTGCTAGAAAGCTAATATGGCTTTCACATGCCCTGTCTCTGTGATTACGCACAGACTCAGGACACCTTAGGGGGAAAGATACCTGATGCCCTACCTGTACTGCAGAAAGCAACGAGGTTCCTAGCCGATGCTTCCGCTGGCGGTCGCTAACAACTTGGGACCAGGCCGGGACCAGGAAGACCAGCCTGTAATTCGCAGGTCTCGGGTAATTCTTTAATGTATCGGTTCTTCTAGGCTGAGCATGACTGCTCTCACTAGGTCCGGGTAGCCGCAAAAGCGGCCGTCCTTTCTAACTCCTCTAGAGGAGTGCCCTGGTTAAAATCCTAGGGGAGGCGACTTATCTCCAAATGGTGCGCCATCCCCTTCCAGGGCCACTATGGGTTCAAGTCTGTCCTGGATAACATCCTGGACAGAGCTTCGGACAAAAGCATCTCTTCCGAAACATAGAAATCCTAGGAGACGGATTTTTCGTCCCTCCCGTGACCAAACCTCTGTCAACAGCTAATCTAAGCTGAATTTGCATGCCCTCATCAGATCACAGCCGCTAAGCAGCTTGAGGCTGGGCCAGTACCGGCATGAAAGACTGGCTGAGATTCCCTGGTCCTGTTGACATACTCAGGAAGAGTGTAGGGAGACAAGGGCAGGAACATCCTTGTCCCTAACCATCAACAGACCCCAGATAAGCAATGACGCCCGGTTGGGGGGTCATCTCTCGCTCTTTTTAGCCGCTGGCAGTCCATCTCCACAAATCAGTGGGTCCATCGTACCATATGAGATGGACTAAAAAAAATAAAAAAAAATTGGGTTTGAGAGTCCTTCCCCGTAATGCTTAGGGGTAACCTCCCTACAGCCTCCACTCCTTCAGGGCTCCTTACCAAAGATCTGCTCCGGTAGAATGCGAGGGTGCCAAAGCGGGAGAAGGACACGACCATTATGCACGTCCCTTCCTGGTGAGGAAGCCATCAGAGAAGAACCGAATCATCATAAACCTGAAGCCATTAAACAAATCGGTCCGGTACAGGCAAGTCAAAATGGAGTCAATCAGGGGCAGTCCCGCTCATCGGACTGAGCTCGGTAATGGCAACGGTAGAGCTGAAGGGTGCATATTACCATGTGCCAATCCATCCGACCATGTATCTCAGATCATGGCGGAAGCAGTGATTTTTATCCGGCGCCAGGGGATAGGCATTATCCCATATCTGGACAACTTCCTCTTCTCTATACCATCTATCTCATGTCAGAAGATGGACGTAGGAAAGACCCGGGGATATTAAGATCCCTGGGTTGGATACCGAACCTGGTCTATCCCTCCACGAGAGGGAAGCTTCTGGGAGTTCTCTCTGACTCAAGGGGAAAGACATCCTTCCTACCTGGTTTGTCAGGTCGACCTTGTCCACCAAGGACCTGGTTCAGGACTAGCGGGCACTGACCCTCAGAGTCAATGTATGCTCTAGGATCTCAGACCACATGCACCCAGGCGGTTTCTTGGGCACAGGCCCACAAATTGCTTTTACATTCCAGGATCCGCCTGGCCTACGCGGCTACAAATTCCATTGTACTGAAGGATTCCCCTCCCTGGTCAGGTTAAACCGGCCCTGAGGTGGTGGTTGAACTACCGAAATCTTCAGAAGGGAGTCAGCCAGAGTCAGCTTCCCCTGAAAACACTCCGCTCAGATGCCATCCAACGAGGCGGGGGCGCAGTAGTAGAGAGATCCTATTTCCAGGGGCGATGGCTGCTGAGCATCAGCACCAGTTCCTCAAATCTGAGAGAACTGAAGGCGGTAGGAAAAGCGCTAAAAGACTTCATCATCGCTAATCCAAAATCGGCACGTCTGCGCCTACTCAGACAACATGACCACAGTGGCCTATCTCCAGCCAAGGGGGTACGAAGTACGCCAGCCTGAAAGCAATAGCAACAAGGACCTTCTCCTGGTCAGTGCGTCTGAAAGGATCAGACAACACCCAGGCAGATTTCCTCAGTCAAGAAGACGTTCATCCGGAGGAGTGGTGCCTGGACCAGATGGTATTCTTGTCCCTAGCCTCAAGATGGGGTGGAGGTGGACCAAGCCACCAGCAGACAAAATGCGAAGACGGGTATTCGTCTTCCTCAACCACATGGACGGAGTGCAAGGAATAGGTGCCCTTCACCCAATGGTAGGATTCCAACCTCTCATATACCTGCCCACCCACACCGATGCGGGCAAAAAACATCTCAGGAAATCCAGACGGACCGAGTTCCCACAATACTAATCGCCCCGCAGTGGCCTGGAAGAAGTGGTACAGTGCCCTACCTGCCATGGCCCAGGAAGGTCCTGGCTTCTGCCCCAAAAAGGGCGACCTCCTTCACCAAGGTCCTCTGCTACACCCAGACGTAGGCAAAGGGAACCTGGCAGCATGGTTATTGAGGCCGAATTCCTAAGAGCCAAATAGCTCTCGGATAGGGTAATCCAAACCCTTCAGGAAAGCCAAAAACCAATAACCAAGGCCATCTATGCCATGGTCTGGGAAAGGTTTACGCCCTGGTGCTCTCCAGGCACCCCTGATCCCTTCCATCTCAGTGCAGCACAGACCCTAGATGTTTACAAAAGGTCTGGAACAGAGCCTTATCCCCCGCACTAAAGGTATAAATATCAACTCTTAGCACCTTTTTTGATCTTGACCTGGCCAGCCACCGCTGGATCCTACGGTTTATGGCTTCTGCAGCCGGGATTCATCCCATACTCCGCAGTCAGGGGCTTCCTTGGGATCTCAACACCGTACTCAAACCTAAGATCCATTTGAGCCTCTAGATTCCTTGACCATGGAAGCCTAACCCTTTAACCGTCCTCTTAGTCGCAATTACTGAGGCTAGACGTATGGGAGAATTGCAGGCCATGTCAATTCAAGAAGCTTACCTTGCAATCAATACAGATATTATCCTGAGATTAGATCATGCCTGTCTTCTCAAAATTTCATAGGAATCAGGACATTGTACTGTCCTCATTCGGCCCAAGCTCTCCCAACCCTAAGGAAGAGACCTTCCACACTCGACATTTGCAGAGTGGTCCTGTCTACCGACAATAGAGTGAAGCCTAGCGGATTCACCAGAATCTATTCATCCAGTTCTCAGGACGAAATAAGGCAAGAAGGAGTCAAAGAACACGATCGCGAATTGGATCACACAATCTATCTGCCTGACTTTCGCATCACAGAAGCTGGCTCCACCCGCCTCACTGAGGCACATTCTACCCATGCGATAGCAACATCATGAGCAAAAAAAAAAAAAGGGGAATGCTTCGTCAGAGCGGATATGCAGAACCGCCCCTGGTCGTCCATCCACACGTTCACCAGGCGTTACAGGCTAAATTTCAATGGGGATTTAACATTTGGCAGACGAGTGCTGCAGGCCGTGATTCCCCCCCTAAAGAAATTGGCTGTTGGTATTACTCCGATGTAGCTGTCGTGGAAGGTGACTAGAGAAAATAGAATTAGACTTACCGGTAATTTGGTTTCTAGGAACCTTCCACGACAGCACTAATTTCCCTCCCTATCTGATATTCTTATTGGATGATTCCTGCACTTTGGTGGTAACTATTCATACTGGTGTCCAGGAAAACGCTGGTGGTTGCAGGAAGGGGAGGGATATTTAACCTCTTCCTGTTCCTGTCCCTTATTAGGGCGGGGTAGACATCCTCCGATGTAGCTGTCGTGGAAGGTTCCTAGAAACCGAATTACCGGTAAGTCTAATTCTATTTTTATTATGCAGTCCGCAAAATGTTTCGGCCTACATGGCCTTCATCAGTCCGACTGCTTAAAAGTATTGTGGAGAAATGGGGAACAAGCGTGAGTTCCTACTGTAATGGAAAACTTGTAGGTGAGCTGTCCGGCTCCTTAGTATCGTATATTAATTCAGAATAGTTGTAGGAAGAACCTGTTACGTTGAAAAGGAGGCTTGTTACCAGTTTCTCTGTAGTTATATTAGTTGCCGTGTGGCAGTATAGCAGGTCCTGATGAGGTATGGGAGGTCAGTGGTGATGGGCGTCAGGCTGGACGCGGTTTCCTCCGCTTGTCTCGTGTCAGAGCCTGACGCCCATCACCACACGGCAACTAATATAACTACAGAGAAACTGGTAACAAGCCTCCTTTTCAACGTAACAGGTTCTTCCTACTACTATTCTGAATTAATATACGATACTAGGGAGCCGGATAGCTCACCTACAAGTTTTCCCATTACAGTAGGAACTCACGCTTTTTCCTCATTTCTCCACAATATTTTTAAGCAGGTGGACTGATGAAGGCCATGTAGGCTGAAATGTTTCACAGACTGCATAATAAAACTTTCTTCTATGGACCCTTAAGTTGAGTGCCAAGTTATTTTTCACTATTAACAGTAAATGCCAGCCTGCAGTAAGAGGTGCCTGCCCAAGGAGGGTGAAGTGGAAGGAGAAGAGGTGCCAGCAAAACCGGATGGTGCGCTGAAGGAAACGCTACCTAGTGAAAAGTGGAGCAGTGATGTAAGATGTGCAGTGACACAAAGGCTGGTGACCTTAGTCTGATGGGAGTCAAGGAGTGGATAGTACTCTGTAACGATGGTGAGAGAAGCCCAGAGAGGTGATTGCTGTGTGCTATGAATGGGTCACTAAGGAGGAAAGCACAAAAGGCTATGCCACCAGAACACCAGAGAGGTTGGTCACTCTCAGCGGATTGCAGACCCCTGATCTTAACACAACTAGCAGTAGCCATGGAGCATTTCTACGATGCCCTAGACGCTTCTTCACAGCCGGAGGACTAACTAAGCCTAAAGACAGAAAGGTGAAATCTAAACTGCCCCGGAGCAGATCCCCAAAGGAATAGACAGCCCCCAAACATATATTATCGGTGAGACAAGATGAAACACAGAAAGACAGAAAATAGACTGAGCAAATGATGGGGCCCACACTGACTAGATAGGACAGAAAAGGCACTGTCTGCAATCACGCAAAAACCCTAAAAATTCCAACACGACTGAAGCACAAAATACTGAGGTTAGCACAACCTCGCCCCCACTATATAATAATAATACATTTTATTTTTATAGCGCCGACATATTCTGCAGCACTTTACATTTCAGAGGGGATTTGTACAGACAATAGACATTACAGCATAACAATAATCACATACAGTAGATTATAACAAATACCAAGAGGAAAGAGGGCCCTGCTCGCAAGCTTACAGTCTATGAGGAAAGAGGTAGACACGAAAGGTGGGTGGTAACAATTGCCCTGATTGTATGGACCAGCCATAATGTTAAGTGTGCAACAGTACAGACACAGAGGGCTAATGGATGCATAAAGCATGTGGGAACATGATGCGGGAAACTTTTGGCTGTGCCACACAGGGATAGATTAGGTTAATGTGTTGAGGCAATAGGCCAGTCTGAATAAATGCGTTTTCAGGGCACGCTTAAAATTTTGGGGATTGGGGACTTATCGTATTGACCTGGGAAGTACATTCCAAAGAATTGGCACGGCGCGTGTAAAGTCTTGGAGACGGGAGTGGGAGGTTCTGACTATTGAGGATGCTAACCTCAGGTCATCAGCAGAACGGAGGGCGCGGGTAGGGTGGTATACTGAAACAAGGGAGGAGATGTAGGGTGGTGCTGAGCCATGGAGGGCTTTGTGGGTGAGGGTAATAAGTTTATAATGAATTCTGGAGTGGATGGGTAGCCAGTGTAATGACTGGCACAAGGTAGAGGCATCGGTGTAACGATTGGTGAGGAATATTATCCTGGCTGCAGCATTCAAGACAGATTGGAGAGGGGAGAGTTTGGTAAGAGGGAGACCGATTAGAAGAGAGTTACAATAGTCCAGACGAGAATGAATAAGAGAAACAGTAAGAGTTTTTGCAGAGTCAAAAGTAAGAAAAGGTCGAATTCTAGAAATGTTTTTGAGGTGCAGATTACAAGAGCGAGCCACTGATCGAATGTGGGGGGCAAAGGAAAGCTCGGAATCAAGTATGACCCCAAGACAGCGGGCCTGTTGCTGGGGAGTAATAGTGGAACCACACACAGAAATGGCAATGTCGGGTATAGGTACATTAGTAGAGGGAGGAAACACCAGGAGTTCAGTCTTTGACAGGTTCAGTTTCAGATATAGTGAGGACATGATGTTAGACACAGCGTTTAAACAATCGCCGGTGTTTTCTAGAAAGGCTGGCGTGATGTCAGGAGAAGAAGCGTATAATTGGGTGTCATCAGCATAGAGATGGTACTGGAAACCAAATCTACTGATTGTTTGACCAATAGGGGCAGTGTACAAGGAGAAGAGGAGGGGGCCTAGAACTGATCCTTGGGGGACCCCAACAGTAAGGGGAAGGTGAGAGGAGGAGGAACCGGCAAAAGATACAGTAAAGGAGCGGTCGGAGAGATAGGAGGAGAACCAGGAGAGAACGGTGTCCTTGAGGCCAATGGAACGGAGCATAGTGAGGAGGAGCTGATGATCCACAGTGTCGAATGCTGCAGAGAGATCCAAGAGAATTAGCATGGAGTAATGACCATTTGATTTAGCTGTTAGCAGATCATTAGAGACTTTGGTGAGGGCAGTTTCAGTGGAGTGTAAAGAGCTGAAACCGGATTGGAGAGGGTCGAGAACAGAGTTTTCTGAGAGATAGCGGATAAGACGGGAGTGGACCAGACGTTCCAGGAGTTTACAGATGAAGGGAAGATTAGAGACAGGTCTATAATTAGCTGCACAGTTTTGATCGAGGGATGGTTTTTTAAGTAGTGGATGTATGATGGCATGCTTAAATGAGGAGGGAAAAATACCAGAAGAGAGAGAGAGGTTAAATATTTTAGTTAGGTGAGGGGTGACAGCAGGGGACAGGGACTGGAGGAGATGTGACGGAAATGGGTCACTGGTGCAAGTAGTTGGGCGAGAAGATGCAAGGAGCCTGCTAACTTCTTCTTCTGTGACTGGTTCAAAATCAGAGAGTGAGCTAGATGCAGTGGGGGAGGGAGGACAGTGCATGGTATGAGATGATTGGGAGATAATTTCCTGTCGAATCTGGTCAATTTTTTCTTTGAAGTAATTGGCCAGATCGTTAGCTCGGAGCTCTGTGGTTGGGGCCTGTACTCTTGGATTGAGTAGAGAATGAAAAGTGTCAAAGAGACGTTTCGGGTTATTGGACAGTGAGGTGATGAGGGTGTTGAAATAGATTTGTTTTGAGAGGTGAAGGGCAGTGTTGTATGTTCTAAGCATAAACTTATAATGGATGAAATCTTCGTGTAGATTGGATTTTCTCCACAGTCGTTCGGCGCACCTGGAGCACCGCTGCAGGAAACGTGTTTGCACCGTGTGCCAGGGCTGTCGCCGTCTGCGTCGTGGTGTTCTATTTATAGGGGGTGCAAATTCATCCAGGGCACTTTGAAGTGTTTCATTGTAATGCTTCAATGCAGAATCAGGACATGAGAGGGAGGAGATAGGGGCCGATGAAGACTGCAAGTTCTGCATAAGTTTCTGGGTGTTAATGGCCTGTATGTTTCTATAAGTCTGGACAGTGGGGGTGACCTGAGCGGCCTGGCAGTTCTTGATAGAGAATGAAAGAAGATTGTGGTCAGAGAGCGGGAGAGGGGAGTTTGCAAAATCATCCACTGCACAAAGCCGAGAGAAGACCAAGTCAAGGGAGTTTCCGTCTTCATGCGTTGGAGAATTAGTAAGCTACGAAAGGCCAAATGAGGAGGTTAGAGATAAAAGGTGAGTAGCAGATGGGGAGAGGGGAAGAGCAATGGGGATGTTGAAATCTCCCATGATGAGGGTAGGGATGTCACAGGAGAGAAAATGTGGAAGCCAAGTGGCAAAATGATCCAGGAACTGATGGGAGGGGCCGGGAGGACGATACACCACCGCCACTCGCATGGAGAAGGGAGTGTAGAGTCTGACGGCATGGACCTCAAAAGAAGGGAAGACTAGTGAGGGTACTTGAGGGATAACCTGAAAGGTACATTTTGGTGATAGGAGCAGACCAACGCCTCCACCTGCTCTACTGTCTGATCTTGGGGTATGAGAGAAGTGTAGCCCCCGTATGAAAGAGCAGCAGCAGCAGTAGTGTCTGACTGCTGGATCCAGGTTTCAGTAAGAGCCAGGAGGTTAAGAGAATTAGAAAGGAAAAAGTCATGGATGAAGGAGAGTTTGTTACACACTGAGCGCGAATTCCAAAGTGCACAATTAAGAGAGACAGATGGCATGCAGGGAATATTAATCAGCACTATATCAGCACTCAGGTGTGAACTGGCAGCTAGCAACAGGCTAATACAGCAGGGGACTGAGCAAACAAACACAAGATACAAAAATACAGGGCAGGAGCCAGCTGACTCCTGACAGCAAGGCAAAATCAGAGGCAAAGGATTTAGCAAATGACACTAAAGGGGGTTTTACACTAAGCGATATCGCTAGCAATATCGCTAAAACGTCACTGGTTTTGTGACGTTATAGCGATATTGCTAGCGATATCGCTAAGTGTGATACTTACCAACGACCGGCTCCCCCGCTGTCCATCGCTGATCGCGCGAGAATGTCCGGCTCCATTTCTCGTCGGGCGCTTCCTGCTGGGACTTCCTGCTGTGACGTCCAGCGACGCGTGGAGGCGGGCGGGAGGACGCAGGATCGCTGTGTGTGAATGGTAAGTATCGTGCGCTGCGTCGCTGCTGCATCGCTGTGAGGTCTTTCTGTATGAAAGCTCACTAGCGATCATTTAGCGATGCACCAGCGATCCTGACCGGGTCGGATCGCTGGTGCATCGCTAAATGTAAAAGGACCTTTAGGCTATGTGCACACGTTGCGGATTCTGCTGCGGATCCGCAGCGGATTTGGCCCTGCGGATCCGCAGCAGTTCTGCTGACATGGTACAGTACCATGTTAACCTATGGGTTTTAAAATCCGCTGTGCCCACGCAGCGTTTTTTTCCGCGCGGATTTGCTGCGGATTACAATCCGCAGCACGTCAATTGTTTGTGCGGAATCCGCAGTGGTTTCACACCTTTAACATTGTAGAGGTGTTAAACCACAGGCTAATCTGCAGATAAACCGCAGGTCTTTTGACCTGCGGATTTTGCCAAATCTGTGCAGGAAAATCCGCAGCCCAATCCGCAACGTGTGTACATAGCCTTAGCTAGAAAATGCAGGATCAGGCAGGAGACAGATATCCTCACTATGCACAGACAGGAGTATCACTGGCAGCCACTGAGTTAAGCTTGCTCGCTTATATACTCCCTGTCACTACCCCCACTTCTCCAATTATCCTCTGCAGCTGTTGGATTAACATCATGTTGACCAGCTCCACTACCAGCAGTATCCACCAGAGGGAGCCCTGCCTCAAAAGTCGGATTAATATAATGAGACTAGGAAACAAAAGAGCGCAATAGGGTCTTATCTGGTGATAAATGGAATAGATATGAAAAAAGTCTACTCACCCTTTCCAGGAGAGGTATAAGCATATAGACTCGCCGTCAGCTTGCTGCACGCCCGAAGGTCCACTGCGTGACCTCCAATGCAAATCCTTAAGGATATAAAGTTATTCTCGGGCTTACTGTGCGCTGCTTGACCGTAATGAAATCACCACAATGTAAGAAATTTGACCATTTAATTCCCTACGCGTTTCAAAGTGTAAACCACTTCTTCTTCAGGGGTTGTCAACCCCTGAAGAAGAAGTGGTTTACACTTTGAAACGCCCTACGCGTTTCAAAGTGTAAACCACTTCTTCTTCAGGGGTTGTCAACCCCTGAAGAAGAAGTGGTTTACACTTTGAAACGCGTAGGAAATTAAATGGTCAAATTTCTTACATTGTGGTGATTTCATTACGGTCAAGCAGCGCACAGTAAGCCCGAGAATAACTTTATATCCTTAAGGATTTTCAAAAGTCGGATTAAGAGAGTTCACAACAGTACCCCCCCCTTGAGGAGGGGTCTCCGAACCCTCATCCACACCACCAGGCCGATCAGGATGGGCCCGGTGAAAAGCACGAACCAATCTCTCGACATGAATATCGGAAGCAGAGACCCAAGAATTATCCTCCTGGCCATAACCTTTCCACTTGACCAAGTACTGGAGTCTTCGTCTAGCCAGACGAGTGTCCAGTATTTTCTCTACCTCATACTCCAAATTACCTTCAACCAATACAGGGTCAGGGGGATCCGCCACAGGAACTACTGGCTCCACAAACCTTTTCAACAATGATTTGTGAAAAACATTATGAATCTTGAACGTACCTGGAAGAGCCAAACGGAAAGAAACGGGGTTAAGGATTTCCAAAATCTTATAAAGTCCAATGAACCTTGGCTTGAATTTTGGAGACGCAACCTTCATTGGAATATTTTTTGAGGACAACCAAACCATATCACCCACTTTGAACCGTTGACCAAAGGTCCTATGCCGGTTGGAAAACTGTTGGGCCTTTTCCTGAGAATGGGACAACTTGTCCACTACTTGGTCCCAAATCTGCTACATTCTGTCCACCACAGAATCCACACATGGGCAAGCGGAAGCCTCCACCTGCCCCGAAAAAAATTGAGGATGAAAACCAAAATTACAGAAAAACGGAGACATCAAAGTGGCAGACCTAGCTCTATTGTTTAGAGCGAATTCGGCCAAGGGCAGAAATGAGACCCAGTCATCCTGATCAGCAGATACGAAACATCTCAAATAGGATTCCAAAGTCTGGTTTGTTCTCTCAGTTTGTCCATTGGTCTGAGGATGAAATGCAGAGGAGAAAGATAACTGAATTCCCAGTTTAGAACAAAAGGCCCTCCAAAATCTGGAAACAAATTGGACTCCTCTGTCTGACACAATATTCTCAGGAATCTCGTGCAAACGAACCACTTCTTGAAAAAAAGGGGCATCAACTCAGAAGAAGATGGCAACTTCGGGAGTGGTACAAGATGGACCATCTTGGAAAATCTATCACAAATCACCCAGATAAGTCATTCTCTGAGAGACAGGGAGATCAGAAATAAAATCCATTGAAATGGTCCATGGCCTCCTGGGCACCGGCAGGGGCATTAACAAACCACTAGAACGAGAACAGAACTTGGACCTGGAACAAGTCCCACAGGACTGCACAAAATTCCTGACATCACGAGATAAGGCAGGCCACCAAAAAGACCGATTCACCAAATCTCTGGTACCAAAAATACCCGGATGACCAGCCAGCGCGGAGCAATGAATTTCAGCCATCACTCTTTTCCTCCACTGGTCAGGGACATACAATTTCCCCACAGGGCATCGTTCAGGTTTGTCCTCCTGAAATTCCTCTAGGGCAAGTCTCAAATCGGGTGAAATGGCGGAAAGAACCACACCCTCACCTAGAATGGTAGTAGGCTCGGTCACATCATGAGAATCCGCAAAGAAACTCCTAGAAAGGGCGTCCGCCTTAACATTCTTAGTGCCTGAAAGAAAGGTGACCACAAAATTAAAACGCATGAAAAACAAGGCCCACCTAGCTTGTCTAGGGTTCAGGCGTTTGGCTGATTCAAGATAAATCAAATTCTTGTGGTCGATAAGGACCACAACTTGATGTCTAGCTCCCTCCAACCAATGTCTCCACTCTTCAAATGCCCACTTCATGGCCAACAACTCCCGATTCACCACGTCATAGTTACGTTCAGATGGGGAAAATTTTCGAGAAAAGAAGGCACAGGGATTCATCTTAGAGGTTACCGGATCCCTTTGAGATAAAACGGCTCCTGCACCAATCTCAGAAGCATCTACCTCCACCTAAAATGGAAGTGAAATATCAGGTTGCCGCAGAACCGGAGCAGAAGAAAATCTCAGCTTAAGCTCGAGACTGCCTCTGGAGGCCAATTCACCACATCAGCGCCTTTTTTGGTCAAATCTGTCAGTGGTTTAACAAAACCAGAAAAATTACTTATAAATTTACGATAGAAATTAGAAAAACCCAAAAACTTCTGGAGAGCCTTCAAAGAAGTGGGCTGAACCCAATCATGAATGGCCTGTACCTTGGCCGGGTCCATTTCAATAGCAGATGGGGACAAAATGAATCTCAAAAACGAAATCCTCTGTACAGCAAAGAGACATTTCGATCCCTTAACATACAGAGTATTTTCTCTCAAGATCCGGAACACAATCCGTACATGTTCCACATGAGAATCCCAATCACTGGAAAAAAATCAAAATATCATCCAGATAAATTATCAAAAACTTATCCACAAAGTCCCGGAAAATATCGTTCATAAAAGACTGGAAGACGGAAGGGGCATTAGTGAGCCCAAAAGGCATCACCAGGTGCTCAAAATGTCCCTTCGGAGTATTAAAAGCCGTCTTCCATTCATCCCCGTGCTTGATGCGAATAAGATTATACGCCCCTAAAGTCAAGTTTGGTAAACCAACAAGCACGTTTGACCCTGGAAAATAAATCAGAAATCAGGGGTATCGGGTACTGATATTTAACAGTGATCTTATTAAGGGAGCGATAGTCAATACATGGCCTTAATGAGCCATCTTTCTTGGCCACAAAAAAAACCCAGCACCTAAAGGTGAAGAGGATGGTCTTATATGACCCTTCTCTAATGACTCCTTGATATAAGATCGCTTAGCATCATGTTCAGGTACAGATAAGTTGAAAAGCCGACCTTTGGGAAATTTACAACCGGGCATCAACTCAGTTGCACAATCATAACTCCTATGAGGAGGCAAAGACGCGGACTTACTCTCACTAAATACATCAGAAAATCAGCCAAATAGTCAGGAACATCTTGAGATTGGGGAGCGGTGGAGAAAACAGGAGTGTCACCAAGAGCACATTGACAACCCCAACTCACCACAGACACAGATTTCCAATCCAACACAGGATTATGGGTCTGCAACCACGGAAAACCCAGTACAATAATATCATGTAAATTGTGCAACACCAAAAATTTACAATTCTCTTGGTGGTCCGGGGCGACCCGCATAATCACCTGGGTCCAAAACTGGGGTTTATTTTCCGCCAAAGGGGTAGCATCAATACCCCTCAAAGGAATAGGGGTCCGCAGGAGTACCATAGGAAAACCACAATGCTTGGCGAAGTCAAAATCCATCAGATTCAAAGCTGCTCCTGAATCCACAAACGCCTTAGCGGAAAATGTAGACAAGGAGCAGATCAAGGTAACAGCCAAAAGAAACTTAGGCTGCGCATTGCCCATCGCAAATGAGTGAGCAAAACGTTTCTCTCGTTTAGGGCAGACTGAAATAGCATGAGAAGCATCTCCTCAAAAGAAGCATAACTTATTACACCTTCTAAACTCTTGATGTTGCACCCTAGACAAAACCCTATCACATTGCATGGGTTCAGAGGTTTGTTCGAATGGTGGCACCACCTTTCGCGTAGTTTTACATTCTCGTAAACGTCGATCAACTTGAATGGCCAACGACATGGAGTCGTCAAGACCAGAGGGGACAGGAAATCCCACTATAACATCCTTTACGGATTTTGCCAGACCTGTTGTGAGTTCATTCTCTGGTTCACCAGTTGTGAGTTCTCCTTCCAGACTCCCTCTGGTGGTAACAGGAGGTAGTGAGGCTGATTTGATCGGTGGAGGTCTGCCACCTGAGAATGAGGATGACGATTGGATCTCAGGAGTCTCAGATTGGATTTAAGACAGCCGACGCCCTATTCATTTGCTGGTGATTCCTTCTGGCTTGTCAGCTCTTGGTTTTCAGCTCTGTTCCAGTCATCTAAAGCTAAGTTTTTCTGCTAATGTTCACACTTGATTTTGTTGGTCTATTCAGTGCTTTGTGTGGTCAGCCAGCCCCAGCTGGGGGCTGTGCTGAATTTCCACTCTTATTTATCTGTATTTGCCAATTTGCTTTTTGTCCCTTACTAGATTTGCCTCCTTTTGCTCTGTCTCAGAATATTTCAGAGTGCTGATATAGTGGGTGAAGTCTAGTGACTTCAGGGTTAATTTTGTAGGGTTTTGGGCAGGTTGCAGACAGTGCCTTTCCTCTCCTTTCTAGTTAGTCTGGGCCCCATCGTTTGCTCAGCCTATTTTCCTACCTGTGTTTGTGTTTTCATCTTGTTTCACCGTCAAAACATGTGTGGGGGCTGTCTATTCCTTTGGGGTCTGCTCTGGGGCAGTTAGTTTTCCCTTTTCTTGCTTTAGGCTTATTTAGTCCTCCGGCCGTGATGAGGCGTCTAGGAACATCGTAGGCACGCTCCACAGCTGCTGCTAGTTGTGTGGTAGGATCAGGGATCTGCAATCTGCATAGTTACCAACCTCTCTGGTTTTTCTGGGCTTAGCATGTTTAGGTTTTTTCCTCCTCGGCGACCCATTCATAACACAGACCTTTCTGAAAGAGAGCTGCTAGGGCATCATCATTCCATTTAGTAAGGACCGCCCACTTTTGGAATTTTTGACAATATAACTCAGCAGCATCTTGACCCTGTTTTAATGCCAATAAGGTTTTCTCAGCTTGATCAATAGCATTAGGCTCATCATACAATAACCCCAGGGCTTGAAAAACTGCATCTACATTAGCCAGAATAGGATCTCCAGGTGTCAGAAAAGGCCCAGTCCTGAGGATCGCTGCGCAGCAGGGAAATTACAATTTTAACCTGCTGCACCGAGCTCCCCAAGGAGTTAGGCTTCAAAGCAAGAAATAGTTTAAAATTATTCTTAAAGTTCAGAAATTTTGACCAATCCCCAGAAAACACATCAGGAGTAGGGATCTTAGGTTCTACAACAGATGATTGAGCAAGATCAGCAGATTCTCCGCACTTCAGCAGCGAGCTGCTCAACACAATTGGACAATTGCTTTGTCTCCATTAAAGGGGTTGTCCGGGCTTTTCACATAATCTCAATACATATCTGGGCTGCAGAATTATGACAATAAGTAATTTACTTTCTGTCACTAGTTTGCACAGTTTCCTAGATATTCTGAACAGAATGTCCAAGGGGGGGTGTGTTATGGCATTGAAATGAGAACTAGTCGTAACCTCCTACTCTACTTCAAACATGCCCTCTTTAGCAACAACCCCACCCTCCATAGCTACAGGCCCTCCCTGTCCACATGAAGAAGCCCTCATCACACAGTAATGAATTCTTCCCCTCCAGCAGCCTCACTGCAGAGAGCAGCTGCTCCTCCCCCAGACACACACTGAACAGTGTTCTATGGAAAGTGAAACCAAACCAGTGAGGAGGGAAAATCGTCCTGTATTCTGGTCCACTCCATGATTACAATACATAACTCATAATCAGTAATTCCTTCCCTCACTGTCCAAGGCTGCTGGCAGAAGTGAGAACAGACTGTGTGATGGCCAGTGATGGGGGTCTGCAGCTTCTAATCTGCACAGGGGATGGCAGTCACTGATGTAATCTGTTGTGTGACAAAGCCTCTGCTGTGTGAATGGGACAGCTCTGTGTCACTGATGTCTTCACACAGCAGCAGATTTGGTGCAGTTGTATGTGTGAGCACTGTGTCTCTAATGACACAAATACTGATGGGAGCAGCCTGTCCCAGAATACAGGACGATTTTCCCTCCTCACTAGTTTCACTTTCCATAGATCAACATGTGTCTGGGGGAGGAGCAGCTGGGTGGTCTGCTCTCTGCAGTGAGGCTGCTAGAGGGGGGAGGATTTGTTACTGTGTGATGAGGGCTTCTTCATGTGGACGGGGAGGGCCTGTAGCTATGGAGGGTGGGGTTGTTGCTATAGAGGGCATGTTTGGAGTAGAGTAGGAGGTTACGACTAGTTCTCATTTCAATGCCATAACACCCCCCCTTGGATGTTCTGTTCAGAATATCTAGAAAACCGTGCAAACTAGTGACAGAAAGTAAATTACTTATTGTCATAATTCTGCAGCCCAGATATGTACTGAGATTATGTGAAAAGCCCGGACAACCTTTTTAAGGAAAAAATCCTCCTACGACCCAGAGAAAAAGAGGGAAAAAATATATAAAAAACACTTTTTTTTTTTTTTTCAATTCTTTCCTTCTTTTCTGTACCGTAGAGTCTACAGTTTGTCCGGTGATTCTGTTATGAATGGGTCACCGAGGAGGAAAGCGCTAAAGGCTATGCCACCAGTACACCAGAGAGGTTGGTCACTCAGCGGATTGCAGACCCCGATCTTAACAACACAACTAGCAGTAGCCGTGGAGCGTTCCTACAATGCCCTAGACGCTTTGTCACAGCCGGAGGACTAACTAAGCTTAAAGACAGAAAGGTGAAGTCTAAACTGCCCCGGACCATATCCCCAAAGGAATAGACAGCCCCCAAACATATATTGTCGGAGAGACAAGATGAAACACAGACGCAGACAGAAAATAGACTGAGCAAATGATGGGGCCCATACTGACTAGCAGCGTCAGACTGGCCCACTGGAGAACTGGAGGATTCTCCGGTGGGCCCTGGCACCTGCTGGCATACAGGGCCAGCAGTTGCTTAGGGCCCCCACTGCTCCAGGGACCCCCAGCCATTGATCTGCCACTAATAGCGGCACACCACACAGCTGCTGTGGGGCCTGTGCCAGCGGAGCAGCAGCGAGTGTCAGGAGGCAGTAGAACCTGTCCCCGCTACTAAAGAGAAATGAATATTCACTGCATCCCATGCCCACATGGGCGTGGGAAGCAGTGCATATCATTTCACTCTCGGTCTCCACTCCCCTGGGGCCCCGCCCCCCAGCCTAAGCAGCCGGCGCCGCCCTCAATTGCAATGGAAGAGAGAGCGTCTCTCTCCCATCAGTCCCCTCTGCTCCTGACTCACAGCCGGTGCACAATGACGACACTTCATTGCGCACCCGCTGTGTGTCTGGCAGACGGGACAGCTTCTGAGTCTGAAGCAGGCATCAGCGTGGGAGCGAGGAGGAGAGGTGAGTATTGTGATTTTTTTTTATATCTCTATCTATGTCTATATCTATCTATCCATCCATCTATATCTATCCATCCATCCATCTATATCTATCCATCCATCCATCCATCTATATCTATCCATCCATCTATCTCTATATCTATCTCTGTATCTATTCTCTGTATCTATCTATATCTATTTCTATATCTATCTGTCTATCTCTATATATCTCTCTATCGCTCTCTGTATCGATCGATCTATCTCTATATCTATCTATCTCTATATATGAAAAGAGCACAGCAGCACCCTGTAAATGCCAAGACATATGATGTCAATGGAAATAAAAAATTTCAAACGCTCTGTCCCTCAGCAAGATGTACTTACAAAAGCGAAGGTTCTTAGCGCATGATTTCGCCAATTCATGTGTGCCCGTCAGCCGCGGCAAGGTGACACTTCTCTGACGGGTCCTGTCTAAACCCTTCCATATCCTACTGTATATGCCACTTTCTGGTTAAAAAAAAACCTACTATAATGGACAGACATGTCTCTCCTGCGCTGCAAGCCTACAAGTGAATTGGCTAGTAGAACTGGTTGAGAACACCTGCAGGTTAACCGGAGGAGTGCAAGTGTCTGGCAGAGGGAGTCACACCCCCCTATAAATAGCTATACAAAAAAACCTGACCAGCACGTCCAAGTGTGAATAGGTGCAAGCTGCAGTGACTGCAAAACATATATGAAAAAAGGAATAGGTTTTAGCATGCACTCGGTCTTATTATGAACGAGGAGCTGGTGTAACGGACCTGGTGGTCCCAATATAGAATAATTATATAATTCACCGAGAGGTTAATATCACCAACAACAGTTATACCTTATCCTGTCATCTTGCATAATGTGCCCATTTATACACTCACCAATAGCCCTGTACATATTGCCTATACTTATACTTCACCTACATTATGCTACCACTTCTATTTAGAATGCTAGTGCCATTTCTCCTATGCAGGAAAGCACACACAGCCACCACCATTTGCTATACATGTGTTGCCAATCCTCCGGCTGCCCTAGCAGCGACCATAGTATGCACACAGCAGCTGCATGACGTCACTTCCGGTCTGGGCCGCTCACTTCCGGTCCTGCGTCACACAGGGGCTTTAAAATGCTCACCAGGAGCCATGCAGGCACACACGCCGACTCGGCCAGGTGCGGGAGCGCTGCTTCAGACAGCAACCCCTGCAGGTAAAGACTCTCCACCACTCATGCTCTGCCTTGTGACTGCTCCTAGGCGCTTTGGGCTTATTTTAACTGAACACACATTTTCCTTATCTAACATTTGCAGATCCCCACTAGCCATTGATGGTGATCCGGCACCTTTATAAGGATTTTAGCATATGACTAGGTACCATACATTCCTTTTCTATGGTTTCTGTACTGTGTCTCACACATGCTAATTATTTTCACCATTCTTTGTGGTCTCTGTGACACCACAGGGATTTTCATCCCTCTTCTCTATACCCTTCTCTTGTATGGCACTGGATTAAGGTAATTACATACCTCTCTCTGCTTTTAATTATACCTCATTTGTTACCAGTTGTCTTGACAGTCTAATCAGTGTATATATATATATATATATATATATATATATATATATATATATATATATATATATGTAAATACTTTATTTAACATGTGCTCTACATGCTGTGATCCATGGATTAGTGTACAAGTATGCACCAGGATGACCTTCTTATTTATTTTTTGTTCATATTTTTATTTTTATTCTGCAAATTTTTGTTACTTATATGTCTTTTTTTACTTTACAGCGATTGTGTGATAAAGGCTCTGGTGGAGCCGAAACGTTCTATATATCGCTTCCATTGCAGTATTCTGTTACGCTCCCAGATTGTGTGTTAATAAAATTTAAACTATTTGGCATGAGAATCCACAAGAGGGTGCGGTGAATTATATAATTACTCTATATGAAAAGAGCACAGCAGCACCCTGTGAATGCCAAGACATATGATGTCAATGGAAATAAAAAATTCCAAACGCTCTGTCCCTCAGCAAGATGTACTTACAAAAGCGAAGGTTCTTAGCACATGATTTCGCCAATTCATGTGTGCCCGTCAACCGCGGCAAGGTGACACTTCTCTGACGGGTCCTGTCTAAACCCTTCCATATCCTACTGTATTTGCCACTTTCTGGTTAAAAAACCTACTATAATGGACAGACATGTCTCTCCGGAGCTGCAAGCCTACAAGTGAATGGGCTAGTAGAACTGATGGAGAACATCTATCTATGTCTATTTCTATATCTATCTATCTATCTATCTATCTATCTATCTATCTATCTATCTCTATATCTATTTATCTCTATATCTATCTATCCATCCATCTCTCTATATCTATCTATCCATCCATCTATCTATATCTCTTCTCTCTATCTATCTCTATATATCTATCTATTTCTATATCTATCTCTATATCTATCGCTCTACAATATATCTATCTATCTCTATATCTATCTATATCTCTATCTATCCATCCATCTATTTATCTATCTCTATATCTATCTCTATATCTATCGATCTATGTCTATATATATCTATCTCTATATCCATCTATCTATATCTATCTCTATATCTCTCTATGTATCTATCTATATCTCTATCTGTCTATCTCTATAGCTATCTTTCTATCTATCTGTATATCTCTCTCTATCTATATCTCTATCTATCTCTAGCTATCTATATATCTATCTCTTTATCCATTATCTGTCTATCTTCTATCTATATTGTTATACCCTATGAGGGGGCAGCATTATACCCTATGAGGAGGTACAGTTGTGGCCAAAAGTATTGACACCCCTGCAATTCTGTCAGATAATACTCAGTTTCTTCCTGAAAATGATTGCAATCACAAATTCTTTGGTATTATTATCTTCATTTAATTTGTCTTAAATGAAAAATCACAAGAGAGTAAAGCAAAAAGCAAAACATTGATCATTTCACACAAAACTCCAAAAATGGGCCAGACAAAAGTATTGGCACCCTCAGCCTAATACTTGGTTGCACAACCTTTAGCCAAAATAACTGCGACCAACCGCTTCCCGTAACCATCAATGAGTTTCTTACAATGCTCTGCTGGAATTTTAGACCATTCTTCTTTGGCAAACTGCTCCAGGTCCCTGATATTTGAAGGGTGCCTTCTCCAAACTACCATTTTTAGATCTCTCCACAGGTGTTCTATGGGATTCAGGTCTGGACTCATTGCTGGCCACCTTAGAAGTCTCCAGTGCTTTCTCTCAAACCATTTTCTAGTGCTTTTTGAAGTGTGTTTTGGGTCATTGTTCTGCTGGAAGACCCATGACCTCTGAGGGAGACCCATCTTTCTCACACTGGGCCCTACATTGTGCTGCAAAATTTGTTGGTAGTCTTCAGACTTCATAATGCCATCCACACAGTCAAGCAGTCCAGTGCCAGAGGCAGCAAAGCAACCCCAAAACATCAGGAAACCTCCGCCATGTTTGACTGTAGGGACCATGTTTTTTTCTTCGAATGCCTCTTTTTTCTCCTGTAAACTCTAGGTTGATGCCTTTGCCCAAAAAGCTCTACTTTTGTCTCATCTGACCACAGAACATTCTTCCAAAACGTTTTAGGCTTTTTCAGTTAAGTTTTGGCAAACTCCAGCCTGGCTTTTTTATGTCTCGGGGGTAAGAAGTGGGGTCTTCCTGGGTCTCCTACCATACAGTCCCTTTTCATTCAGACGCCGACGGATAGTACGGGTTGACACTGCTGTACCCTCAGACTGCAGGGCAGCTTGAACTTGTTTGGAGGTTAGTCGAGGTTCTTTATCCAACATCCGCACAATCTTGCATTGAAATCTCTTGTCAATTTTTCTTTTCCGTCCACATCTAGGGAGGTTAGCCACAGTGCCATGGGCTTTAAACTTCTTGATGACACTGCGCACGGTAGACACAGGAACATTCAGGTCTTTGGAGATGGACTTGTAGCCTTGAGATTGCTCATGCTTCCTCACAATTTGGTTTCTCAAGTCCTCAGACAGTTCTTTGGTCTTATTTCTTTTCTCCATGCTCAATGTATTACCCAGTATAGTCCCTGGTCACAGGTGAAGCCGAGTAGGTCATAGTACCACAGCGAGGGCACATAAACCTCATCTGTGCCGGCACCCGACTTCCTCGACTTCTCCACCTTGTTCAGCTCCTTATTATAAACGGTGTGGAGAGACTGGATTTTTTTTCACCTTCTTGTTTGAGTTATGACGCTTAAAGAGGCAAATCATCTTCTCATACGCCTCCCTTTTTTTGATCCTATTACTGTACTCAGCGGACTTTATTTTCCAAAGACATGGAAGTGACCGATACAGCTCAATCATCTCCCGAACGAACTCCTCACTATTGTAAGACATCTGTAAAGAAAAAAATGGGTTAACAAACTATGAACATGAATGGAACTTTGTTTAAAGTAATAAAAAGTAAACCACAAAAAAAAAATAATTACAGAAAAATACAGGGTGTTGGGTGTGTTCACTTCATACAGCCTAAAATGGCTGCCCATGCATGACCCTTTGTTCTCACAAAGAAAAGAAAAGAAATAAAAAAAACACCCTCCCATCATAGCAACTGGAGCACAAATTTAAAGAGTTTAAAAAAATAAAACAAAAAAAAAATTATATATATGTGGAAACGCTGTTGAGACCCCAAAATATACCTACCATAAAATGGCTATAGAAGCAACGCTGATGGTAAAGCAGATGAGACAATGTGGAGTCGCAGCCGTTGGATGCAAACAGGATCTGAACTAGGACACACCCGGGTCAGGAACAAAGAACTGAAGCGCTACTATGTTGGCGAGCTTTCTTTTAAAAGAAGCTAATCAGGACGCTGTAGTGACCACAAATCGGAGCAGAGGGAGGCGTGGAAATGGGAACGCAAATCCACGCCTTTGTCTTGCTTGTGAGTCGCTAATGAGGTCGCTGGGCTACGTGTCAAAAGTGACGATACAAGCGACGCTGCGGGACATGAGCGACCAAAAAAATGTCCAGACATTTCGGGCACGATCAGCGATACCCTGCAGGGGGGCCGGTCGCTGGTCACTGTCAAACACAGTGATCTCGCTGGTGAGATCGCTATAACGTCACAATACTAGTGACTCAGCAGCGATTTCGCTTAGTGTGACAGGGCCTTAATGGACAAAGAGAGTGGAGCAAGCTCAGGAAGAAACTGAATGTGTATTAAAATGTCTGATGTTCCAAAAGGAACGTCCACAAAGTTTTGCACCTGCTATCCCCTGGACATACCAATCCCTATGTTAATGTTCAATAAGACAGTTTATTTTTGAGTGGTGGTATCCCTCACTGAACTCTACAATATCTGGTTCTGACCAGCCAAAGTCACCCTTATCATGGGGTCTGCAAGGGCATAGGTCCTCTACAACTAAAGTCCACACACTCAGCCAGGACCCCCATTTTCATGTAGCATGCCGAGGCGAGAAGCATGAGTACCTCGCCCACAGCTACTGACCCGTACCACGTTACACAATGATAGTTAAAGATTGGCAATGAAGAGGCCTTTAGGAGAGAATGTGATACTGGTCCCTATAGTCTTCAGTTCAAGTACACTCACAGCTCGGTGTTACATTGATTTGGTGGTCAACCCAATGATATGGCCATTTCTCCAGTCCCACGAGATGTTTTCCAACACCACGATGCCGGGCTGCATGTTGCTTAAGCTACTATGAGCAGCCTATGTGCTGCCAGGCCATTATATTACTTTGTTTTTTTCTGTTGTTCTGTTGAATCACAATTCAATAGCAATATCTGGTTTTCATTAGTTGATATTCAGTAAGCTTTACTCCCAAGGGTGGTTTACACGCTAATGCCCGGGCCAATTTTTACAATTCTGACTACTGTCCCTTTACAAGGTCATAACTCTGGAACACTTCCATGGATCCTGCTGATTCTGACATTGTTTTCTCGTGACATATTGTACTTCATGTTAGTGGTAAAATTTAATTCATATAACTTGCGTTTATTTGTGAAAAAAAACGGAAATTTGGCAAAAGTTTTGAAAATTTTGCAATTTTCCAACTTTGAATTTTTATGCCCTTAAATCACAGAGATACGGCACACAAAAAAACTTAAGTAACATTTCCCACATGTTTACTTCACATCAGCACAATTTTGGAACCCAAATTTTTATTTTTTTAGGAAATTATAAGGGTTAAAAGTTGACCAGCGATTTTTCATTTTTACACCATTTTGTTTTTAGCGACCACTGTTTACTATGAGATATTTTTAATGGTTTCAACACTCCAATTAATTATTTTACTAATTAGATATATATCCTTCTAACCTCCTTGAACCTTCCCAGAAGGTCATTGAATCTTGTTCAACCAGATGGTCAAACTGTCCAAGCAGAACAAATAACTGGTTTCTGGTACAATCTTGACACTTATCTGCTAAAACAAAGAAGTCTTTTGAATTTCAAAGATGAGAGTATTCTAATCAGTACCTTCCCAGGAATTTTATCTTGTTAACTATATGTTAGTTAGATACTGTACAGGTATCTAAAGGCCCTTTTACATTTAGCGATGCACCAGCGATCCGACCAGCGATCCCACCCGGTCAGGATCGCTGGTGCATCGCTAAATGATCGCTAGTGAGCTTTCATACAGAAAGATCTCACAGCGATGCAGCAGCGACGCAGCGCACAATACTCACCTTTCACACACAGCGATCCTGCGTCCTCCCGCCCGCCTCCACGCGTCGCTGGACGTCACAGCAGGAAGTCTCAGCAGGAAGCGCCCGACGAGAAATGGAGCCGGACATTCTCGCGCGATCAGCGATGGACAGCGGGGGAGCCGGTCGCTGGTAAGTATCACACATAGCGATATCACTAGCAATATCGCTATAACGTCACAAAACCAGTGACGTTTTAGCGATATTGCTAGCGATATTGCTTAGTGTAAAACCCCCTTTACTAAAGGCCCCGTCTCACTAAGCGACTTACCAGCAATCCCGACACCGATATCAAGGTGTCAGGATCGCTAGTAAGTCGCTATGTGATCGCTGGTGAGCTGTCACACAGACAGCTTCACCAGCGATCAGCACAGCGATGCCGAGCGCCCGGCATTGCTGGCCATCCTGTAAAAAATAGAATCAAAATAAAAAATATAGTTATTCTCACCTTCCGACGTCCCGTTCAGTCATCCTGCCTCTCTCCACGCTCCGGTCCCAGTGATCCTTTGCACGAATGACCGCGAGATGTCACGGTCTCGCTGGATAACAAAGTCTCGCGGTCATTCGTGCAAAGGATCACTGGGACCGGAGCGTGGAGAGAGGCAGGATGACTGAACGGGACGTCGGAAGGTGAGAATAACTATATTTTTTTATTTTTTTTATTATTTTTTACACCTGATCGCTGGTCTCCCGCTGTCACACACAGCGATGTGTGCTGGCCAGCGGGAGACCAGCGACCAAAGAAATGTCCAGAGGTTTCTTCCAGCGATACCGGCAGGGGGGCTGCTCGCTGATCGCTGTCACACATAGCGATCTCGCTGGTGAGATCGCTGTTACGTCACAAAAGTTGTGACTCAGCAGCGATCTCGCTACCGAGATTGCTTAGTGAGACGGGGCCTTAACATATAGGTACACACAACTGGGGATATTAAAGGCTTTAGGCTAGTTTTACATTTGCATTTGGAGGCGCAACGGACACTTGTCGTGAAGCTCCGCCCCCTGCTGCGCTCCTCAGGTCAGCTCCGCCAGGCCAAGGAAATTAAATTAAGCTTTTTGTTACACATGTAAATGAGGTGGCAGTGTTCTACTAGAGATCTGAAGACAGTTCACACCTCCACAAGAAGGTCTTCAGATCTCTAATAGAATACTGCCACCTCATTTACATGTGTAACAAAAACCTTAACTTAATTTCCTTGGCCTGTATCACCTCATGTCCTGTTGTAATTTCTATTTAAATGTTGCCATCTCTTCTCAGTAATTCACTTGTAATCTAGCCTGATGAAGGGGCCTTCTGAGCCCTGAAAGCTTGCTTGCAAATATAATTTCTCTGGTTAGCCAATAAAGGTATCACTGCTTGAATACTTTGGGGGGGGGGGACATAAGTATTTACATCTATTTTTCTGGCTAACACGGTACCACAATATTATTTTGCATTGTACATCGCAGGAGTAAAAGAAGAAACCTTGGCCATTTAATTAACATGTAAATAGCTCATTTCTGCAGCAGTCCATCTGCCTAAAATAAGGGTACACTTAGTGATGCACCAGTGATTCCGACAACGATATGATGCGGTCAGGATCGCTGGTGCATCGCTAAGTGGTCGCTAGTGAGCTGCCAAACAGGCAGATCTCACCAGCGACATCGCAGCGGTCGGGGGTATCTACTTACCTGTAACACTAGGCGATCCTGCGTCCTCCCGCCCGCGTCCGCGCCACAGGAAGCCCAGCAGGAAGTTGACGACGAGAAACGGCCCAGGATGATCTCGCGCGATCAGCGATGGACAGCGGGGGAGCCGGTCGGAGGTAAGTATCAGACATAGCGATATCGCTAGCAATATCGCTGCTGCGTCACAAAACCAGTGATGTTATAGCAATATTGCTGGCGATATCGCTATGTGTAATGGGCCCTTAAGAAGATATCTTATTATTTATTTTTGAGTTTTTAACATTTTTTATTTTAGGCGCTCCCGTGCATATTGGGTTTTGAATAATTTATGCGTTAAAGAAATGATTTCAGTGAATGTTTGTTTGTTGATGTCAGTCTTTTGATCTTGATATAGCTTTGTTCACCTACACCTGAGTCATGCAATACAAATGTGTGGTTACTCAGTGTGTGTTTGTCTATATGTAAATGAGAATCTCTCCTGCAAACTGAATGAATGCATTAGGTGAAGCCAGAGTGTGTTGTTGATGTAATGTGAATGTTATGATGTAAAAAATAACTAATTTGCTAGAATTGGTTAATAGCATATTGGTTTGGGTTCTGTTTTCCTTAATATGTAATTGTACTTATTTTGATTGAGTAGTAACATTATCTTGTGATCTCAAATAACATGATTGTACTGGAAATTATGGTCATTATTATGCAAATGAGATTGACAAGAATTTGATGTGTTTGATATTCTGGAGTTCTGATTTATTTCTGTGTTTGTGTGTATATATATATATATATATATATATATATATATATATATATATATATATATATATATATAATATGTCCATACATATTATCTAGAAAAAAATATTTGCTACGGTAGAAAATTTCAAAGGTCATTCTGGGCACAATTAATTTGGACCAACAAACCTACAGTAATTTTGTGTTATTCATTTGATCAAGGGGTGGAAAACAAGCCACCAGGACTGAGTACAAGTTAATCTATCTTGGACTGTTGCTTTTTGACTGAGTTAGCTCTGCCAAGACTTTGGAAGTTTTTGCAAGTATGATTGTGAATTTCACTTTCCCACACTGCAGGCTGTGTCTTGTGCGTAGACTGAAGATGTCCAATTGAGCTCTGAGACTGAGCCCAGATGCTGCTGAACCGTCACCAAGGTGAAGGCCCTGAACAGTGGCAGCAATAGAAGATGAAGGGACTCTTATGCTCAGCCATGGACACCTGCACTCCCCTCACCCATTGCTTTGGAGAAACGAGGGGATAATGTCATGAAGGGCAGGGACAGATTGCTCTTTCAGGCCTCGTCACACACATCGATCTCGCCAGCGAGATCGCTGTGTGTGACGCGCCAGCGAGATCGCTGTGTGTGACAGGGATCAGCGACCGGCTCCCCTGCCGGTTATCGCTGATCATGCTTGATCGTCCTGGGACATTTTTTGATTGTTGGTCTCTCGCTGTCCAGCGCGCATCGCTGCGTGTAGCAGCGAGAGACCAGCGATCAGCGACGCTGGACACTGGTTTCCAATGTAAACATTGGGTATCTAGGAACCGCGCGGCTCCTAGACACCCAATGTTTACCTTGGAAACCAGCTTGCACACTGCTGCTGATCGCTGGAGGGGCTGTCTATGTGACAGCTCACCAGCGATCAGCTAACAATGTCCCAGCGATCCCATCCATGTCGGATCGTTGGTGGGATCGTTGGGACATCGTTATGTGTACTGGGGCCTTTAGAGTCTGTTCTTTTGCTAACCAGGGAACATAGTGTAGTCACCTTGTCATTAAGTTTTTGGTGATGAGGGCATAATACTCCCTGTGCTTCCCTGCAACAGAGATCCAATAGGATTGTGGTCTAAGAACATCTGAAGAAAGAAGATTTCTACAAAGACATTTCATATTTCAGAACCTCCTGGTCCAATGCTTGTTTTTTGTATTGTTTTTTCCCTTTTAAGCCCAGGATGTTGTTTTTTTTTACCAAAGCAGTTTTCTATTGGTAGCAAATAAATATATAGGAACAATGCAATAACTGGTATAGTTTAGTGGCAGGTTAATAAATTAAAGTGATTGAAACCAGGGGTGGAA
This sequence comes from Dendrobates tinctorius, assembly GCF_039654945.1. Lineage (NCBI taxonomy): Eukaryota > Metazoa > Chordata > Amphibia > Anura > Dendrobatidae > Dendrobates > Dendrobates tinctorius. The sequence goes on along the minus strand of NW_027361747.1, from coordinate 20,094,238 downwards.
TGTATACTATGAGTTATTTTTAATGGTTTCAACACTCCAATTAATTATTTTACTAATTATATATATCAAGAGAAAATGGAACAGCACAATCCAAAATCTTCAGGTGCACAGGCCTCCCAAGCAATTATCCCAAAAGCCAAAATTCACATATGAAAAAACTGAAGGCAGCACTCCTTTTCAAAGAGTAAAAAATGTGGTTTTATTTCAGACCCACATGGTTGGTGACGTTTCGGCTCATGAAGAGACTTTATCAAGCAGTGAATCTAATACACTTGTATGTATATATATATATATATATATACACACACATGTATTTTTCAAGTGCTCCAATTAATTTACAAATGTGCATATCACATATTAATTCACATATTTTCATATTTGTAAATCATAAACAGTGATTACATAATATCCTCCGTTACATTAAATGCATTGTGCATAAAGTGCTTACAAAAAACTGTGCTAATCTTACAAAATAGTATTGCATTGCTAATCTCAAAATAGTGCAGCTGTGTACACAAAAACACTCACTTAATTCAGGAATCCACTGCACATATGGAGGACGCCATTAGCCATCTCGCATTCATTATAGTCTCTCATTCACATAACGCCAGTAACACCATGGCCAATCATATCTCTTGTGTGGCATTTCACTCAGTGCACTTGCCCAGTGCACACTATACAGCATCTCAGCGCCATCTTGGAAGAGGCATATGATCATGATTCACTATTTTTTTGCATACTAAATAAATATTTTTAATTCTATTATTTATGCCAAACGGTACTTTTAAAGTTCCAACAATCACTTCTATTTCAGCGCTGTGCATATGCTCTTATTTAACCCCTTCCTGACATCAGACGTACTATCCCGTCCATGGGACCCGGGCCTCTATGCCCATGGACGGGATAGTACGTCTAGCGCGATCGTGGCCGGGTGTCAGCTGATTATCACAGCTGACACCCGACACTATGTGTCAGGGGCGGTCACGGACTGCCCCCGACACGTTAACCCTTTGCACACCGCGATCAAACACGATGGAGGTGTACCGGGGGTTAAAGGGAAGCATCGGCAGGGAGGGGGCTCCCTCCGTGCTTCCCTGAGCCCCCCACAGCAGCGCTGCTGCGGGGGACTCTTTCCCTGCAGGCCTCCAGATCCAAGATGGCGACGGGGACCTTCGGGGGCCTGCAGGGAGCTGGCTTCCTCAGTGCCTGCAAAGCGCAGGCATGAGGAAGCCTTCTGCACTGCCTGTGACAGATTTCTGATCTGTCACAGTGATCTGTGATGTTACAGATCAGCGACCTGTCACGGGACAGTGATGTCCCCCCTGGGACAACCTAATAAAGTTAAAAAAAAGGTGTAAAAATAATTTTTTTAAAAATCGCTAAATAAAAAAAAAAAAAAATTCCCTAATAAATTCATTTTTTGGTAATAAAAAAACAAACAAACAATAAAAGTACACATATTTGGTATCGCCGTGTCCGTAACGACCTGCCCTATAAAACTGTCCCATTAGTTAACCCCTTTAGCAAACCCCTTAAAAAATAAAAATAAAAAAACGAAGCAAAAAATAATGATTTAGTATCATACCGCTGAACAAAAAGTGCAATGATGCGCAATCAAAAAGATGCATATAAATATCCATGGTACCGCTGAAAACGTCATCTTGTCCCGCAAAAAACAAGCTGCTGCACAGCATCATCAGAGAAAAAATAAAAAAGTTACAGCTCGCAGAATAAAGCGATGCAAAAATTATTATTTTTTATATAAAATTGTTTTTATTGCATAAAAGCGCCAAAACATAAAAAAATGACAAATGAGGTATCGCTGTATCCGTACTGACCCGAAGAATAAAACCGCTTTATCAATTTTACCGCACGCGGAACTGTGTAGACGCACCCCCCCAAAAGAAATTCATGAAACGCTGGATTTCGTTCATTCTGCGTCCCAAAAATCGGAATAAAAAGCGATCAAAAATTGTCACGTGCCCGAACATGATACCAATAAAAACGTCAACTCGTCCCGCAAAAAATAAGACCTCACATGACTCAGTGGGTCAAAATACGGAAAAATTATAGCTCTCAATATGTGGTGATGCAAAAACTATTTTTACAATAAAAAGCGTCTTTTAGCGTGTGACAGCTGCCAAAAATAAAACCGCCATAAATAGTAAATCAAACCCCCCGTTATCACCCCCTTAGTTAGGGAAAAATAATAAAATAAAAAATTGTATTTATTTCCATTTTCCCATTAGGGTTAGGGCTAGGGTTAGGGCTGAGATTAGGGTTAGGGGTGTGTTGGGGTTAGGGTTGGAGTTAGAATTGGGGGGTTTCCACTGTTTGGGCACATCAGGTGCTCTCCAAACGCAACATGGCGTCTGATCTCAATTCCAGCCAATTCTGCGTTGAAAAAGTCAAATGGTGCTCCTTCCCTTCCAAGCTCTGCCACGTGCCCAAACAGTGTTTTACCCCCACATATGGGGTATCAGCCTACTCAGGACAAATTGCAAAACAACTTTTGGGGTCCTATTTCTCCTGTTGCCCTTAGGAAAATAAAAAATCGAGGGCAAAAATATCATTTTTGTGGGAAAAAAATGATTTTTTTATTTTCACGCCCGGGCGTTATAAACTTCTGTGAAGCCCTTGGGGGTTCAAAGTGCTCACCACACATCTAGATAAGTTCTGTGGGGGGTCTAGTTTCCAAAATGGGGTCACTTGTGGGGAGTTTCCACTGTTTAGGTACATTAGGGGCTCTCCAAAGGCAACATGACACCCGCAGACCATTCCATCAAAGTCTGCATTCCAAAACGTCACTACTTCCCTTCCGAGCCCCGACGTGGGCCCATACAGTAGTTTTCTCCCACATATGGAGTATCAGGGTACTCAGGAAAAATTGGACAACAACTTTTGGGGTCCATTTTCTCCTGGTACCCTTGGGAAAATAAAAAAATGGGGACTAAATGATCATGTTTGTGGAAAAAATACGATTTTTTTATTTTCACGCCCGGGTGTTATAAACTTCTGTGAAGCACTGGGGGAGTTCAATGGGCTCACCACACATCTAGATAAGTTCCTTAGGGGGTCTAGTTTCCAAAATGGGGTCACTTGTGGGGGGATTCCACTGTTTAGGTACATCAGGGGCTTTCCAAACGCGACATGGTGTCCGATCTCAATTCCAGCCAAAAAAGTCAAATGGCGCTGTTTCCTTTCCGAGCTCTGCCATGCGCCCAAATAGTGGTTTACCCCCACATGTGGGGTATCAGTGTATTCAGGACAAATTGCACAATAACTTTTAGGGTCCTGTTACCCTTGGGAAAATAAAAATTGGGGGTGAAAATATCATTTTTGTGGAAAAAATATAATTTTTTAATTGTACCGCTGTACGTTATAAACTTCTGTGAAGCCCTTGTGGGTTCAAAGTTCTCACCACTTATCTAGATAAGTTCCTTGGGGGGTCTAGTTTCCAAAATTGGGTCACTTTTGGGGGGGTTTCCACTGTTTAGGTACATCAGGGGCTCTCCAAACGTGACATGGCGTCCGATCAGAATTCCAGCCAATTTTGCATTGAAAAAGTCAAACGGCGCTCCTTCCCTTCTGAGCTCTGCCATGCGCCGAAACAGTGGTTCCCCCCCACATATCAGGTATCAGCGTACTCAAGACAAATTGCACAATAACTTTTACAGTCCAATTTCTCCTTTTACCCTTGGTAAAATAAAAAAAATTGAACCTGAATTATTTTTTTTGTGAAAAAAAGTTAGATGTTCATTTTTTTTTAAATATTCAAAAAATTCCTGTGAAGCACCTGAAAGGTTAATAAACTTCTTGAATGTGGTTTTGAGCACCTTGAGGGGTGAAGTTTTTAGAATGGTGTCACTTTTGGGTATTTTCTAGACTCCTCAAAGTGGTTTCAAATGTGATGTGGTCTGTAAAAATAAAATGGTGTTGTAAAAATGAGAAATCGCTGGTCAACTTTTAACCCTTATAACTTCCTAACAAAAAAAATTTTGGTTCCAAAATTGTGCTGATGTAAAGTAAACATGTGGGAAATGTTACTTATTAAGTTTTTTGTGTGCCGTATCTCTGTGATTTAAGGGCATAAAAATTCAAAGTTGGAAAATTGCGAAATTTTCGCCAAATTTCCGTTTTGTTCACAAATAAATGTAAGTTATATGAATGAAATTTTGCCACTAACATGAAGTACAATATGTCTCGAGAAAACATTGTCAGAATCACTGGGATCTATGGAAGCGTTTCAGAGTTATTACCTCATAAAGGGACAGTGGTCAGAATTGTAAAAATTGGCCCGGTCATGAACGTGCAAACCATCCTTGGGGGTGAAGGGGTTAATAAAACCTTCGGGACTTTTTATTTTTATTTCATCCAGGTATGCTTGACGGTCCCTTACTCAGGTGACCTCCTGCAACCTTATGGATACCTCGGGTGACTCTAGTCCGCCAAGACCGAAGTGTCTCAACCAAGGTCCATATTGATGTATATTTAAAAAATCCCACATCATGCGCAATGCAACATCTCAGCGCCATCTTGGAAGAAGCATATGATCATGACTCACTATTTTAATTGCATGCTAAATAAGTGTTTTTAATTCTATTGTTCATGCCAAACGATACTTTTCAAGTTCAAACAATCACTTATATTTCAGCGCTGTGCATATATATTTTTTTTAGTAAGACCTTTGGGAATTTTTTTTACTTTTATTTTTTTCATCCAGGTATGCTTGACGGTCCCTTACTCAGGTAACCTCCTGCAACCTTATGGATACCTCGGGTGACTCCTCAGTCCGCCAAGACCGAGGTGTCTCAACCATGGTCCTTATTTTTCGGACCATAAGATGCACTTTTTTCCCCAAAAATGTTTGGGGAAAGTGGGGGGTGCATCTTATGGTCGCAATATACTCACTGGTGCGGGTGCGGCGTGGTTCTGTCGTGTGGTGGTGGTAGCGGGCTGTGCTCCGGTGCAGGGGCAGTGGCTCTCTGGTCTCCGTGGGGGGCTCCGCTGGCATTTCCTCAAAGCCGTTGCTGCCATGTTGTGGTGGCCGCCGGGAAGATGGCCGCCGGTCCGGGTACGGCGCATGCTCAGGTACAGATCTCATCCCAAGATCTCGGGAAACGAGATTCAAATCTCGGCATCGAGAGCTCGTACCGGGACGAGATCTGAACCTGAGCATGCGCCGACCCAGGACCAGCGGCCATCTTCCCGGCGTCCATGTTCCCGGAGGACACCGCAACAAGGCAGCAACGGATGTGCAGGCGGCTTTGAGGAAATGCCCACAGCGCCCCTGCACCTGAGCACAGCACAGCACCGTGCCCCAGCACAGCCCCCCAGCACAAGCACAGTGCCCCCAGCACAGCCCCCCAGCACTGCACGGTGCCCCCAGCACAGCGCCCCAGCACGGCGCCCCAGCACAAGTACAGTGCCCCCAGCACAGCACGGTGACCCTAGCACAGCGCCCCAGCATAAGCACAGTGCCCCCAGCACAGAACCCCTACCCCAGCACAGAGCCACCACCGCACCAGCTTGGGATGGGATTTCCTAGAGGCCACCGCACCAGCCTGGAACACCGAACGACCCCTGTGACCACTCCTCCACCTGTGCTGGATCCCTTCCCTGGTAAGCTGAATTTGGACTGTAAGACGGATCCCCATTTGACACATTATTTTTTTCCCTATTTTCCTTCTGAAATTTGGGGTGCGTCTTATGGTCCGAAAAATACGGTATATTAACCCCTTCATGACCCAGCCTATTTTGACCTTAATGACCTGGCCATTTTTTGCAATTCTGACCAGTGTCCCTTTATGAGGTAATAACTCTGGAACGCTTCAACGCATCCTAGCGATTCTGAGATTGTTTGTTTTTTCGTGACATATTGGGCTTCATGTTAGTGGTAAATTTAGATCGATAATTTTTGCGTTTATTTGTGAAAAAATCAGAAATTTGGCGAAAATTTTGAAAATTTCGCAATTTTCAAATTTTGAATTTTTATTCTGTTAAACTAGAGAGTTATGTGACACAAAATAGTTACTAAATAACATTTCCCACATGTCTACTTTACATCAGCACAATTTTGGAAGCAAAATATTTTTTTATTAGGAAGTTATAAGGGTTAAAAGTTGACCAGTGATTTCTCATTTTTACAACAAAATTTACAAAACCATTTTTTTTAGGGACCACCTCACATTTGAAGTCACTTTGAGGGGTCTATATGGCAGAAAATACCCAAAAGTGACACCATTCTAAAAACTGCACCCCTCAAGCTACTCAAAACTACATTCAAGAAGATTATCATAGAATCATAGAATCATAGAATCGTAGAGTTGGAAGGGACCTCCTGGGCCATCTGGTCCAACCCCCTGCTCAAAGCAGGATTCGCTAAATCATCCCAGTCAGATGTCTGTCCAGCCTCTGTTTGAAGACTTCCATTGAAGGAGAACTCACCACTTCTCGTGGCAGCCTGTTCCACTCATTGATCACTCTAACAGTCAAAAAGTTTTTTCTAATATCTAATCTGTCTCCTCCCATTCAGTTTCATCCCATTGCTTCTAGTCTTTCCTTGTGCAAATGAGAATAAAGTTGATCCTTCTACAATGTGACAGCCCTTTAGATATTTGTAGACAGCTATTAAGTCTCCTCTCAGTCTTCTCTTTTGCAAACTAAACATTCCCAAATCCTGCAACCTTTCCTCATAAGACAGGGTTTGCAGACCGGTCACCATTCTGGTCGCTCTTTTCTGAACTTGCTCCAGTTTGTTGATGTCTTTTTTAAAATGTGGTGCCCAAAACTGGACACAATATTCCAGATGAGGTCTGACCAAAGAGGAGTAGAGGGAAATAATGACTTCACGTGATCTAGACTGTATGCTTCTGTTAATACATCCTAGAATTGCATTTGCCTTTTTTGCTGCTGCATCACACTGTTGACTCATATTCAGTCTGTGATCTATTAGTATACCCAAGTCTTTTTCACATGTGCTGTCACTTAGCCCTATTCCTCCCATTCTATATATGCTTTTTCCATTTTTATTGCCCAGATGTAGTACTTTGCATTTCTCCCTGTTAAAAACCATTCTGTTAGTTGCTGCCCACTTCTCCAGTTTATTGAAATCTTTTTGAATCCTCTCTCTCTCTTCTCTAGTATTAGCTATCCCTCCTAGCTTTGTGTCATCAGCAAATTTAATCAGTTTACCCTCAATTCCTTCATCTAAATCGTTGATAAAGATGTTGAACAATACAGGGCCCAGGACAGAGCCCTGTGGTACCCCACTTGAGACATTCTTCCAACTGGATGTGCAGCCATTTACGACCACTCTTTGGGTCCGATCACTAAGCCAGTTATGAATCCACCTAACAGTTGCCTTGTCCATTCCATACTTAATCATTTTTTCAATAAGGATTGTATGAGAGACTTTGTCAAATGCTTTGCTGAAGTCAAGATATACTATATCTACAGCATTTCCTTGATCCACCCAATCAGTGATACCGTCATAGAAGGAAATTAAGTTAGTCTGACATGACTTATTAGTTACAAACCCATGCTGACTCTGTTTAATCACTTCATTCTTATCCAGGTATTGACATACATGTTGTTTAATTATTTGTTCAAAGATCTTTCCTGGTATAGAAGTCAGACTCACCGGCCTATAGTTACCTGGGTCCACCTTCTTCCCCTTTTTGAAGATAGGAACAACATTTGCTCTTCTCCAGTCTTCTGGCACTTCTCCTGTTCTCCAAGAATTTTCAAAGATTATAGAGAGGGGTTCAAAAATTTCTTCTGCTATCTCCTTCAGTACTCTGGGGTGTAATTCATCTGGACCTGGAGACTTGAATTCATTTAGGTTAGCTAAGTGTTTCCTCACTATCTTTCTGTTTATAGATATCCTGGATTCTTCTATTCCCTTAATAGGACAGTGAATAACAGTTGATGTTACATTTCCTTTCTGAGAGAAAACAGATGCAAAATAGGAATTTAAAAGTTCAGCCTTCTCAACATCCTGTCTTACCATTTCATCATTTTCATCCTGTAAAAATCCTATAGCATCTTTGACTTTTCTTTTACTTTTGACATATCCCCAAAATCCTTTATTATTGCTTTTGACATCTCTTGCAAGCCTCAATTCATTTTCAGCTTTAGATAATCTGATTTGTGCCCTGCAGGTTCTGCAGACAGCATTATATTCTTCTTTAGATATGCCTCCCTCTTTCCATTTTATAAACATTTTTTTCTTCCTTTTTAGCATGTGCTTAAGTTCTGTGTTCATCCATCCTGGTTTCCTTAAATGCTTCCTATTCTTCCCTCTTTTCGGAATTGTTAACAACTGTGCTTTGAGAATTTCATTTTTCAAGATTTCCCATCCTTCCTGGACATTTTTGTCTTTAAGGATATCCAGCCATTGGATCCCTCCAATTCTCTTTCTGAATCCCTTAAAATCTGCCTTTCTGAAATCTAACCTTGACGTCTGAGTCTTCACAGGTCTTCCGCCTCTAGTTATCCAAAATTCTAAAATAGCATGGTCGCTACCTCCTAGGGTCCCAGCCACTTTTACCTCCTCAACCATTTCCTCCCTGTTTATAAGGATTAGATCCAAGGTAGCAGTTCCCCTTGTTTTCTCCCTTACCTTTTGGAAGATAAAGTTGTCAGCAAGAGAGGATAAGAATTTCCTTGACCTGTTAGTTTTGCCTGAGAGAGATTCCCAACAAATGTCTGGATAGTTGAAATCTCCCATGACAACTATGTCATATTTTTTGGAGAACTTGGCCATTTGATGCATAAAGAGTTCATCCATATCTTCAGCTTGCACAGGCGGCCTGTAGTAAATGCCTACAATGGTGTCCTTTCCATTGTTCTGTCCTTGTATTCTTACCCAAACAGTTTCCACAGAACTCCCAGTCTCTGAAGCTTCAATCTCTGTGCAGATATACGCGTTTCTAACATACAATGCGACACCCCCTCCTCGTTTATCAAGTCTGTTTCTTGCAAATAAGTTGTATCCTTCTAGTCTTGTATTCCAATCATGTGTATTGTCCCACCAAGTTTCAGTGATTCCAATGACATCATATTTCTTTTCCTGTGTTAGTAGTTCCAATTCTCCTTGTTTGTTGCCCATGCTTTGTGCATTAGTATAGAAACATTTTAGTTTGTGATTGGTTTCTCTTTCTCCAATATTTTTATTAATTAGATTCTTTCGTCTTTGTTCTTCCTTTCCACTTCTAATTGCAGAGTTCTCAATAGC